>NC_090448.1:564837049-565144951 GCF_031143425.1 Pleurodeles waltl | reverse complement strand
CAGTTTCACAGCACCATGGAAACCCTGTTGCAATAACACACATCCTGGAGAAAGCTCCCAGGGTCTTGCAGTCTTTAATCATTGTAGGGTCTTGCAAATTTTATGATGGAACCCTTTTGGCTCTGAGCGGACTCCGTAGAAGTGTAACATAGCTGTTAGAGTGGAATGCAATGGAAGCTTAGTTTCGATTGATGGGTTCGCAGTTACACGAAGAAGAATAAAGACGTGTAATATTCAGCTCTGTGTGTGGCGTAATCATTGGCGGGTACCCACGCTGGGGTGGACTCTACAAATGGCGAGGGGAGATACGGGATAAGTCACCCCAAGAATGATCGGGCTCTCCCAGAAAGTTTGCCATGGCCCTTGCAAACTGCGTGTGCGTGCCTCTTGTGTTGCTGTCGAAATTCTGGATCAACGCTTCATGTATGTGGAGTCAAAGCAGAGCTCCAGCCGCTGTGAAGCAGTTGAAGACAATGGAAGCACTGTAAGGAATCTACACGTCATCGGCCGAGTCCCTGCTGGTCAGGCGATACATAAAGGTACCACGCTGCCACACAAGATAAAATTGTACATTATACAAAGCCTTAACGCTGAAGTCAGATACAAACAGGTTTACAAAGCGTAGCCAAAGATAATCATATCTTGCCAATAAACCCTGTGAACAGAAGCGCAGGAAGGCAGAGATCAACCAGGTGTCAGGAAGTGAAAATTGACGTTTAGAAAAGAAGAAATAAATGACTCACCAAATCCACTAAAGAGATTCATCGTACCACAATACTCTGTGAAGTGACTCAAAAAGAAGTGCCCGGGTTTGAAAATCAAAGTGTGTACATGGGCTGTATTGACGCCCATATAAAGTCAAGGTTAATTTGTGGCGACGATGAAACACAAGAAAACTAAGGTGGAAGCACCCGTCCCTGTGCTTCAAGGTACAGCCTCAAGTGCCTGTCTACTCAGTTTCAGCACAGCCGCCTATATGGGACTGATTTCTGTGAATTACAACATGAATACTCATCATAAAATAGTAAGTCAATTCTCTTCGTTGTTCCATGGTTTAGGAAAGCCTATGACTATGAAAGAAGAGCTGTATATTAAAGAGGATGTCTGTCCTGTTGCTCAGAGATACAGACACATTTATTTTCATTTAGAAGAAACTGTTGAAAAAGTACTTGAACTGTTACTCAAGCATGACATTATTAAGCGTTCCTACTGGTTCAACACCATGGGTTTCTTCCATAGTAGTAGTGGACAAAAAGGACAGTAAAGGAGCTGTATGCATATAAGTTGACATGGTCAGGCAAACAAGGCAATTGAACGAGAATGACAGTCAGGGCCACACATTGCTGACATGATAACGCAATTGAATGGTGCAAAGGTCTTCTCTTACCTTGATTTAAATAAAGGTTATCATCAGCTGGAAAATTGCAGGCACAATACAACCTTTTCTACACCTGCTGATCTGTTTCAATACAAAAGACATAGGGGGTCATTACAACCGCCAGGGCTGTTTTCGAGGAAGCACCGCCAACAGGCTGGCGGTGCTTCCATGGGGGATTACCGCTGCAGTCACACCGCCGGGACCTGTGGTTTTCCGCCACTTTTGTCCCGGCGGAAGTAATCCTCCAGGGCAGCGCTGCTTGCAGTGCTGCCCAGGGGATTAAGAGTCCCTCTCCCGCCAGCCTTTTCATGGTAGTTTGAACCGCCATGAAAAGGCTGGGGGAAAGGGGAGTCTCGGGGCCCCTCGGGGCCCATGCACTGCCCATGCCACTGGCATAGGCAGTGCAGGGGCCCCCTGCCGCGGCCACGTGCAGCTTTTCACTGTCTGCACAGCAGACAGTGAAAAGCACGACAGGTGCAACTGCACCCATCGCACTGCTGCAACACCTCTGGCTCCATTTGGAGCCGGCTTCTGTGTTGCGCCGAGATCCCCTCTTTCCGCCCGCCGGCACAGCGGGGATCTCATAATGGCCACGGCGGGAGTGCGGCCCAACCTTGGCGGGCGGATGAGGGCCTTAGTTTTGGTGTGTCATTGGCTGAAGAGCTTTTCCAAGATGTTGTTTGATCTTTCATACAGCCTGTTGTAAATGCATTCAATTATAGCAATGACATTAGTTTTCAGAAGGAGCACAATAGAGTTCGCGCACAAGTATGTTCTTTACTTACTGATGGAGGTTTGACTTTGAATGCAGACAAGTGTGAGTTCCACAAAAGAAAGCTAAAATTCTTTGGCCATATCTTTTTTAGCTTTAGCAGCTCCCCCTCTGTGACAGCAATGCCGGCTCCCACAGGAGCTGGGGAGCCAGCTGAGACCTTTAGACTTCTGCTGTAATCCTCAACATTGTCACTGGGTGCCATGGGGGATAACCAGGTCACATAGTCTGGCTCCGGGGGTGGGGTCCCCGGGTGAGATCGGCACACAGGAGGGGGCCACGTGGCCCCCCTCTCCCCCCCAAAAAATAATTAGGCTTGGCCCCAGGGATGGGGTCACTGGGGCCGAGATCAGCCTGGGGAGGCGGGCCACGGGCACAATTTATAGTTACCTTAGGGTACGAGTGATAGTTACTTGAGATAACTCAAACTATAACAGGTGCATTTCTAGAATTTCTATGGTATGGTATGTTTCAAATTTTAACCTAATTATAACGTCCCTGTAACCTCTGTTTTTTTAAGTGAATATATATATATATATATATATATATATATATATATATATACATTTCTATGTATAGGGGTTTTGTAAAAAACAAATTGAAATTTTTTACTTAACAGATGGGGGAGATGTAGGGTCTTGTAAGTTTTATGATGGAGCCCCTTTGGCTCCGAACGGACTTCGTACAAGTGTGACGTAACTGTCAGAATAGAAAGCAAGGAAAGCTTGGTTCAGAATGTTGGGTTCCACAGAAGAATGAGGAACAATAAGCAGAAGAATAAAAAAGTGTAATATTTGGATCCGCCTGTGGAATAGTCATTGGCTGGTGCCCAAGCTGGGGAGGACGCTACAGTCTTCAAATACCAATTTGCACTTTGTGATTTTGTTTTAGAAAACCAAAAAGCTTTGCTGAGCAGTCCCACCATAGCGATAGCTCATCTGAAGGCACAGAGGGCTCCGCAGAGCCGACGAAGATATCTAGATATGATGGGCGACAGTCCAGTCAGGGTGGCGGAGGCAATTACTCCACGCAATAGTCTTATTAAATAAGGCCTGAATCTCTTTTTTGCATCACTGCAGATTATACTGTGTGTAATGCAGTTTAGTTTTGAAGTGACTTGGATAGTCACGGTACTCTCAGGCTGGGGCTAGGGTAATGTTTTACTGGGCTGGTCTGTATTTTTACGTCCCAGTTGGTAAAGATGTTGGGAAATGCAGTGAAATCCCATATTTTTCCCTCTTGAAACATACACCTAAAACAGCAAACAAGTCTGTTAAAAAACATGAGCACTCTCTAAAGTGTTTCAGAATGTTGATTAGAGCAAGCAAAGGCAAGATTGCCATGGTACTAAAGAATTCTGATAATTTTACAACAATTCATTCGTACATACCAACTCCTGGCTGTTTGAGAGTATCAAAATGTAAAAAAATGGCTGGTATGTTTTTTTTCCAAAAAAGGTGGCAACTGCAGCTGGGACCCTGTAGCATTATAAACACACATACCACAGCCCTGCCGAGTTTCCCAGGTAGAGTTGCCACCTGGGTGGTTTTATACAGACAGGCATGACCAGTATATTAATGTCCCTGCTGGTACAAACATTAAAACAATTTCCTAAAGCTCTTATTCATTCCCCCTATTAGTACATACTATTTATAAGACGAAAACACTTTAAAATGTGTTACACCCCTGCTTTAATGGTCCCCAAATAATAATTAAAATAAACAAAGACAGAAGGCTATGTTAAAAATGAATACAGACAATTTCCTATCTATTTCTACTTAATATGATCTTGAGCCTTTGCAAAATGTTACCACATGGACAAAGGGCCAGTATTTTTCCCTAGGAAGGGTGGCAACGTTATTCTCACGTCCATGCATGATATGTTGCTCTAGTCCATGCTTTTGTTCTTTTGAATTATTTGACTTGTATAAGTGTTTATTCTATTACAAAAAAAATAATAAACAAAAGGACTACAAGTCACAGAATTGAAAGAAAAAACATAGCGAGTGCGCACTGTCTGTTACTCACTGGCTGCGCACATAGTGGTGTCTGGTGTGTGTGTGTGTGTGTGTGTGTGTGTGTGTGTGTGTTTGTGGCTCTTCTCTTGGGCCCCGCCATGAGCCTCAGCCTGCACAGGTGTGGTGGTGGTGCCCCCCCCCGGAAAAGTCTCTTCTGTTGTGTGTTTGGCGTGGACCCCAAATTAAAGCCAGCCCCAGAGTGCGAGATTGGGTCCCAGGAGAGGGGAGACACCCCCTTGGCCCCTTCCTGTTGTGTAGGTGCTACCTACGGCCCCTACCTACACTGACGTGCCACCGGTTGGTGCGCAGCTGCGGAAGACAAGATAAGTGTCCTTCAATTAGTGCCTTTGTGACTTGTTGTGAGTAGATGTATTCCTTATTTTTAATATTCAGGGGCTAATTGTGGATTGAGAGTGCATAGGATCTAAAGCATGGCAGGATTGAATAAGAATGAGTGGCATAGCCAGTGCTTAGTTTGTAAATAAAAACGTGCCGGTGTCCAAAGCTCTCCTCTTAACCCCTTCGCTGCCAGGCCTTTTGCCCCTCCTGTGCCAGGCCTTTTTTGGGAATAGTTCTCGCTTAGGCCCTCATAACTTTTTGCCACATAAGCTACCCACGCCAAATTTGCGTCCTTTTTTTCCAACATCCTAGGGATTCTAGAGGTACCCAGACTTTGTGGGTTCCCCTGAAGGAGGCCAAGAAATTAGCCAAAATACAGTGAAAATGTCGGGTTTTTTCAAACAAATGGAAAAAAGGGGCTGCAAAAGAAGGCTTGTGTTTTTTCCCCTGAAAATGGCATCAACAAAGGGTTTGCAGTGCTAAAATAACCAGCTTCCCAGTTTTCAGGAACAGGCAGACTTGAATCAGAAAACCCAATTTTTCAACACATTTTTGGCATTTTACTGGGACATACCCCATTTTTATGATTTATTGTGCTTTCAGCCTCCTTCCAGTCAGTGACAGAAATGGGCATGAAACCAATGCTGGATCCCAGACACCTAAACATTTAAGTAGACAAAATTCTGAATTCAGAAAGGGGTAATTTGTGTAGATCCTACAAGGGTTTCCTACAGAAAATAACAACTGAAAAAAAGAGATATTGAAATTGAGGTTAAAAAAACAGCAATTTTTCTCTACGTTTCACTCTGTAACTTTTTCCTGCAATGTCAAATTTTTTAAAGCAATGTACCGTTACGTCTGCTGGACTCTTCTGGTTGTGGGGATATATAGGGCTTGTAGGTTCATCAAGAACCCTAGGTACCCAATAAATGAGCTGCACCCTGCAGTGGGTTTTCATTCTATACCTGGTATACAGCAATTCATTTGTTGAAATATAAAGAGTGAAAAATAGCTATCAAGAAAACCTTTGTATTTCCAAAATGGGCACAAGATAAGGTGTTGACCAGCAGTGGTTATTTGCACATCTGTGAATTCCGGGGGGGCCCATACTAGCATGTGAATTACAGGGCATTTCTCAAATAGACGTCTTTATTACACACTCTCTTATATTTGGAAGGAAAAAATGTAGAGAAAGACAAGGGGCAAGAGCACTTGTTTTGCTATTCTATTTTCCCCAAGTCTCCTGATAACAATTATACCTCACTTGTGTGGGTAGGCCTAGCGCCCGCAACAGGAAATGCCCCAAAACACAACGTGGACACATCCCTTTTTTTTTTTTACAGAAAACAGAAGTGTTTTTTTTGCAAAGTGCAAACCTGTAGATTTTGGCCTCTAACTCAGCCGGCACCTAGGGAAACCTACCAAACCAGTGCATTTTTTAAAACTAGAGACCTAGGGGAATCCGAGATGGGGTGACTTGTGGGGCTCTGACCAGGTTCTGTTACCCAGAATCCTTTGCAAACCTCAAAATGTGGCAAAAAAAAACAAGTTTTCCTCACATTTTGGTGACAGAAAGTTCTGGAATCTGAGAGGAGCCACAAATTTCCTCCCACCCAGCGTTCCCCCAAGTCTCCCGATAAAAATGATACCTCACTTGTGTGGGTAGGCCTAGCGCCCGCAACAGGAAATGCCCCAAAACACAACGTGGACACATCCCATTTTTTTACAGAAAACAGAGGTGTTTTTTTGCAAAGTACCTACCTGTAGATTTTGGCCTCTAACTAGGCCGGCACCTAGGGAAACCTACCAAACCTGTGCATTTTTGAAAACTAGAGACCTAGGGGAATCCGAGATGGGGTGACTTGTGGGGCTCTGACCAGGTTCTGTTACCCAGAATCCTTTGCAAACCTCAAAATTTGGCTTAAAAAACACGTGTTCCTCACATTTCGGTGACAGAAAGTTCTGGAATCTGAGAGGAGCCACAAATTTCCTTCCACCCAGCGTTCCCCCAAGTCTCCCGATAAAAATGATACCTCATTTGTGTGGGTAGGCCTAGCGCCCGCGACAGGAAATGCCCCAAAACACAACGTGGATACATCCCATTTTTTGACAGAAAACAGAGGTTTTTTTTGCAAAGTGCCTACCTGTAGATTTTGGCCTCTAGCTCAGCCTGCACCGAGGGAAACCTACCAAACCTGTGCATTTTTGAAAACTAGAGACCTAGGGAAATCTGAGATGGGGTGACTTGTGGGGCTCTGACCAGGTTCTGTTACCCAGAATCCTTTGCAAACCTCAAAATTTGGCTAAAAAAACACGTTTTCCTCACATTTCGGTCACAGAAAGTTCTGAAATCTGAGAGGAGCCACAAATTTCCTTCCACCCAGCGTTCCCCCAAGTCTCTCGATAAAAATGATACCTCACTTGTGTGGGTAGGCCGAGCGCCCGCAACAGGAAATGCCCCAAAACACAATGTGGACACATCCCATTTTTTGACAGAAAACAGAGGTGTTTTTTGCAAAGTGCCTACCTGTAGATTTTGGCCTCTAACTCAGCCAGCACCTAGGGAAACCTACCAAACCTGTGCATTTTTGAAAACTAGATACCTAGGGGAATCCGAGATGGGGTGACTTGTGAGGCTCTGACCAGGTTCTGTTACCCAGAATCCTTTGCAAACCTCAACATTTGGCTAAAAAAACACGTTTTCCTCACATTTTGGTGACAGAAAGTTCCGGAATCTAAGAGGAGCCACAAATTTCCTTCCACCCAGCATTCCCCCAAGCCTGCCGATAAAAATGATACCTCACTTGTGTGGGTATGCCTAGCGCCCGCGACAGGAAATGCCCCAAAACACAACATAGACACATCCCATTTTTTGACAGAAAATAGAGGTGTTTTTTGCAAAGTGCCTACCTGTAGATTTTGGCCTCTAGCTCAGCGGGCACCTAGGGAAACCTACCTATCTGGAAGAGATGAAAAAGTTTTTAGGTTTGACTTTTTTGATGAGGTTGATCAGGAAGCCGTCACGGGCTTCTTATTGGTCTACTAGTCCCTTGATGGCAACGGCTATATTTCTCGCAACTATGACACGTAATCGCTATTTGCTTATTCTTCGTATGCTGCATTTTGTAGACAATGCTTTAGCCTTGCCACGAGATCACCCTGATTGTGACCGTCTTTTTTAAGATTAGGCCTGTCCTTGATCATTTTGTAGATCGGTTTTCAGAGGTCTATGTTCCAGGCAAAGAGATAAGTGTGGACGAGTCTTTGGTCCTTTTCAAGGGGCGTTTAGTTTTTAAGCAGTACATTCCTAGTAAGAGGGCACGGTATGGGATTAAATTGTATATGCTGTCAGAAAGCAGTACAGGATATGTGTATAATTTCCGGGTCTACACTGGTAGGGATTCCAATATTGACCATCCTGGTTGTCCGGCCACTTTCGGAGTTAGCGAAAAAATTGTGTGGGATCTTGGTAGACGACTGTTTAACAAAGGTCACCATTTGTACGTAGATAATTTCTACACTGGAGCGCAGTTGTTCAAGGAGTTGTTTAGAGCGGACACTGTTGCTTGTGGCACAATCCGTTTTAACTGGAAAGGCTATCCAAGGGAGCTTGTCTGTAAAAAACTTGAGAGGGGACAGTGCAGTGCCTTGCGGAATAATGAGCTGCTAGCTCGGAAATTTTCAGACAGGAGGGATGTGTACATGCTATCTACCATCCATGATGAGAGTACTTCCCCTGTGACTGTTTGGGGTCAGGTTGCGGAAGTGCCTGGACAGGCCTAATCTTAAAAAGACGGTCACAATCAGGGTGATCTCGTGGCAAGGCTAAAGCATTGTCTACAAATTGCAGCATACGAAGAATAAGCAAATAGCGATTACGTGTCATAGTTGCGGGAAATATAGCCGTTGCCATCAAGGGACTAGTAGACCAATAAGAAGCCTGTGACGGCTTCCTGATCAACCTCATCAAAAAAGTCAAACATAAAAACTTTTTCATCTCTTCCAGATATGTGGGAACCCACTGAGTAGCTCTAGACTGAGGCCTAAGTCTGGCAGCGTTGTCCCTCAAATATTGCTCTGCATAGAAATAAGTCTGTTCCACAATCTCTTCCAAAAATACATTGTCCATAAACAAGTGAAAGAAATGGGCAGGCAAAACGTTTTCTGTATTGACTCTACACCCTGGGAGACCAGTAAATGCAGGTAACTGTGGCTGCTCCATGTTTGGGGCAATCCAGGTGTCAGGTCTTTTAATGGGAAACCCTTCAGCCCCAGGCTGCTGCACTCTTGGCACATGAATGTCCTCCTCTAAAACAGGCCCTTCATCTGCACTTAGAGTAGCTTCCTCATCAGAAGAATACTCTTGGACAGAAAACTCACTGCCAGAATCTCTCACTTCCTCCTCTGCCTCAGATGCAGAGTCAGTCTCGTAATCATGGTCTCAAGACGACTCAAAGAGCATGCCAACAACCTGCTGAGCGGTCACTCTGCGGCTAGCCATGATCCTCACTAACAACAAATGGATTGCCAACAACAACTACCACTGCAATAAGTAATAAACAAAGTTTAGCTTTATCACAAAGAGTTATGTACTAAAAAACTATACCACTCACTTGCCTGAACAAGCTACTCACCAGCAACTACTCTGCACAGACACAGTAATCACCAATGATATCCCATTAAAAAGAAAAAAGAAAAAAGAAAATTTGACATATGACAACACAAATATCTTTGTGCTCAAATCTAAGGACAATTTCACACACAATACTGCATTTAGTACACCACCCACAATCATGTCATTCATGCATGTCAACAATACTCCTTTGGAGTAAATTGCTTTCACTTACCTAAAACATGCAACTATGCAAACCGCAGGACAACTACTGCCAACACCTCATGGATCCACAGCAAAGGAAGCAAAAGCTTTGAACTAGAACAAAAGAAGAAATAAACTGTTATATCACAAATACAAATACTTCGCCAATTGACAAACACCCCGCCACCAAGAACTTAGAAATTGTCCCTGGTGCATAAGGTGGGCAGAAATGGCCATCACTAACGTGCCCCCTTTGGGGGGCGACCCTTGCCAAAGGTGCCGCCCCCCCACACAAAAAAACACACACACACAGGATTTTTTGCCCGATCTGCCCCCAAGGAGGGCAGAAATGGCCAACAGCTCTGTGCCCCCTATAGGGGACGACCCTTGCCAAAGGGGGCACCCCAGCACTAAACAAATAAAGGGGAACCCAAAAAAAAAATCCCTGCCCTATTGGTGGTTTCTGCCCTCCTTGGGGGCAGATGGGCCTACAAAAATAGGCCCATCTGCCCCCAAGGGGGGCAGAGATGGCCAATACAAAATTTCCCCCCTTTGGGGGGGCGACCCTTGCCCAAGAGGTGCCCCCAAACACACAAAACACACATACACCTCACAATCCCTGGCGCCTAGTGGGTTTCGACCCCCCCGGGGGCCAGATCGGACAAAAACATGGCCTATCTAGCCCCGGGGGGGGGGCGAAACATACAAAAAAATGATTGCCCCCGGGACAGCGAGCCTTGCCTAAGGGGTCGCTGCCCTAAAACAAAAAAAAATAATTTCCCTGGTGTCTAGTGGTTTTCGGCCCCCAGGGGGGCCGAAATAGGGTAAAAAATTAGCCCCCAATGGGAGCGACCCTTGCCCAACGGGTCGCTCCCTAAAATACATGCCCAACATAATTTCCCTGGTGTCTAGTGGATTTCGCCCCCCCCCCCTCGGGGCAGATCGGCATATGGAAAAAATTAGCCCCCAATGGGAGCGACCCTTGCCCAAGGGATCGCTCCCTAAAATACACGCCAAAAACAAATTCCCTGGTGTCTAGTGGATTTCGGCCCCCCCTGGGGGCAAAATATGGATTAAATTAGCCCCCAATGGGAGCAACCCTTGCCCAAGGGATCGCTCCCTACAATTTATGCCAAAAATTATTTCCCTGGTGTCTAGTGTATTTCGGCCCCACCGGGGGCAGATCGGCCAAAAAATCAGCTGATCTGCCCCCAGGGGGGCCGAAATTCGGAAAAAAATTTGCCCCCCATGGGAGGGACCATTGCCCAAGGGGTCGCTCCCTAAAAAACATTCCAAACATTCAAAAATATAATGTCCCTGGTGTCTAGTGGATTTCCCCCCCCCCACCCGGAGGCAGATCGGCCGAACAATCAGCCAATCTGCCCCGGGGGGGGCGAAATTTGGAAAAAACTAGCCCCCCATGGGAGCGACCCTTGCCCAAGGGGTCGCTCCTAAATCTAAACAGCTAAAAGAACTCCCTGATGCCTAGTGGGGATTCCTGCTCCACGATCGCGGGCCCTGCCCACGATTGTGGAACAGGAATCCACTGAAAACAGGCACAGGGGGAAAGGAAAAACCCTTTGATTTCCCCTGTGTCTGTTTCCCCCCCCAACCCCCAAAGAAGAAAGGACTTACCTTCTATCTCCTTTCTTCTCAACGTGCTGGAAGCAAATGGCTTCCAGCGCGTCCCTCAGCAATATTTGATGACGTTGGCGCGCTGTAAGCGCGCTGACATCATCGGATTGCTGAGGGGGGGGTCGGGGTGGAAGGGGAAGGGCTTCCCCTTCCATCAACGACCGGGGGGTGTGGGTGGGGGGCCCATGGGGGGAGCGCTAGCGCTCCCCGCAGTTCCGGGGTGCAGGATGAGGTGATCTCGTCCAAGGCACCCGGGAACCGGTGCCTTGGATGAGATCACCTCGTCCAAGGCACCGTGCCGGTTAAACACGCGGCTGCTGCAATTAAATGTGAAAACGCAGAATACTAGGGCAGCGTAATCCTGAAGCCATGTTGGGCCTCTTTAGTCCATTTTAAGCCATTTCACCTCACTCCTGAAGCTTTCTGCTCTCTCCCTTTCTGACGTTCTTTTTCATTTTTGCATTCCTCTGCCTTTCCCATATGTGTCTTGTGCTCGCAGTAAATGCTTGAGGCAGGAAAAAAGAGTGCCGTCCCTCAAAAATAAGTGCCGGTCCTCTGCACCGGAAACAAGCACAAATTAAGTACTGGATGGAATCACATGAAGGTTGGTGATGACAAAGAGTTATTGTTTTCGACTCGTAATGCAAGGGGGTTACCAGTTGAGTTGTGCAGTGCGTGCTTTGCAGGGCAGTTAAATAAAAATAAATCATTCAGTTTGGGTATTACTTAAACCATTTTATCTGGACCCTTTTTGCACGTTTGGTAGCAGTCTATCTTATACTGCCAGTAATGCAAGTTTAACCTAATGACTTACATTTGCACAACACACAATTCTCCATTGCAGCAGTGAAGATTTCATTCTGTGGCTTTTTGGTTACACACAGACCTTTCAGTGCATTAACTAATAGAGGTTTCACAATATACAGTGATTAACTTAACTTTTTTATTTTTTTATTTTAAGGCATGAATTATGTATGTGGCTACCTGAAAGAGAATATATACATATTTTTTTATAGCCACACGTTTAACCCCGTCCCATTGCATGCAGCACCACTGTTCCCATACTTTTTTTAATTCACTTTGAGCTGTGTGCTCAGCTGATTTATTCATTTATTTCACTCCAGTTGCAGGCAGTGCAAGCACAGATGTGGGCTCATTGGTTGAGCTAAGAGAAATGAGGGTACATCGTCAGTGCTCAGCCTCACTGCATGGTTTTGTTCATGGTCTTAGTGTCTAAATTATTGACATCACTTGTAGTTATGCTCTGCTCAGCGTAGCCATTGCTTGCATTTGACACAAAACACTAGCCTTTACCAATAATTTAAGTTCAAGTTCACGGAGTTTGGGTCACTGTTCTGGCCTCTGGTAGCAATTTGCAGAAGGGTGTCTATCGCCTCACACAAACAGCCTTTTTCACCTCACACAAGGATGTATTTTCCTGCAGGGCCCTGTTGACCTCCACTGTCCAGGGTAGAAGTAGCTCGCTAAAACAAGTGTAGGGGTAGTGCCTGAGTACGTATGAAGGAGGCAGGAAATGAGTGAAATGTAGGTCTGCTGCCCATTTAATGAAAAGTCCAGAAAGTAGAACAGTAGTAGAGCAGACTGCAGATACACTTGGGAGGCTAGATTGCTACTTGCATTTCACCTTTATCTACTGTGTGCATCTGAAAGGCAGTGAAAAGAATAAAGGTTGTGCTTTGAATCCATTTGGGGGGGTGTTGATTATCATAGGTTAATGACAGGGCTAATGTAGCAAATGTTATCTTTGCATGTTGGGGCTGACATTATATTGGGATTAACAGGACTTGAACTGTAAAATGCGAAGGGAAAACAGGATTGGGTCTGCTTTCCACAAACTTGAGTTTGGCATGAAAAGTTGAGTAAGTATGAGGGGTAGACCATTAAGATGTATTAATTTTTGCTGTTATCAGTGAGTTCTTACTTTATTATAAAACCAGTTTGAAAACTAGAGCATACCTCTTAATTAACATTGAATACGAGGGAGTTGCCATCCTTTGGCTCATTCTCCATTTCAAAACATGACAAATCCAAAGAGTCAGTTGTCTGCCCTGAAACAAATCACTTGCCCCAGCGCAGAGTCAACACCACTTTGTATCTCCATTGAATTCACTGGTGTTGTACCCCAAAATAAGTACATGACATCCTTGGACACTTAAAGTAGAGGTATGCTCAATAACCATTGGCAATTCTAGATAGTGTTTTTTTATTGCTTTGCACATGATTATCAGTGAGCTAGAGACAATGATTGCAATTTTTTTTGCAGTTTCAGGTAGTCCCCTGGGCTCTCATCTTGACATAGTTCATCATTGATCAGCTCCCAGCTGACCTGACAGTTTAATTGTTGCACCATGGGCAAGTCGGTGCAATATAAAAAAATAAACAGAAAAGAGTGGGAGTTGGATCCTGAATTAAAAAGATGGATTGCCCCTGTCAAATCGGATAATTCCAAAGCGGCCTGCAAGTACTGCCATATAGTCCTGCGTGCCCATTGTAATGATTTGAAGCAACATGCAGCGACCACAAAACAGCGCTCTCGATGTAATTCATCAAGTGCTTCCATGGCATCCTTGGTACAACCTATTCCTTTAATATCTAATGACCAGAAAAGAAGAGAAATTAGGTTTGCCATACAAACTGCTTGTTGCACATCCATAAATAATGTAGATAGATATGGTGAAATTTTGAAGGATGAATTCCCTGCCTTCCGAATGCATCGTACCAAATGTACAGCGCTAATTACTTCTGTGTTGGGCCCATACTTTAAAGACGAAATGCTGGAAGATATCGGGACATCACCTTACTCCTTATTAATTGATAAATCCACAGACATTGAATTAAAAAAACTGCTTTGCATTTGTGTGAAGTATTTCAGCATAAAGCATAAAAAATTAGTAAGCACCTTCCTTGGAATGCTAGAATTAAATCAGGCCTGTGACGAAGATATAGCAAATGCAGTGCTAAGCTTGCTTGAAAGTTGTAACCTTGAGACTGAAAATTTAATAGGCATAGGCACAGATGGAGCAAGCGTCATGTGCGGAAAGCATCACTCAGCATTCACCTTGTTGCGAGATAAGCAATCATCCTTGCAACTTGTGCGCTGCATTTGTCACTCCCTGGACATCATTGCAAAGAAAGCAATAAGGAGCATTCCAAGCAATGTAGAATTCATGATCAGAGAAACATACAACTGGTTTTTCCACTCCCCAAAATGCCAGGCCGACTACAGTGAATTGTATCTGACATTGGACGGAGGCATGCCCCTAAAATGAACTTCGCCTTGCGAAACACGGTGGCTAGTGATGGCAGATTGTGTAGAGCATTTTTTGTGTATAATGCAATGAATAATATAGGCACTGTGAGTTTCCCATATTTGCTTACAGTAGAAATTTGATTTATGCTTTAAAATGCTTGCTTCAGCCTGCGATTGCATTAGTTCAGTGTTAAAAGTTTGGGCTACTTTTTAGGCTGGGACCGGTTCATTTGGGCTTACGTTGGGCTGGTCGTTCAACAGCTTTGGACTATAGAAGGCTTTTAACCCCTTCTGTGCCGCGGACTTAATGGTTACGTCCCACGGTACAGTGCTCATGTGCCAAGGACGTAACCATTACGTCCTGGGCACAAAGCTCAGAGGAAGCCCTTACCCTTCCACCCCGACCCCCCCCAACCCCACTGTGAAGTCAGCGCACGATCGCACGCTGACCTTACAGAGACCGCCTCCCAACGCACTGGAAGCTCAGCTTCCAGCACGATCGGAAGAGAAATGCAAAGCATTTCTCTTCCGATCATGTGATGGGGGTCCTGAAAGGCTTCAAAGGGAAGGAAAGGAATTTCCTTCCCTTTGAAGTCTCTCAGAGCATTTCAAAAGCCGGATCGTAAAGCGATCTGGCTTTTGAAATGCCCACTAGACACCAGGGATTTATTTATTAAACAGAAATTGGCATGAAGGGAGCGACCCCTTGGGCAAGGGTCGTTCCCCAGGGGGGCATTTTTTTTAAAAGCCTTTTCTGCCCCCCTCTCCCACCCTCCTGGGGGCAGATCGGCCTAATATTAGGCAGATCTGCCCCCGGTGAGGCAGAAACCTCTAGGTGCCAGGGATCTTTTTTTTTTTTTTTTTTTTGTTAGAGGTGGAGAGTGACCCCTTAGGCAAGGGTTGCTCCCCTAGGGGGCAAATTATATTCAGGCCATTTCTGCCCCCCTTTGAAGTCTCTCTGAGTCTCTCACTAGACACCAGGGATTTTATTTTTTAGAAATTGGCATAAGGGAGCGACCCCTTGAGCAAGGGTCGCTCCTGGGGGGGGGGCATTTTTTTTTGGAAGGCCTTTCCCGCCCCCCCTGGGGGCAGAAACCTCTAGGCACCAGGGATTTTTTTTAGAGGTGGGGAGCGACCCCTTAGGCAAGGGTCGCTCCCCTAGGGGGGAAATTATATTTAGGCTATTTCTGCCGCCCTTGGGGGCAGATTGGCCTATTTTTAAGGGGGCCAATCTGCCCCCAAGGGGGACAGAAACCACTAGACACCAGGGAGGTTTTTTTTTTACGTGAATTTCACGCAAGGGGAGCGACCCCTTAGGCAAGAGTCGCTCCCCTAGGGGGCAAATTTATTTTAGGACATTTCTGCCCCCCTGGGGGGCAGATCAGCCTATTTTAATTAGGCCGATCTGCCCCGGGGATTTTTTTGTTTTTGTTTTAAAGATGGGGAGCGACCCCTTGGGCAAGGGTCGCTCCCCTGGAGGGGAAAATTGTATTTAGGCCATTTCTGCCCCCTTTGGGGGCAGATCGGCCGATTTTTGCTACGCCAATCTACCCCCCCAAAGGGGGCAGAAACCACTAGGCACCGGGGATCTTTTTTTTTGCGCCAATATCACGCAAGGGGAGCGACCCCGTAGGCAAGGGTCGCTCCCGGGGGGAGTTTGGAGGGTGGAGGGGCAAATTTATTTTAGGGCATTTCTGCCCCCCCGGGCGCAGAAACCTCTAGGCGCCAGGGCTAATTTTTTTGTGTGTTTTTTTTTTTGTTTGTTTTTTTAGAGATGGGGAGCGACCCATTAGGCAAGTGTCGCTCCCCTGTGGGGCAAATTGTATTTAGACCATTTCTGCCGATTTTAGGTCAATCTGCCCCCAAGGGGGGCAGGAACCACTGGATACCAGGGAGTTTTTTTTTTAACGCAAATGTCACGCAAGGAGAGCGACCCCTTAGGCAAGGGTCACTCCCGGGGGAATTTATTTTAGGCCATTTCTGCCCCCCCCAGGGGGCAGAAACCTCTAGGCGCCAGGGATATATATATTTTTTTTTTAGATGGGGAGTGACCCGTTTGGCAAGGGTCACCCCCCCGGGGGCAAATTGTATTTAGAACATTTCTGCCCCCCTTGGGGGCAGATTGGCCAATTTTTGTTAGGTCAGTCTGCCCCAAGGGGGGCAGAAACAACTAGGCACCAGGGATCTTTTTTTTGCACCAATTTCACGCAAGGGGAGTGACCCCTTAGGAAGGGTCGCTCCCCTAGGAGGCAAATTAAATTTAGCCCATTTCTGCCCCATTGGGGGCAGATTGGCCTAATTTTATGAGGCCCATCTGCCCCCAAGGCGGGCAGAAACCACTAGACACCAGGGAGTTTTTTTTTTTAACGCATATTTCACGTAATGGGAGCGACCCCTTAGGCAAGGGTCACTCCCGGGGGGCAAACGTATTTTACACCATTTCTACCCCCTTGGGGGCAGATTGGCCTAATTTTATGAGGCCAATCTGCCCCCAAGGAGGGCAGAAACCACTAGACACCAGGGAGTTTTTTTTTTTAACGCATATTTCAAGTAATGGGAGTGACCCCTTAGGCAAGGGTCACTCCCGGGGGAATTTATTTTAGGCCATTTCTGCCCCCCCAGGGGCAGATCAGCCTATTGTTGTGAGGCCGATCTGCCCCCGGGGGTAGAAACCTTTAGGCGCCAGGGATATATATATATTTTTTTTAGATGGGGAGTGACCCGTTTGGCAAGGGTCGCCCCCCCGGGGGAAAATTGTATTTAGAACATTTATGCCCCCCTTGGGGGCAGATTGGCCAATTTTTGTTAGGTCAGTCTGCCCCCAAGGGGGGCAGAAACAACTAGGCACCAGAGATCTTTTTTTTGCACCAATTTCACGCAAGGGGAGTGATGCCCTATTGCTGTTAGGCCGATCTGCCCCCGGGGGGGGCAGAAACATCTTGGCACCAGGGAAAACACTTTTTTTTTTTTTTTTTTTTCATTTGTTTGTTTTTTTAGAGGTGGGGAGCGACCCCTTAGGCAAGGGTCGCTCCCCTGAGGGGCAAATTGTATTTAGACCATTTCTGCCCCCTTTGGGGGAAGATTGGACGATTTTTGTTAGGTCAATCTGCCCCCAAGGGGGGCAGAAACCACTAGGCACCGGGGATCTTTTTTTTTGCGCCAATGTCACGCAAGTGGAGCGACCCTTTAGGCAAGGGGGGGGGGAATTTATTTTAGGCCATTTCTATTGTTATTAGGCCGATCTGCCCCGGGGGGAGGGGCAGAAACGTCTAGGCGCCAGGGCAAATTTTGTTTAGGTTGTTTTTGTTGTCGTTTTGTTTTTTAGAGGTGGGGAGCGACCCCTTAGGCAAAGGTCGCTCCCCTGGGGGGCAAATTGTATTTAGACCATTTCTGCCCCCCTTGGGGCAGATTGGCCGATTTTTGTTAGGCCAATCCGCCCCCAAGGGTGGTAGAAACCACTTAGGCACCAAGGATTGGTGTGTGTGTATGCATGTGTTTTCTTTAGGGGGGCAGCCTCTTGGGTAAGGGTCGCTCCCCATGGGGGCATATTACTGTTGGCCATATCTGCCCCCTTGGGTGCAGATGGGCCTATATTTGGAAGGCCCATCTGCCCCCGGGGGTGGCAGAAAACCCACCAGAGACCAGGGGATTTTTTTTTCTCCAAAAATAAGCGGGTGGGGTTTTGGCTATACCCCCACCCCAAATAAATGGAGCCAAAGTTGTTCTGCCCACCAGTGGGCAGATGGGGCAATTACCCCTGATCCACACCCCGGGGGGGGCAGTAAGTCTACTAGATGCCAGGGAATTAAAAAAACAAAAAAAATATTGGGGTGGTGGCTACCAACCAGTATGGGCCTGGTTATGCCCCCACCACAACTGAAGGGAGTAACGTCTTTCAGCTCTCCCCACACTCTAAAACATCTCATCCCACAGCAAGCAAGAAGACATTTAATTATTTTGGGGTTTGGTTTTACAATTGGCCCATGAGAGCTTGGCTAACTCTCAAAATCGTCTAACTTGGAATGGTGAGGGCTGCACTTTATGGACTTTGGGACGCTGCCATGTAGAAAAATCTACAAGACCTAGACACATCTGAAAACTAAACATCTGGGTGATTCCAGGGTGGTGTGTTTCACATGCACCCGCACCATTTTCATACCCACAATGCCCTGCAAACCTCCAACTTGGCTGGAAATCACACATTTTCCCCCCGTTTTTTTGATGGAAAGTTCCGGAATCTGCAGGAATCCACAAAATTCCTACCACCCAGCATTGTCTCATCCATACCGATAAAAATTCTGCTGCACTTGTCAGCCTAAAAATGTTTTTTTGAAAACTGCCCTTTTGGACCCCCTTTGGTTCCCCCTTAATATCGACATGTTTTTGGCTCTTCCCTTTCACAAGCACTTGACCCACTACACAAATGAGGTATCATTTTTACCAGGAGACTGAGGGGAACGTTGAGTGGTATGAAATTTGTCCCAGTGCACTAATCCCACACAGAAATGTTGGAAAAATGTGATTGTTTTAGCTAAATTTGAGGTTTGCTGAGGATTCTGGGTAAGAAAACCTTGGGGGATCCATGCAAGTCACACCTCCCTGGACTCCCTCGGGTGTCTAGTTTTCAGAAATGTCTGGGTGTGGTAGGTTTCCCTAGATGGCTGCTGAGCCCAGGACCAAAAACGCAGGTGCCCCCTGCAAAAACAGGTAGTTTTGTGTTTTATCATTTTGATGTGTCCAGCTAGTTTTTTGGGACATTTTCTTTGACGGGCAGTAGGCCTACCCACAAAAGTGAGGTACCATTTTTATCACCCCATCTTGGATTTCCCTAGGTGTCTAGTTTTCAAAACTGCCAGGTTTGCTAGGTTTCCCTAGGTGCCGGCTCAGCTACAGGCCAAAATCCACTGTTAAACACTTTGTAAAAAACAGCTGTTTTCTTTGTGAAAATGTGATGTGTCCACGTTGTGTTTTGGGGCATTTCCTTTTGCGGGCGCTAGGTCTACCCACACAAGTGAGGTACCATTTTTATCGGGAGACTTGAGGGAATGCTGGGTGGAAGGAAATGTGTGGCTCCTCTCAGATTCCAGAACTTTCTGTAACCGAAATGAGAGGAAAAAGTGTTTTTTCTGCCTGATTTTGAGGTTTGCAAAGGATTCTGGGTAACAGAACCTGGTCAGAGCCCCACAAGTCACCCCATCTTGGATTCCCCTAGGTGTCTAGTTTTCAAAACTGCACAGGTTTGCTAGGTTTCCCCAGGTGCCGGTTGAAGTACAGGCCAAAATCCACAGCTAGGCACTTTGTAAAAAACAGCTGTTTTCTTTGTGAAAATGTGATGTGTCCACGTTGTGTTTTGGGCTATTTCCTTTCGCGGGCACTAGGCCTACCCACGCAAGTGAGGTACCATTTTTATCGGGAGACATAGGGGAACACAGAATAGCAAAACAAGTGTTATTGACCCTTGTCTTTCTCCTTCCAAATGTAAGACAGTGAGTAAAAAAAGATGTCTATTTGAGAAATGGCCAGTAATTCACATGCTAGTATGGACACCCTGAAATTCAGAGATGTGCAAATAACCACTGCTTCTCAACACCTTATCATGTGGCCATTTTGGAAATACAAAGGGTTTCTTGATACCTATTTTTAACTTTTTATATTTCAGCAAATGAATTGCTGTATACCCGGTATAGAATGAAAACCCATCGCAAGGTGCAGCTCATTTATTGGCTCTGGGTACCTAGGGTTCTTGATGAACCTACAAGCCCTATATGTCCCACAACCAGAAGACTCCAGCAGATGTAACTGTATATTTCTTTAAAAAATCTGACATTGCAGGAAAAAGTTACAGAGTAAAACGTGGAGAAAAATGGCTGTTTTTTTCACCTCAATTTCAATATTCTTTTAATTCAGCTGTTATTTTCTGTAGGAAACACTTGTAGGATCTACACAAATGACCCCTTGTTGAATTCAGAATTTTGTCTACTTTTCAGAAATGTTTAGGTTTCTGGGATGCAGCATTGATTTCTCACCCATTTTGGCCACTAACTGTAAGGAGGCTGAAAGCACAAAAAATACTAAAAATGGGGTATGTCCCAGTAAAATGTCAAAATTGTTTTGAAAAATGTTTTTTTTAATTCAAGTCTGCCTGTTCCTGAATGCTGGGAAGATGGTGATCTTACCACCGCAAACCCTTTGTTGATGCCATTATCAGGGGAAAAAACACGAGCCGCCTTCTGCAGCTCTTTTTTCCCATTAAAAAAACAAACAAAAAATTGCTGTATTTTGGCTAATTTCTTGGTCTCCATCAGGGGAACCCACAATGTCTGGGTACCTCTAGAATCCCTAGGATTTTGGAAAAAAAGGACGCAAATTTGGCGTGGGTAGCTTATGTGAACTAAAAGTTATGAGGGCCTAAGCGAGAACTGCCCCAAATAGCCAGAAAAGGCTCGGAACAGGAGGGGAAAAGTCCTGGCAGCGAAGGGGTTAAAATCTGACAACACTGATTGCACTCTGTATCACAGTTAAAAAATTTCTAGCTATTGCGTCAATAATTTTAGATTCTATTAAGGACACGGAGGCGAGGATTGTGCTTCTCTTCACTTTACTGACAAACACAGCAGCCAATAAAAGTGTAACAATTCAAAAAAACTACAAATCTCATGAACCCCAGTCCACCAATCATGGGTCTATACTGTCCATAAATAGCCTGAACGCTATAGTCCTTCCTCTTTCTTTGCAAAACCAATTTAAACATGCATTATAACTTGCAGAACTTGACAACGAACTCTATCCAGGTCTTCTGAAACGATCCCATAGACGTTGGGGATCTTGATTGCACCTGCGGTAATCCACCGAAGAAACTCACAAAGTCGTGTTAGATGTTCCTGAGTGAGACAAAAGATCAAACTAATATCGAGATATACCTTGGGAGGGTATTTCATACACATTTTATGCTATAACCATTCAATATTTATACCACCCATGCAATAAATTGTGTATAACGGGTGGGATAATCCTCGCCTCCGTGTCCTTAATAGAATCTAAAATTCTTGACGCGATAGTTAGAAATTTTTTAATTCTATGTCAGGACCGGAGGCTTCGGATTATGTTAGTTTAAAGTCTATTTACTACTTCTGAAACTACATTGACAATGGGTTTGTGATAAAAAACCTTGAAAGTGGAATCATTTGACCAGTCTGTCGCAGCCATAATATCCTCTAATCTGTTTCCAGTAGCAAAAGCTTTCAAGGCCATGGCTCCCTCTAACTGAGTGAGCTCCAAAAACACTTATATCAATACCAGTTTCGGACAGTAACCACTTAACCAAACGAGTCAAAGTTGCCGCAGTGACTGGACGAAAGGGCTTTTGTAACGAAATCAATAATTGCCCAAAAACATTCTGCCTGAACTCTCTTGTGGCATCTTTGTAAACCTTCAAACTTTGAACAACACACAATTTCTTGTTGTGCGGGAAAGAGGGGTATGAAATACATTTGGATGAGGTTTTTGTACGTCTAGAAATGGAAAAAGACACTCCATCCGGAGTAAATACTCTACCTGATAAATCCAGAGCTTTAACATCTGAGACTCTTCTGCAGGAAAGCAAACATAATAACATTGTCAATTTTGCAGATAGTTGTTTGCGAGATAATCCTTCATTATCCGGCCAATTTCTAAGGAATCCTAAGACAATGTTAAGGAAGTATATTTCGGCTGAGGGGGTTTTACCATACGAATACCTCTGAGCAATTTGCAAATTAAGGGGTGTTCTCCTACCGGTTTCCCCTGGATATGAGGATGACCTGCAGAAAGGGCTGAGCGAAAATTATTAATTGTCCTATATGCCAAACCCTGGGAAGCCAATTCAGAAAGGAAATTGGCTATGACATGAATCTCTGACCCCAGGGGATCCAAACTCCTTGTATTGCACCAACGTACCCACTTCCTCCAGGCTTGTTCGTATCTTTTCTGAGTGGAAGGGGCCCAAGATTGGGATAAGAAAAACATTGCTGATTCCGAAACTCCAGGCACTTGCCATCGTCGCCTGAAAGTCTCCAGGCCATCAGGGTTAACAATCCCTGCAGAATTAGAGGGTGAAAACTGTTCAACGGGTCCGTGAGAAGATCCACCGACCATGGAATCTTCACCGGAAGGTCGCACGACAGTTTCATTGCAGAACGAAACCAGGGCTGAGCACTCCACAACGGAGTTATTAGCATGATTTCCGAGCGTTGGCGATGCACTTGTGCCAGGACGCGAGGAATCATCACAAAAGGAGGAAAGGCATAAAGAAGTTTCTTCGTCCACAACTGTAGGAAGGCATCCGTCCCCTTCGCATGAGGGTCCGGTCTCCAACTGAAAAAGCAAGAGACCTGACTGTTCAATCGGGAGGCAAATAAATCCATCAGACATGTCCCCCAACGAAGTTGAAGGGCTTGAAAAATGCACGGATTGAGCTTCCAGTTGCTGCCATCCCGGAGAAATCAAGAGTTCCAATCCGCTGTTGTATTGGTAATGCCCGGAATGTATTCCGCCACCACCTAAATCTTCTGATTGAGGCAAAAGTGCCAGAATTCCTTCGCTATCTCTGCTAGGAGACGAGACCTGGTCCCCCCTAGGCGATTGATGTACCTGACTGCGGAAACATTGTCCATCCGCAGAAGGATACAACAATGAGCCCGGCGAGGGGCAAGGGATTTGATGGCAAAAGATCCTGCAAGGAGTTCCAGGCAGTTGATGTGGTATGCCAACTCCCCCGGAGACCAACGACCCCCGGTCTCCACAGGACCGCAACGTGTCCCCCAGCCCCAACGGCTGGCATCTGACTCTATCACCACATCCGGACTGGAAGGAAAAATCGCTCTGCCATTCCATGCATCCATGTGGTCTAGCCACCATGACATCCCTGTCTTGGCTTCTTCCGACAGGGGAATTAGCTCTGAGTATTGATGGCCTTTTTGAAGGTGGAGGATCTTCAATCTCTGAAGGGCTCTGTAATGTAGGGGGCCCGGAAAAATCGCTTGAATGGACGAAGCTAAGAGTCCGACAAGGAGCGCTAACGTCCTCAATGATATAGTCGGAGAGGCAAGCGCTCTCCTCAATTCTTTCTTGATTAGGTTCCGTTTGCTGATCGGAAGAATTAGTACGGCTGCCAAAGAATCTATTTGGAACCCTAGGAATTCTACATTCTGAGCTGGGATGAGACAAGACTTCTCTGAATTTATGACAAACCCGAGGTCTTGGAGTAATTGCAACGTCCAATTTAGGTGAGTCAGAACAAGATCTCTGTCTTGGGCCATAATCAGAATGTTGTCCAGATAAATAATTAGACGCACTCCTCGTTCTCTTAAAAATTGTACCACTGGGCGCAAGAGTTTGGTGAAGCACCAGGGTGCTGAGGAGAGGCCGAAGGGAAGAACCCTGAACTCGAACCAATGGGAACCCCATTGAAATTGGAGGAAACGTCTGTGAGGGGCAAATATTGGAACTGAGAGGTAAGGGTCTTTGAGGTCCAGACGCACCATCCAGTCCTTGTCTCTTAAAAGGTCTCTGAGGAGGAGAATACCCTTCATCTTGAAATGGCGATACACCATCCAAGAGTTGAAATGTTTGAGCTTCAGGAACAATCTGGATCCGCCGCCCTTCTTTTGGACTAAGAAGATTGTGCTGGCGAAGCCTCGAGGATGAGGAGAGGCCTGCACTACGGCTCCTTTTTGAATGAGGGAGAGTATCTCTTCTTCTATAAATTTGCGATCTGCGAGGGGAAAAAGGAGAGGCATAGGAGGATTTGTTTGCCTCGGAGGGGTGTAAAATTCTAGTTGGAAGCCCTGAACTGTCTGAAGAACCCACAGGTCTTGTGTAATTAACTTCCAGGCTGGGAGAAAATATTGTATCCTGCCCCCCAATATGACCTCCGAAGGAGGGATAATTCTCACCTGAGTTTGAGTTGTCTTGGTTGGAGTAACCTCCACGATATCCTCTGGAGGATCGACCACGACCCCTGTAGCGATTGGGGTAGAAGTTGTGTTGGTCTGAATAACTCCCACGGTTGCCTTGAGAGGCGTATCTGGAAGCCTGATATCTTCGGCCTGACGCTCGGCCCCTGAAACGTCCGGCCCGGATAAAAAGACCGTTGTTGAAAACCTTTTTGATGTTGGATTGGGCTTTGTCAAGGGCTGTAAAGGTAGCCACATACTTACTCAATTTGGAAATGAATTTATCTCCAAAGAGCATACCATTGGCCGAGGAGCCTGCCTCATTAGTGGCCAATTCTGCAAGTTTTGGATCTAAACGAATGAGAAAGGAGCGTCTGCGATCCGTTGACATGGCGCAGTTGGCATTGCCAAGTAGGGAGATTGCTCTCGGAGCCCATTGGAATATTGCCTCCGTATCTAACGGAGTCTCCGTTTCCTTAGATTGAATGGCTAGATCTAATATTTTTGTTAAGGGACCGGACACGTCCAGTAAGTTGTCCTGGAATCCTTTCCAGGCACGATCTAGACCCTTCTTCGGGTCTTTGGCGAATTTCCGGAGAAAAGTCGCCATGCTGGGATCCAACTCGGGTGTTTCTGCCACCTTACCCAGAAGGGATGGGCGAGGACATTCTGACCTAAGGGTGTTGCGCACCTCCTTCTCAAAGCTTTTACGTAGCCTATCTTGGACGTAACTGGTGACCGCTTGGTTAGGAATCCATTCGGTGGAGCGAGGATGGATAATATCCTCAGGTGAGAATAAGAGGTTCTTGCCTTGAGGGGGATTGCTCTCGGGTATATTATGCCGTGTCTTGCGCTGCTTTTTGCGTGGTTGGCGATCTGCCTGCGAATCGTCTTAGTCTGACTTTGAGGAAGAAGGATCATGATAGCTGGAATGCGAGGATTGCAGGAAGTTAGATGATGTCTCTTGAGGAGAGGGAAACCCTCCATAAGCATGGTCGCGCAACACAGAGGTTGCCATCTGTGATAAGATTTCTGCAGAGGAACTGCCAGCTGAACGTTGCAGGTGCAAACCCATCGTTTCACCGGGATCGCCAGATTGTAGGCGAGGTTGCTGACTACTCTCGCCCAAAAATTCCCTTTTAGCAAAGTTAGACAGGGGTTGGGTAAAGGGTTTCAGGGCTTGGATTGGGGCCCAATTCACGGAGTCCTGCACATGATGGCCAAGTGCCTCCACAAGTCTTTCCTCCATTTGGTGTTCTGATGGCATCTCCTGCAGTTCGCCATACTGCTCATCATCATTGGCGTAGTATGCCATGTTAAACTTATTGTTAAGGGAAGAGTTAGCGGGGGGAAAAAACCCTGAGCAGGTGAATGACAATTATAAGGTACAGTTAGTAGCTGTACAGCCGGCAAATCTGTTGTGGAGGGAGCCACCTGCTTGAAGAGTTTAGCTTGTAATATATAGAAAAAAGCTAACAATGAAAAAACTCCCAATGCCCCCTGAGCAAAGCTCTCAAGGTATTATTACAGCCCCTTACGGGCGATTGCTGGCCGTATGAATACTATTTTTTGGTCTGACACCCCACCGAGGCACACACACGTTGAGAAGCCGGTCGGAAGGAAAGAAAACCTCTGATTCTTCTCAACGCGCATGCGCGAGCATGGGAGCAGAAAGAGGACAGCGTCCTCTACTCTGTGAGCCTAAGCTCGCCGAGAACGGCCTGCCCCCACTCCACGCCGGCAAAAATGAAATGAGGAAACAAAACCAATTCAAAACTACTGCAATAACATTAGGATATAAAATCAAGAAATCGCTCGCAAACGCCCTCGCTTTCGTGCTGCTTAACAGTCAATAAACACACAAACACAAACACAAGCACAATAAAATAAATTCAAGCTTACGCGTTAAGAATTTTCAATTCTATTAAGGACAGGGAGGCGAGGATTATGCTTCTCTTTCTATGCTTTATTTTCAAACAGCAGCCAAAAGGAGAAGGTATTGTTAAAAGAAAAACATATCCCAGCATTCATAGTATGTACAAGATAACCATAGAGAACAGAGTATATAAACCGAAGAGGCTAAAGAACTTCCTCTTTCTTTGCGAAATCTCAGTCAGTAAGAGTCAATAATTGAAACAACATCGAATCGAACAAAAACACGAACCAAAGATCCAGGAGAACAGGCACTCCGGACAAGTGATGATGCAATCATCCAAACTGATAAGTCCCTGGAATGAAGAGCTTCAACTCTGATCAACACCTGTGAAGAGAATAAAACGAGAACTAATCATAGTATATGCCATAGAACCAATGTCCACATCTTACATGCACTGATAACATCACTGGGTGGGCAAGACAATGAGACATCAAATGAAAACAGTGTACTTAACTCATAAGCACAGGTCTTATTGTCCACTAGGGGGGGGATAATCCTCGCCTCCGTGTCCTTAATAGAATTGAAAATTCTTAACGCGTAAGCTTGACATTTTCTTATTCTATGTCAGGACCGGAAGCTCAGATTATGCTAGTTCAAAGCTGATCAACCACGATTGATGAAATGTCTACAATGGTTTTATGATAGAAGGTCTTAAAAGTAGATTCCGAAGACCAGTCTGCCGCCCTTATAATATCCTCCAACCTCATTCCTAAATTAAAGGACTTTGAAGCCATAGCTCCACGGACTGAATGAGCTCCAAACATGGAGACATTAATCCCTGCTTCAGAAAGAAGCCATCTGATCCATCTGGCTAGAGTAGCCGACGAGACTGGCTTGAAAGGCTTCTGTAGGCAATCAACAATTGACCTCTAGGGTCTGCACAAAATTCTTCTGTAGCCGATTCATAGGCCTTTAAACACTGCACTACACATAATTTGGGATTATGAGGGAAAGAAGGGTAAAACACTGAATTGGTGCCCGTTTTAGTACGTTTGGAGATCGAGAATGAAACTCCCGTAGGAGAAAAAATCCTGCCCTGCAGATCAAGGGAGCGCCCATCAGATACCCTCTTGCATGAAATGAGGCATAGCAATAAGGTCAATTTGGCCGAGAGTTGTTTGCGAGAAAGGAATCTGTTATCTGGCCAAGACAAAATGAACGTAAGAACTACGTTGACGTCCCAAAGGGAAGAGTATCTGGGACGCGGGGGATTCGACAGACGAATACCCCTCATTAATTTGCAGACAATAATGTGCTCCCCAATAGGTTTACCTAGAACTGGTGAATGACCTGCTGAAATGGCGGATCTATAATTATTGATCGATCTGTAAGCCAGGCCTGCAGCTGCAAGTGAAGCCAGAAAATTGACCACTAAACTGACATCAGCGTTAAAGGGATCGGAACCCCGTTCCTCACACCAATTAATCCATCGCTTCCAAGCAGAGGCATACCGCCTGTGTGTATTGGGGGACCAGGCTTGTAGGATGAATCTGGAAGCTTGTTCTGAAATGCCTGGTAGGAACCAATGACACCTGAGATTCTCCAGGCTACCAGGTGTAACTTGCCCTGAACAATCAAGGGGTGCGGGGACCCCAGAGGGTCCAGGAGAAGGTTGTGAAGAGGAGGGATTAGGAGAGGGAAGTCGCAGAGAAGGTCTAGTGCTAAGGGGAACCAGGCTTGAGCCCTCCAAAGAGGGGTTATCAACACAATCTCCGTTCTCAGACGTTGGACTTGGGAAATGACACGAGGAATCATGCTGAACGGGGGAAAGGCATAAGCTCGATGGGGAGACCAGTCTTGGAGAAAGGCATCAGTGGATATCGCCTCCGGATCTGGTCTCCAGCTGAAGAAGAGAAGAAGCTGGTGATTCAATCTCGAGGCAAAAAGATCTATCGAGAAAGGGCCCCATTTCCGGTTGAGAGAGGCAAATACCTTTGGGAGCAGCATCCAATTACTGGAATCCCGGAGGAATCTGGAATTCCAATCCGCCACTGTGTTGCGAGTCCCCGGAAGGTACTCCGCAATCACTGAGATGCGATGTTGGAGGCAATATTGCCGGAAATCCCTGGCAATGCGAGCTAAGGTCTGAGTTCTCGTGCCTCCCAGTTTGTTCACATACCTGACCGCGGAGATGTTGTCCATTCTCAAGAGAATGCAACAATCCGCCTTCAGAGGCGAGACACTCCGGATTGCAAAGGATCCGGCTAAAAGTTCCAGGCAGCTGATGTGGAGGCGGAGCTCCTCCTCCGACCAACGGCCCCCCGTGGTCACATCCCCGCAGCGGGCTTCCCAGACCCATCTGCTGGCATCCGATTCCAGAATAACATCTGGGGAAGTCGCCGAAAATCGCTCGCCCATTCCAGGCCTCCATGTGCTCTAACCACCAGGTTATCTCCGAGCAGACCTCTGGATTCAGAGGAACTAAGTCCGTATAAGACAAGCCCTTCTGGAGGTGAGAAATCTTGAGCCGTTGGAGGGCTCTGTAATGTAGGGGACCCGGGAAAATAGCCTGGATCGAGGAGGATAAAAGACCCACCGTCCTGGCTAAACTCCTCAATGACACTTTCTGTCTGGATAAAAGTAGGCACAATTCCTTCTTGATATTGCGCACCTTCAGAGGAGGGAGGATCAACTGAGCTGTCACCGAGTCTATCTTGAAGCCCAGAAACTCGATCTGTTGGGACGAATGGAGACAAGACTTGGGTTGGTTGATTATGAAACCCAGATCAGGAGAAGCTGGATCGTCCAAGACAAGTGGACCTGCAGGATAAGGGGGTCCTGAGCCATAATGATCAGGTTGTTGAGGTAAACTATCAGACGTACACCCCTTGCGCGAAGGGATTCCACCACAGGCCTCATCACCTCGGTGAAGCACCAAGGAGCGGAGGAAAGCCCAAAAGGGAGTACTTGAAACTCGAAGCACTGGCCCTCCCAGAGAAACTGAAGGAAATGCCGGTGAGGCAGGAATATAGGAACGCTTAGATAAGCGTCCTTTAGGTCTAGCCGCACTAACCAATCTGCTTCTTGCAGTATATCCCTGAGAAGATGGATTCCTTCCATCTTGAAATGTCTGTAGACCAGCCATGCGTTGAATTCCTTGAGATTTAGGACCAAACGCGATCCTCCCCCTTTCTTGTCTACTAGAAAAATGGGGCTTAGGAAACCCCTGGGATGGGGAACAGTTCGGCAAATAGCACCCTTCTTGAGGAGCGCTTGAACCTCCAAGTCTATGATGTCGATATCGGGACGGAAAAAATGGGGAAGCGGCAGGGGGCTTTGTTGATAAGGGGTCTGGTAAAATTCCAATCTGAACCCTTGAACGGTCTGTAACAGCCAGGGGTCCCTGGATAACTTTTGCCACTCCGTCAAACAAGTTTGAACCCTGCCCCCAAGAACTACCTCAGAAGGGTGGATTATTCTCACCTGAATTGGTGTGATCCTGGGTATCCCCTTGCTGAGCTCTGTATGAGTTCTTGCGGAACCGGCCCCTACCTCCTCGGGGACGCGAGGGATAGAAGGTGGAGCTTGCTTGTTGCTCTTTGTAGTATCCACGGCCCCTGGAGAGGGCATCTCGTCTGGGGACTTGGTAATAGGAGCGGCCAGACGAGCGACCCCGCAGACGTCCGGCCCTCTGAAAAAGAGTCTCCCTGAAGACTTTTTTGAGCGACAGTTGTGCCTTATCCATGGTGTTGAAGGTTGCAGCAAACTTGGCCAAATCCTTAATGAAGGGGGCCCCGAACAGGAGTCCCTGGGCCACAGAGCCCGCTTCCGAGGTGGCGAGCTCAGTGAGCTGAGGGTCTATTCTCATCAGGATAGAGCGTCTCCTTTCTGTTGATAAAGCCACGTTGGCATTGCCTAGGTGGCAAATGGCTCGCTGAGCCCACCCTACCAGGATGTCAGGATCGATAGGGGACTGAGACTCCTTGGCCACGAAAGCCATCTCAAAGATCTTTGCTAGAGGGCCCGAGAGGTCAAGTAGCTTGTCTTGGCAAGAGCGCCAAGCCCGGTCGAGGCCCTTTTTGGGGTCCTTCGCCCATTTCTTTAAGAAGGTGACCATCGTAGGATCCACATCCGGTGTATCTGTGACCTTACCGTCCAAGTCTGGGCGAGGGCACTCTGCGCGAAGCCTGGCCCTCACTTCCTTATCGAAACCTGCCCTGATATGGTTTTGGAGGTATTCTGCCACCTCGGGCGGAGGAACCCAGCTTGAAGAGCGGGGGTGGACGATCTCCTCCGGGCTGAAGGTCAATACACAATGGGCTTTGGGAGGCGGGGCTTTAGTAGACTCCGACTTCTTGCGTTTGCTCGCGCTCGGCCGGGCTCCGAGATCCTCCTCAGAATCAGACCCGGATGACGATTTGGAGGACGACTGGTCTGAGTCTGAACCATAAGCGTCTTGCGCTTGGGAGGAGCTATAACCGTGCTCCTTTTGAATGGAGGAGGCCAATTTCCTGAAAATGTCGGAGTGGGCCCAAGTCTTGGCTTTAGCCTTACCTTTGGAGGTAGAGGGCTGTTCCGGTAGCGCTTCCTCCGAAGACGCAATGTGGGGCAACCAACCTTTTTGGCGTGCAAAGCTCTCAAAATGATGGGTGACAGGCCCCAGAGCCTTTGCCAATGCCTTATTTACCGAGAGCTGCACTGTATTGTCCAGCGCGCACGCCAGATTCTCATCAAAAAAGGGGGGCTCACCCCCAAAATACTCTTTGTCCTCATAAGAATATGATTGGGCCATATTATCTCTGCCACATGTAAAAATGTGGATTCTGGGTATCTCTGTCACGTGTAAAACGTGGATTCTGGGTAGTACAAGACTACGGTCAGGGGGAGTGCAAACCCCAGCAGGATGAAAGCAGCATAATAAACGCAAAACACTGCTCTATAATGATTTAAAGTGTGGAGGGAGCCAGCCTGCAGCACTCTAGGCAGCGCCTAATCCAATTTGTACAACCCTGGTCACAGTGTGATACCAGGGCGTCCGGGAGTAAGGAAGAGGCGGTCCGGCACAAACCAGGAAGAGCGATCATCCAAATTGCCTTAAAAAGCTTCAGGGAGCGTTGCCTGGCGATACGCGGCACTCGCACCTTCCCGTTCTCTGTCCGCGCGTTTAATTCGAAACGAAACACACGCGCGTCAGACAAAAAGGCCGCCGATCCGCCTCAACCCTCTGAGAAAATGTCTCCGATTCCAGGCCTCCATGTGCTCTAACCACCAGGTTATCTCCGAGCAGACCTCTAGATTCAGAGGAACTAAGTCCGTATAAGACAAGCCATTCTGGAGGTGAGAAATCTTGAGCCGTTGGAGGGCTCTGTAATTTAGGGGACCAGGGAAAATAGCCTGGATTGAGGAGGATAAAAGACCCACCGTCCTGGCTAAACTCCTCAATGATACTTTCTGTCTGGATAAAAGTAGGCGCAATTCCTTCTTGATATTGTGCACCTTCAGAGGAGGATGGATCAACTGAGCTGTCACCGAGTCTATCTTGAAGCCCAGAAACTCGATCTGTTGGGACGGACGGAGACAAGACTTGGGTTGGTTGATTATGAAACCCAGATCCTGGAGAAGCTGGATCGTCCAAGACAAGTGGACCTGCAGGATAAGGGGGTCCTGAGCCATAATGATCAGGTTGTCGAGGTAAACTATCAGACGCACACCCCTTGCGCGAAGGGATTCCACCACAGGCCTCATCACCTCGGTGAAGCACCGAGTAGCGGAGGAAAGCCCAAAAGGGAGTACTTGAAACTCGAAGCACTGGCCCTGCCAGAGAAACTGAAGGAAACGCCGGTGAGGCAGGAAAATAGGAACGCTTAGATAAGCGTCCTTTAGGTCTAGCCGCACTAACCAATCTGCTTCTTGCAGTATATCCCTGAGAAGATGGATTCCTTCCATCTTGAAATGTCTGTAGACCAGCCATGCGTTGAATTCCTTGAGATTTAGGACCAAACGCGATCCTCCCCCCTTCTTGTCTACTAGAAAAATGGGGCTTAGGAAACCCCTGGGATGGGGAACAGTTCGGCAAATAGCACCCTTCTTGAGGAGCGCTTGAACCTCCAAGTCTATGATGTCGATATCGGGATGGGAAAAATGGGGAAGCGGCGGGGGGCTTGTGATAAGGGGTCTGGTAAAATTCCAATCTGAACCCTTGAACGGTCTGTAACAGCCAGGGGTCCCTGGATAACTTTTGCCACTCCGTCAAACAAGTTTGAACCCTGCCCCCAAGAACTACCTCAGAAGGGTGGATTATTCTCACCTGAATTGGTGTGATCCTGGGTATCCCCTTGCTGAGCTCTGTATGAGTTCTTGCGGTACCGGCCCCTACCTCCTCGGGGACGCGAGGGATAGAAGGTGGAGCTTGCTTGTTGCTCTTTGTAGTATCCACGGCCCCTGGAGAGGGCATCTCGTCTGGGGCCTTGGTAATAGGAGCGGCCAGACGAGCGACCCCGCAGACGTCCGGCCCTCCGAAAAAGAGTCTCCCTGAAGACTTTTTTGAGCGACAGTTGTGCCTTATCCATGGTGTTGAAGGTTGCAGGAAACTTGGCAAAATCCTTAATGAAGGGGGCCCCGAACAGGAGTCCCTGGGCCACAGGGCCCGCTTCTGAGGTGGCGAGCTCAGGGAGCTGAGGGTCTATTCTCATCAGGATAGAGCGTCTCCTTTCTGTTGATAAAGCCATGTTGGCATTGCCTAGGTGGCAAATGGCTCGCTGAGCCCACCCTACCAGGATGTTAGGATCGATAGGGGACTAAGACTCCTTGGCCACGAAAGCCATCTCCAAGATCTTTGCTAGAGGGCCCGAGAGGTCAAGTAGCTTGTCTTGGCAAGAGCGCCAACCCGGTCGAGGCCCTTTTTGGGGTCCTTCGCCCATTTCTTTAAGAAGGTGACCATCGTAGGATCCACATCCGGTGTATCTGTGACCTTACCCTCCAAGTCTGGGCGAGGGCACTCCGCGCGAAGCCTGGCCCTCACGTCCTTATCGAAACCTGCCCTGATATGATTTTGGAGGTATTCTGCCACCTCGGGCGGAGGAACCCAGCTTGAAGAGTGGGGGTGGACGATCTCCTCCGGGCTGAAGGTCAATACACAAGGGGCTTTGGGAGGCGGGGCTTTTGTAGACTCCGACTTCTTGCGTTTGCTCGCGCTCGGCCGGGCTCCGAGATCCTCCTCAGAATCAGACCCGGATGACGATTTGGAGGACGACTGGTCTGAGTCTGAACCATAAGCGTCTTGCGCTTGGGAGGAGCTATAACTGTGCTCCTTTTGAATGGAGGAGGCCAATTTCCTGAAAATGTCAGAGTGGGCCCAAGTCTTGGCTTTAGCCTTACCTTTGGAGGTAGAGGGCTGTTCTGGTAGCGCTTCCTCCGAAGACGCAATGTGGGGCAACCAACCTTTTTGGCGTGCAAAGCTCTCAAAATGATGGGTGAGAGGCCCCAGAGCGTTTGCCAATGCCTTATTTACCGAGAGCTGCACGGTATTGTCCAGCGCGCCCGCCAGATTCTCATCAAAAAAGGGGGGCTCACCCCCAAAATACTCTTCGTCCTCATAAGAATATGATTGGGCCATATTATCTCTGCCACGTGTAAAAACGTGGATTCTGGGTATCTCTGTCACGTGTAAAACGTGGATTCTGGGTAGTACAAGACTACAGTCAGGGGGAGTGCAAACCCCAGCAGGCTGAAAGCAGCATATTAAACGCAAAACACTGCTCTATAATGATTTAAAGTGTGGAGGGAGCCAGCCTGCAGCACTCTAGGCAGCGCCTAATCCAATTTGTACAACCCTGGTCACAGCGTGATACCAGGGCGTCCGGGAGTAAGGAAGAGGCGGTCCGGCACAAACCAGGAAGAGCGATCGCCCAAATTGCCTTAAAAAGCTTCAGGGAGCGTTGCCGGGCGATATGCGGCACTTGCACCTTCCCATTCTCTGTCCGCGCGTTTAATTTGAAACGAAACGCACGCGCGACAGACAAAAAGGCCGCCGATCCGCCTCAACCCTCTGAGAAAATTTCTCCGAGTCGGGGAAAGACCCGACACACTCCCGCTCCACAATTAGCGGCGCACGTATAGCAAACACAGCGCGAGTCACAAAGCTCAAAGACAAGATAAATGTACTTAGCTGGCTGTGGAAGCAGCAAAGAAAGAGGAAGTTCTTTAGCCTCTTCGGTTTATATACTCTGTTCTCTATGGTTATCTTGTACATACTATGAATGCTGGGATATGTTTTTCTTTTAACAATACCTTCTCCTATTGGCGGCTATTTGAAAATAAAGCATAGAAAGAGAATCATAATCTGAGCCTCCGATCCTGACGTAGAATTAGCGCACTTCACTTATCTGGCTGCTGGAGCAGCAAAGAAAGAGGAAGGACTATAGCATTCAGGCTATTTATGGACAGTATAGACCCATGATTAGTGGACTGGGGTTCATGGGATTTGTAGTTTTTTGAATTCTTACACTTTTATTGGCTGCTGTGTTTGTCAGTAAAGTGAAGAGAAGCATAATCCGAAGCCTCCAGTCCTGACATTGAATCCCCATACTACTTCATGCACTTTATCCCCTGCTTGATCTAAAGTCAAGCTGCAATTGCTGTCCGGAGATAGACGTCATTTAGTTCCCCTATTTGTAGGCGGAACTGTTACTGCAGCAAACGGAACACCTTTTCCTTCCAAGATATTTTGTTTGCAAGCACGTTCCTCTCTGGCACTGCAAGAAACGTGTAAGTGCAGCAAACGCCAATGTTTCCGCCTCCCTCCAGCATGGCCGCCATTTGGACACTGATAGTATTTTTTCTGTTTTCACTCCGGAAACCTTCCTCCTCTTTGTCGTTGCTGGCCGGGGATCCAAAATATCACGGACATGCACCATCAATCCCGGAAGTCCTGTATCAAGTAGGTTATTTTGCTGCGAGTGTGATGCGTTAGCCCTGTGGCACTTGGATAATGGAAGGTAAGGATGGATCGGGTACGAGAAACTGTGATAGACAGGACCACAATAACAACGTGGGGGGTTGGGGTGTAAGTAGTTCCCGTAAAGACACCAACTCCCTATCGTATCATTTGAATAGAGGTTGTTGGTTTCGGATATCAGACCATACTAGATATCTAAACCACATGGATATATACATCAAAGAAAAACGGGCGAGGTGCTCGCCAGACATAGGAACGCATCAATAAAGACATAGTCTACAACTGTTTCTGTACAACTTCTTACCACTCAAGTAGTGTGCTGTATTATTAGCGACAGCAGGATCTTAAAACTTTCCATTAATGTGCTTCTGCTGCTCATTAGAGCCAAAGTGAAGAGGAGTGAGAAGCCAGTCATGGATGAGAGGAGAGGCAGAGAAAAGTGCAGCCCTGTCAAGTACGACGCATCAGAGGTGAGATTAATGCATTTTAATGTGGTGGTCCTCATCACTGCGCTAAAATTCAAAGGCACGTATTTATAGCGCCTCCTTGACAGCAGCGGCACACTGAGGCAGAGAGAGAGACGTTGGATGGAAAGCAGTGGCCAAGTACTGATGAGCAAGCAGCGGTGCCTATACCGTGCGCTGCTCTACCTGGCAGAGTATGAGATTGCTGTACTGCAGAGTTACTGTACAATGTAAGTTTTGAATCAATGCTTAGTCAGGAGTGGGTCACGTCGGCCCGGGGGGCACTTTGTTTTTTTAGGGTCGAGCCTGCGCATGCGTATCGCTAGCGAGACGCTTTAGGTATTAGAAAAGGGCTCGGAGCCCCATCGACATCACATCAGTGTCTTTCATTGGCACGTTGGCTTGCCTGTTAGAATCAGCTTGCTTTGATTAGTGGAAGGCACGCATACGTCATGCCTTTTCCTGTGGTTAGCCCTCCTCGAGCGCAGCTACCAAGTACAGAAAACATGCGAGGCTCGCTGTTTCCCGTCAGGTTGGTGGACTACTTTTTCTCTATTTTTGCAGCGCGATCTTGCTGGGAAGAAGTCAAGCGATTTGCATACTATCGATCTTGTTACACAGTTAATTGCACTTTTGCCGGTTACGTTCATAATTGCACTTTTGCCGATAGGTATTATTACGAGTGAACTGTAGCAGCGGATCATGCTATTTTTTTTCTTTTAAAGCAAGAAAAATCCGGTTGGGAGTTTACAACTGGGAATAGCTGTAACTCCGACAAATGCGAGACCCTAGTGCATCGCAAATGCTTGTTTTAGTTTGCTGCTGCCTGCCTTGCCACTGAAGTAATTACATAGGTCACCCGTGGCGTGCCTCGTTGATGCGTGGCTGGCGACATTCATTGGCCAGTGATTATTCGCAGTCATTGCAGAGGCTGGTTTATCATGATGAAATAATCACAACTATACAAAAGAATCTGACAGCCTCTGGTGGCGCGTGCTGCAGGACTAGTCACGGCCGCAACTGACAGGTCTGTGAATGTTGTGAATATTTAATTTACAGCTGTCTGACCTGTAGCGGAGCGGCGGGCCCAGAGAGAGAGAGAGGAAGCAGGGAGAAGTGTGGAAAGTGGAGTGTTCTGAAAGCAGCAGTGGTGAAAGAGTAATAAAGTAAGAGGGGGCTTGTGCCTTGTCCCACTAAAAGGGAGGAAGTTATAAAGGCTAGGAACAAGAGGGTAATGCCTCTTACAGCAGCGAGGGGAAACAACCGTTCTGTCTGCTTTATGTTCAGACTGACACTACCACACATGCAAAAAAATATTGGCATTGTTAGGTCGAGCATAGCAGCGCACAAGCGCTGGTTTTTGACCTGTTGTAATCTATTCTATGGACTTTAACCACACCCATCACTTTCATTTGTTCCTGAGCCTGCCTTTCAGTACCTTGATGTTGTTGGTAAATGCTTTACATTTGTCCCACCTTGAGGCTGTTTTGTTACCATCTTGGAGACTGACCCTGTTACAAGGGTTATTGCACGATAGGCCAGATAGCATCATGTCAGCCCACTATTATTTCTTTTGCCTAACCGCTTCACTCATGGTGTTATGTTTCTTCTTCTTCCTTGGTTTCTGGCTTCTTGCTGTTTCTTTGCAGTGTCTGCGGGGTCTTTTCTATTTTTTTATTTTTTTTTGTTACAGTTTTATGTAGCGCAAACTCAGCACAAAGGTATTGGAGCGCTTTTTTGTTTGTTTTGCAGTTTTATATAACTCAAACTTGATACAAAGGTATTACCGCACTTTACATGAGCACCAGTTACATTACACATGAACACATTCATTTCTGGTAGCAAGGGGAGATGAAGAGATTTGCCCAGAATTATAGGATGTTGAGCCGGCACAGAGACTCCAACCGTGTTCCCCATCTCCAAAGTCAGCAGCACTGGCCCTTACGCCACATCCTCTCACCTAGAGTTGAGTTCTTTCTCTGGTGCATGTTGGGGCAGTCTGAAAATAACTTTTTCTTTTTTTAAATATAGTGTTGGGTAATACAGGTTCTGCCATTTAATAGCGCTGCAAAGCCAGTTGCATTCTTAGCAAAATCACTATAATTCATTTGCATCGACCTTGCTGAGATGAAGAGGTGAAAATGCTATGTCAGGATTGTAATCTATGACGTTCTCGTTCTGTCAAGACCTCTGCAGTGGGTGCATTAGCCAACTGTCTTGAGTAGAGCTTAACTCTAGGCGTTAGAACGTGCTCTTGATAACCTCCGGAGGGTCAGCAACCAAGCACATAGGTTAGTTCTAGGCAAAAAGTTGGCAAAAGCTGTCATCTCCAGAATGATGGAAAAGGAGTAGTGACTCCAGACCCAAGCACTTCACAGCCTCAAGCTTGATAGCAAAAAACATCTAGCCTTTTGATGTAAATTGGGTCTCTTCAAATAGAGTTTAGTTAGCGCAACACATACGTATTGGAGCACCTTTATTTTTGTTGCAGTTTTATATAGCGTGAACTCGATACAAAGGTATTACAGCGCTTTACATGAGCACCGATTACATTAGACAAGAATACATTCGTTTTTGGTAGAAAAGGGAGATTAAGTGATCAGCCCAGAATCACCGGACTCAAACTGTGTTCTCCTGCTCCGAGTTCGGGAGCTGTGGCCCTTATGCCACATCCAGTCCCCTAGGGTTCTTTGGTGTGTGATCTGGCTGTCTGGGAATGACTATTTATTATTATTATTTTTTTTTCTTTAAAAAAAAAAAAAAAATGTTTGGTAATACAGGTTCTGCCCTTTCATAACACTGCAAAACATGTACCATTCTTAACAGAATTGCTATAATTCATTTTAAGTTAAGATGCCTCTTCTGTTATTCTCTTTGTATACAGTCAATGTTTTTAATAGTTAGGCTGGTATTGCCAATGTAGAGGAATAACTCTTTTTACATACAGAAATATATGGCTGCCCCCTTTTCTTTGCTCCTCACTGTCTTGGCCCCCTCATTTTCCAGGTTAAATGCCACAAAGGTGCCTCTTTTGAGCTTGTTTGATTCTATAAAGTTTAAGGTAAACACTAGAAACTGTTGCATCTCTACGGTATCACAGACTGTCTGTAAGAATGAGGCAAAAACACTCCCAAGATGGCGGCCTTGTCATGTCCTCTCTCCTGCAGCGACAGGCCTGAGAGTGTTGCTGTGGCACCTGGCATAACCCCACTGCACTCCAAACCAAAACACATAGGTAAAATACATTGTCACTAATAACGCCAACTCTAGCTCTCACAAATGGGAGAACATTTGCATTGCAAATGCTTTTTTTTTTTTTTTCCATCAATATTTTGGTGGTTAAGTGGGTGTAATTTCAAATATTTATGTGTTTCCATGGACTTCATTTTGTTCATGAAAAAGTGTCACTCATGGTTGTTGAAATGTCACTCATAATTAAACTGAAATCGTGAAAATGTCACACGTAGCAATCTGAAACCTTGGCAGCTTTGAAAGTGTAGCTAAAGCAATGATGACTGATGAGGAAGAAAACTAATATAGGGAGTAGAAATTAGGTGTTCTTGTCTTGCTGAGGGAAGGGTCTGCCTAACTCTTCATTCTTGAGCGATCACCTCAGAAGTCTTGCTTTATGAAATGCACATCCAATGATACAAGAGTGGGATAATCTGGTAGAGAGAGACCGGCAGTTATAAGAACTAGACCAAATTAATGAAGACGCTGCGCCTTCCCTGAGGAATGAAGAGATCCTCTATATTTAAAAAATGCTTAAGATACTTCTTTTATACAGGCTTTGGGCCAACTTGATTTGCTTTTCTAATGGTTTATGTACTACATTAATTTGGGTTTACCACACTAGACCACTCTTTGAGGTGTTCCTTTCACATACAAGTAGCTTAGCATACAAAGCAGCCTAATATACCACGACCTAAGAACCCATACTAAATGATAAAGGCGTTGCTGCTTTGTAAGTTATGAGGGTATGAGACAAGCATATTTCAAAAGTTTGGTTGAAAAGAGCAAGCATGTAAAGGTGGTCCTTTTAAGTTAAAATTTTTATTTTAAGTTCTCATGGTACTGGACAAACAGTGGATTGCTGTAGTTGCCACCTAATACACTTAAAAGCAAATGCAAACTTTAAAAGGTTTCTCTTAAAAAAATAGCTCTCCCTAAGCGGACAGTGCTCGCTTGATGACTATTGTTTGTAAGAAATACACTTATTTGTGAATGATCCCTCATATATTTTCTATGGAGACTGGGTTAGTCAGTACCTGGGTAGGATCAGTTGTTGGCACTTTACTGTTTGTCAGAAATGGGGTTAATTTGGGAGAGAAGTACTCCTACAGACTCAATAAACCCACTCTGGTTAGGTCAGAACTCAGTTCTGAGATAATCTTTTCAACTCCTGAAAGCTCTGGCACAAACAGCAGGCAGTCCCCAGACAAGTGTGTACTAAGTTCAAGCAATGCCAACAATTTCAAAGTACAGAACACAACCCAGAAACTTCTTGGACCAATTTACAAAAATATATACAATTTTATGAGCAAAATAACACCAATATTATTAAAATAGGTTAAGTGAAACCATTTGTATGCATTGTTAATCATTTAAGGTAAGGAGCACTTAGAAAAAGTCACGCCCTCTGGAAAAACAACAGTTCATACTGGAGTTGAACCTAAGTGCAATTTCATGCTGCCCACAGTGAAGCGGAGGTCGGATACAACAAACTGGTTGTCCTAGTCAAAGGTTTTACCTTCAGCCTTATTTTCCAGCTGCTGGAAAACATTAATCTGATCAGTCCTGCTGCCCCTCGATCCTCAGGGCAGGCTTCTGGGCACCAGCTCTCTCTCCAGCCAGGTCTCCTGCAGGATCTAGTCCTTTCTAGTCAGCTGGGCTTTCTTAAAGTCAGGACTCCTTTGTTTTGTGCCCCTGAAGCAGGTAAACAGGAGGCCAGCCAGGGTGCTAGCAAGATTCAGGGGTCCTTGTGAGAGTCATTTTCCCATCAGGAGACAGAAGGCATAATTGTCTTTCCAGCAGAGCCTTACTCTTTTGTTGTTGTCTTCCTAGGTCCAGGAATGTTCTTCGGAGGTTGATGTGGAGTTGCTAGATTTATCCTGTGCACTAGCTAGTTATTGGAGGAATTCTACTACCCAGTAGAACAATTTTCTCGCAGTGCCCTCACCTCTTTTTGCAGCACATACTCTTTTCCTTTCTGGAGAGTTACCCAGGAGCTCCTGTTTCAAGATGGCAAGACCCAGCTACCACCAGACAGGCCTATCTTTGGGTTCTTGTCCACTTCTCTACATGGCAGTGTCATAAAACCGTTTCCCCTCCTACTGCGGTTGGAGCCTGACTGTCTCCTTTGCATCTCAAAGTCTAAAGAGTTAGTGAAAAAGCTTCCATTTTGTTCTGCCAACTGTACCTGCCCATCCCAGGTAGCTAATCCCTGTTAAGTGGTCAGCAGTTAACACCTCTTGGCCTCTCCTGGGTCAAAGGCAATCCAGTGTCCTCTTTTCTAGGGTTAAGTCTCCCATCCAAAGATGTGTATTCCCACTCTTGAAGTATAACATGTGACAGAACTGTTTTTTCCTCCTATTGTGACTTGGGACTGTCTGTCTAGAAGGGTGCTGAGAATAAATAGAAAAAACTAACCTTGGCATCTCCAAGTTAAAACAGGCAGTGTTAAAGCTGCCCTTTGTTCTGTCAACTGTTTCTGTCCACTGCCAGCTTGGTTATCCTTGCTAAGTGCTCAGCAGTTAACACCCATTGACCTTTACAAAGTTATTTGTTGGCTTATGTCAGATTTTGGAAACTAAGCAGGGAATAAAAAGGTCTTTTTTAGTTCTTTCCTAAGTGGAGGTGGAAAATATATATTTTAATCCCATTTAGGCCTAATAGTGAAAGGTCAGGCCAGGCTTACAAAGTGAAATAGATATGGGGTTTTATTTCATTATCCGGGCACTAAAACTCAATGCAGAGTGTGCCCTATTCTTTATAAATTGACCATAAAGAATTAGGGAACACAGAAAACTATTTATACTATTGGCTTACATGTGCAAAACAACATGTATTTGTTTGCAACTCACAACCATAAATTGTATAAAGCTAAATATATTAAAGTAACTGCCAAATACCATATATCGTATTTATTCTTTGATTATGCATTCAGGGATGTTTAATAGTGTAAAATTGTAAAAAAATAATAATACGTATAGACCATCACAAATGAACAAAATGAATATTCACAAACAAATTGACGTATAATCACAAAAAACATATACATATTCTGTGGTCATTTCTTGCCTGTCCCAACCACAATTTTTGGAAATGATAGATGGTGTTTATATTTACACTTTAGAAATCCATAATCCCAATGGAGTTAGCAAGGGAAAGGAACACATGAAATCTATTCGTACCAAATCACACACACTTCCCCAAAGTGAACATTTTTGGAAGTTCAACCCATGTTTGCTCCTCCAAAGAAATAAGCGGGCAATGCATTTCGGTCTCTCTAGAATTGCAGGCTTCATCAGCACTGGCAGTTGACAAGTAACCAATTACCTTCTTGTTAATGCTTATATAACATTTTAAAGAGAAGGTGCATTCAAACTCCTTCTATATGCGGTGCTCAACCAGTCACTGGTAACAACTTTTCTCTTGTCTTTGGGCCGTATTGAATCAGAATGCCTGGCTAGTCTGTTGTGTGAGGGCTCAATGCATGGGACACTCTCCTTCTTTGCTCGGGTGCAATCCATGCTGCCTCAGCAAACCTTGAGCGGGGCCCCAGCTTTGAGCATATATGTGTTGCAAATATGCACTGCAGCCAACTATGATATTTAACTATCCATTCTATAGACGCAAATAGGGCACTATTTACAATGAACTCTTAGGGAAGTTCACTGACTAACTAGAGAGTTCCAATATACAGAACATGTTGTGGCGGGGAAGCACGCACACTTTGACTGTGCTACAGCGCATGGTCCTTAATAAGTAAACTTACAAGGGGACGAGTATAGGCCGCTGAACCTTTTGATTCACATGAGTATCCTAGCTATGTAGTAATCAATGTTCATTAATAATCAATATACAAATCAATAACCACTAATAAAAACATTAATCATCAGTTGATAATGTCAACAATTCATGAATAACCACGACTCAATATACGTTTTAAGAATTTTTATTTCCCTATTTGTTACAATACTGATCCATACGGTGAATTCAAACTTTATTCAATCAGCTCAGAATTAGTTCATTAGTGACCACCAATAACATAATCTAATCAGAACTTGAGAAAACATATGCTCTAATGCTTCAACATAAGCCAACAAAGAGAAATATATCAACATTAATAGCAGAGTTCAGCAATCAGTTTGTCAATCCTTTGTCTCTGTTAACGTCACTCAAAAGAACCCTACCTAACCCAGATTAGCATGTGGGACTTCATGCGAAAACAATTTAGAGCCTGAATTTGAAAAAACATATAGCTAAGAGAAAAACTATTTAGACAGCGCAGTTGGTACCTAGAAAGAAAGGCGCAAAAGTTAACAGTCACATTGTCATAGCTACCTATCCACGGAATGGATCAGCAACAAAGTCAGTCTTCGTCTTCAGGTCATCAATCGATCAGCAATGCAGCAGGCTCTCAAGAGCATGAGCCTAATGACAAAGTCTAGAATCTCTTCTCCCCCAATATCATCAAATTTGGGATAATGTCTCTCCTCCGACATCTGCCCCTAACATCTCTGAATTCTCCCCTTCTGTCACGTCATTATATCAAAATTGCCCAGTCCATCCCCTAATTCCTAATTGGTCAATTAATCGCCATATGTGACGCTGTCCAATACATTAAATTCTTCAAATCTATGAATTCTTATATTTCGTCGCTCTCATGTTGTCGATTGGTTCACAGTACGATGTCCTCATCATCCGGCTCATCAGGTATCGAAAATGTTGCATCTTCTTCTCCAGTCAGTGTCTCTATTGTTCGAGTCCTTGGAAAGTACATCTAACCTGCTCCACACACTATGTTGCAATATTTATTCCCTCATCTCCTGTCTGTCGGTATATTGCAGAAAAATCTTGCTAAGCAGACTTTATTAACATAGAGTAGGTCAGGGTCAGTTCAACACATTAGCTTCTCTACAGTGCATGGTTATTCCGCTGCTGCTTGAGGCCTGGCAAAACTAGGCCACAACGTTGGCTACGTTAGCTCTACAATATAATGCAAAACATACCTTATACATCTTAATATGACACATTACTACATTGTTATTGCAAATTTTCAATATTTCACACATTTTAAAATCATTTTAGTACAACTCGTGTAAGTTGGTAGCCACTCTTCGTTGGCACATTTTTAAACGTGCACATACATTTTTCTATATTTAAATTTGTCTATCATTTTCTTGTTAATCAAAATGCATAAACATTCATTAATAATTTCTAATTAACATATCTGCTTCAACAGTCCCTCCTCTGATGACTGTCATTACACCATTCTTTGCCATAATTTCACAACTGTCTCTTCTGTATTTTGCCTTCTCCTCAAGTCTTCCCTATAGATTCTTTCCCTGTTTGTTCTTCTTTTAGACTTTCTCAATTTAATCTTCTGACACAATTTACACGAACCCCATAATCCTAATTTGCAAGCAATCACAATTAATATTCCCCGTATGATTTTTAATAATACCCCATTCCAAATGTTACTAAGCCAATTTCCCACTGGAGCCAATCCTTTTCCAACCTTTTCCCAAACACCTGGTTCCTTCAGTTCCTTCAAATCCTTACTTGAGTTAGTCAGGTTAGTAAGTAAGCCTCTTATCTCCTTACTGTTATCTGGAATATAGGAACAACAATGCGTAGAGTTAATCATTTTACAGACTCTGCCGTCTTTTGCTAAAAGGATGTTTAAAGCAAGCCGATTTTGAAGCGTCATAGCTCTAGCCGCAGCTAATTCGGTATCTATCAGGAGTATTGCCCCTGTAGAATTTGTCAGCATGTTATCCACAATAGTAGACAACTTTCGTATCTTGATCAAATTCAGTATGACTCCTACAGAAGGAATCACTGCACCAAAGATATCTCCCGAAACTGCAGAAGAGGTTTCCCTCCTCTATCACTTATGATGTAATTCAGTCAATTTCGGAAACGTCTTTAAGTCAGCTATCTGATAAATCTTTGGCAAAATTATCCCGAAATAACATGTCCCATACCATCCTCTTGGAAGAGAAGAAAAAAATCTTCTCTCACGGTTCAGTTTTACACTCGGAACCCCTTTTCCTTTGTCAAAAATCGATTAGCAGCTTGTCACATCCGTTTTTTAATGTCAAATCAAGTTATCAATGTCCCTTCCGGTTTATTTTCAACGGCCTCTTTAAGGTTTCTCCAGATTAGCTCAACAATTCAGCTTCTGGATCACCTTCAGGTTATATCAAAGTACTGACTCAGAACTTCTCTATCAAAACAAAAAGACATAAACTTGTGTCGCCATTCATTGGTAGTTGCATACGCACATTCAGGACCTGCGTAACTTCGAGTTGCTATTCTTTCTTTTCAACTTTAGATCACGACTTAATTCTCCTTCACTCAATTCTTCTTTTCTCGTAGTATCTACTTCTTCCTCCGTTATTTCATTTATGACCAATTCTTTCCTCTTCCCTATCTGCGACTCAGGCCAATTATCTCCTTTTCTTGATCCTTCTGTCAATATTTTTCTCAGGATTGGACTCTTCTCTTTTTCTTCCTCTCTGGTGTTTTATCTTGATGGACCTGCAATGGGCTCAGGAGGAGTCGGATCACTTTGACTTTGATCCGTCTCAACTCTTTTCCCCCCTCTTGGTCTGGCACTTGCTCTGTTTTTCAGCATCATCTGCTTCTGGGAGAACCTCTGCTGAGCTAGACTCTCCTGCTGTATCCGTTAAGATTGATTTTTCCGCATCCTCCTGTAATTCTTCACTCTTGTCTCTTTTTTAGGGGGTAATAGAACCATCTTCCACAAGCTCTGACTCAATTTCAGGCTCTCTTGGCTCTTTTTCTGGTTCAGGTGCGGCAACCTGTTTCGCTGCTGTTGGTGCTCTCTATAACACTTCTTCATGATCTTGCGGACATACCACCCTCTTTGTATGGCTCACGTGTATCCAGTTCGGGAGTCCTTCACACTTCACAGCTGTTGTTGTTGTCAGGACCACTTGGTACGGACCTCTCCAGCGTGGCTCTAAACACGTTGTAAGGAAATGGCTCCCTGTTGCAGTTACCCCCCCACTTGTTTCCTGATACTGATGCTGACTTGACTGAGAAGTGTGCTTGGACCCTGCTAACCAGGCCCCAGCACAAGTGTTTTTTCACTAAAAATGTACCATTGTTTCCACAATTGGCACACCCTTGGCACACAGATAGGTCCCTTGTAATAGGTACCAGTGGTACCAAGGGCCCTGTGACCAGGGAAGGTCCATAAGGGCTGCAGCATATGTTGTGCCACCCTAAGGGACCCCTCACCTAACACATGCACACTGCCATTGCAGATTGTGTGTGTTGGTGGGGAGAAAAAGGCAAAGTCGACATGGCATCCCCCTCAGGATGCCATGCCCACAAAATACTGCCTGTGGCATACGTAAGTCACCCCTCTAGCAGGCCTTACAGCCCTAAGGCAGGGTGCACTATACCACAGGTGAGGGCATAGATGCATGAGCAATATGCCCCTACAGTGTCTAAGTCTGTTCTTAGACATTGTAAGTACATTGTGGCCATATTAAGTATATGGTCTGGGAGTTTGTCAAAAACAAACTCCACAGCTCCATAATGGCTCCACTGAATACTGGGAAGTTTGGTATCAAACTTCTCAGAATAATAAACCCACACTGATGCCAGTGTTGGTTTTATTATAAAATGCACACAGAAGGCATCTTAGAGATGTCCCCTGTATTTTACCCAATCCTTCAGTGCAGGACTGACTGGTCTGTGCCAGCCTGCTGCTGAGAGACGAGTTTTTGACCCCCTGGGGTGACCGCCTTTGTACTCTTTGAGGACAGAAACAAAAGCCTACTCTGGGTGGAGGTGCTTAACACCTCCCCCCTGCAGGAACTGTAACACCTAGCAGTGAGCCTCAAAGGCTCAGGCTTCGTGTTACAATGCCCCAGGGCACTCCAGCTAGTGGAGATGCCCGCCCCTGGACAAAGCCCCCACTTTTGGTGGCAAGTCCAGGGGAGATAATGAGAAAAACAAGGAGGAGTCACCCACCAGTCAGGACAGCCCCTAAGGTGCCCTGAGCTGAGGTGGCCCCTGCCTTTAGAAATCCTCCATATTGGTTTTGGAGGATTCCCCCAATAGGAATAGGGATATGCCCCCCCTCCCCTCAGGGAGGAGGCACAAAGAGGGTGTAGCCACCCTCAAGGACAGTAGCCATTGGCTACTGCCCTCCCAGACCTAAACACACCCCTAAATTCCGTATTTAGGGGCACCCCAGAACCCAGGAAAACAGATTCCTGCAACCTAAAGAAGAAGGACTGCTGACCTGAAACCCTGCAGTGAAGACGGAGACAACAACTGCTTTGGCCCCAACCCAACCCAACTTCGAAGAAAACTGCAACAGCGACGCATTCGACAGGGACCAGCGACCTCTGAAGCCTCAGAGGACTGCCCTGCACCCAAGGACCAAGAAACTCCAGTGAACAGTGGCTCTGTTCAACCATCTGCAACTTTCTTGCAACTAAGAAACTACTTCAAGGACTTCACGTTTCCCGCCGGTAGTGTGAGACTTTCTACTATGCACCCAACACCCCCGGCTCGACCTGCGGAAAACCAACACCCGGGCGACTGCGAGCCCGTGAGTAGCCAGAGTTGACCCCCCGAGTCCCCACAGTGACGTCTGCAGAGGAAATCCAGAGGCTCCCGCCTGAACGAGACTGCCTGTAACAAGGGACCCGACGCCTGTAACCAACACTGCACCCGCAGCCCCCAGGACCAGAAGGAACCGAACTCCAGTGCAGGAGTGAACCCCAGGCCACCCTCTGCCTAGCCCAGGTGGTGGCTACCCCGAGGACCCCCCGTGCCTGCCTGCATCGTTGAAGAGACCCCCTGGTCTCCCCATTGCTTTCAATACAAAACCAGACGCCTGTTTGCACTCTGCACCCGCCGCCCCTGTGTCGCTGAGGGTGTACTTTCTGTGCCTGCTTGTGTTTCCCCCCCCCCCCCCCCCCCCGGTGCCCTACAAAACCCCCCTGGTCTGCTCTCCGAGGACTCGGGTACTTACTTGCTGGCAGACCGGAAATGGGGCACCCCTGTTCTCCTTTGAAGTCTGTGTTTTGGGCACCTCTTTGACCTCTGCACCTGACCGGCCCTGAGCTGCTGGTGTGGTAACTTTGGGTTTGCCTTGAACCTCCAACGGTGGGCTACCTTGGACCCAACTTTGAACCCTGTAAGTGGTTTACTTACCTATTAACTTAACAATGACTTACCTCCCTCAGGGACTGTTGATTTTTGCACTGTGTCCACTTTTAAAATAGCTTATTGCTATTTTTGTCAAAACTGTACATGCTATTGTGATTATTCAAAGTTCCTAGAATACCTGAGTGAAATACCTTTCATTTGAAGTATTACTTGTAAATCTTGAACCTGTGGTTTTTAAAATAAACTAAGAAAATATATTTTTCTATATAAAAACCTATTGGCCTGGAGTAAGTCTTTGAGTGTGTGTTCCTCATTTATTGCCTGTGTGTGTACAACAAATGCTTAACACTATCCTCTGATAAGCCTACTGCTCGACCACACTACCACAAAATAGAGCATTAGAATGATCTCTTTTTGCCACTATCTTACCTCAAAGGGGAACACTTGGACTCTGTGCACACTATTTCTTACTTTGAAATAGTATATACAGAACCAACTTCCTACACACGTCTTGAGAACATGTTTTTGGACAACGACCCAGTCTCCGGCACTCAGATTGTCCCTGGATCGTGGAAGGGTGGCAGGGTGGTGGCCTGCACCTACTGAAAGAGTGAACCACATCAGCCAGTCCCTTGCATTAGTCTAACACCATATCATCTGTAATGTTTACAAGTGCATTGGCTGGAACTGCTGGTAATCTCATTGCTCTACCCATGAGGATCTCATGAGGCGCCAGCCCTATCTTCCTGTCAGGTGTGTTTCTCATCGACATCAACAGCAAAGGCAATTCATCTGACCATTTCAGATTCATAGCTGCACACATCTTTGCAATTCTTGATTTCAAGGTACCATTCATCTGTTCCACTAGTCCTGATGCTTCTGCTCAAGGTTTAGTGCTGCACATAAGAGTTTAATCACCTCGTTGTTGAAGTGAGTTCCCCTATCTGATTCTAAACAGATCGGAAACCCGAAACTTGGTATCAACTCCCTAAGTAACAGCTTTGCTACTCTGTGTCTGTCATTCCTTCTTGTAGGGTATGCTTTAATCCAGTGACTAAAAATGCACACAATCACCAACACGTACTTCAAACCTCCACATGCAGGCATCTCAATGAAATCCAATTGCATTCTGCTGAATGGACCGATTGCTCTTCCAATGTGGCTGAAATTCACCACTGTCCCTTTTCCCACATTTAGCCGCTGACAAATTGTACAGCGATGACATACTGCCTCTCCTGCCTGCCTAAACCTGGGATTAACCCAGTCGATCTTGAACAAATGAACCATGGCATCCTTCCCAATGTGTGCCTGGCCTTGAGAATAACGGGCCATTTGTGACAATAAGCTATTGTGCAGGACCATCTGACCCTCCTAAAAAACCCAAATCTCATCAGGACGTTGGACACATTTTAATTTGGACCAGAGTTGTTTCTCTTCTTTGTCAACATTACTTTGCATTATTTTCAATTCTTCCAAAGTATCGATCACTTTCAATGCAAAACTTGTACATGGGTTATCTTCTTCTGACATCAATTCCCACTTATCTTTGAACGACCTGCAGTTCAATGCGCAAAACCTTGCGACTTGATCCGCATGTCCTTTTCCCAGTGAGATGTAGTCCTTTGTCTTTTGATGTGCGCTGCATTTTACCACGGCAATTTCTTCAGGCAACTGTATTGCATACAGCAATTCTTTTATTTTGTCGCCATTTCCTAATGGTGAATCAGTAGAGGTCAGGAAACCTCTTTGCACCCACATTTGACCAAAATCATGAAAAATTCCAAATCTATATTGGTTGTCATAATAGACTGTGACTCTCAATCTCGCAGAAAAATTGGCACGCTCTAGTAAGAGCTACCAATTCTGCTACTTTTGCAGAATATACACCTCGGAGCCAAGAAGCTTCTAATGTCCCTGTAATTGTGCATACAGCATATCCTGCTCTCAAAGTTCCTGTACCATCTCTGAGACCAGAACCATGAACATAGACAATTTGGTCATTTTCTTCCAATCGTGTATCTCTGATATCTGGTCTTGGTTTTGTACATAGCTTAGTTACCTTGAGACAATTATGCTCAATGTCTTCCTCCTTTTCAATTTCAACAGTATCACTTGGAAGTAATGTTGCCGGGTTCAGCACTGTTCATCTTTTCAATGATACATTTGATGCACCTAGAATGCTCGTCTCATACCTTGTTAATCTGGCATCAGACAAATACTGTGTTTTCGTCCTTGTCAGTAAGATCTCAACAGAGTGAGGAACCATTACCGTCAGAGGGTATGCCATCACTACTCCCTCACATTGAAAAAGGCTTTGACCAACTGCGGCAATGGCACGCAGACAACCTGGTAAGGCTGCTGCGACTGGGTCCAAGGTAGCTGAAAAATAGGTTACTGGGCGATAAGCACCTCCATGGACCTGTGTCAAAACAGACAAAGAACAAGCATCACGTTCATGACAAAACAATGTGAATTGCTTTGTGTAATCAGGCATTCCCAACGCTGGAGCTCTGCACAAACTCTCTCTCAACTCAGTAAACGCTTTCATCTGGTCCTGATCTAGTGTAATGGGATCTATAACTTCTTTATGTGTCAGCTGCTGCAATGGTTTGGCAATCTCAGCAAAATTTGGAATCCACTGACGACAATAACCTACCATTCCCAGAAACATTCTGACATCTCTTTGTGAAGCCGGTGGACTTCTCTGCAATATTGTAATCCTTTGTCTGGAAATTCTCCTCGACCCTCAATTTGATGTCCCAGGTATTTCACTGATTTCTGACAGTACTGCAGTTTCAAAGTTGACACCTTATGTCTGAATTTTCCCAAATGATTCAACAGGACAATCGAGTTATACTTACACTCGTCCCTTGTCTTGGACGCAATCAGTAAGTCCTCAATTTACTGCAATAGAGTCGATTGGTGCGGTAGTTCCAACGACTCCAAATTATTTTTCAAGATCTGATTGAACAAAGACGGCGACTCGTATACCCTTGTGAAAGCCTGCACCAGCTGTAGCCTCTGTCTAGGAATTTGAAACTAAAAAGAAACTGACTATTCTTATGAAGAGGCACAGAAAAGAAAGCTTGTGACAAATCAACCACTGTGAACCACTCTACATCACATGGAATCTGAAACATTATTACTGCTGGGTTCGGCACTACAGGACAAGACTTGACCACCATGTCATTCACTTTTCGCAAGTCCTGCACAATGTGTACTTTACCACACAGCTTCTTTAAGCCCATTATCGGTGAATTACATGGAATGCTCAATACTTTTTTCAAAACCCCTTGTTTCAGAAAATCTCCACTTATTTGTGCCACTTTCATCAGAACATCTTGTGCTGTGTTATACTGTGGAATCTGCGGAATCAATACATTTGGCTTCAAAGTGATCTTAATCGGCCCCACTCCTTTGATCAATCCCACTTCTTTACCTGTCAGGTTCCACACATTTTCCTGGACTGTCTCCTGCAAGTCTGCATGCAATTCTTTCACAGTAAACATCGGGAAAAACTCAATCAACGGGTACTCTTCATTAATGTTTTTTCATTCTCAGTTTCAGGAGTATGTTCTTCCTCATCATCACTATTTGTCTGAACCACTATTCCAGCAGTTGAACAATTTATTGAACATCTGGTCTGGCACAATAAGTCCCTTCCTAGGAGGGATACTGGACTCGAGTCACAGACTACAAACTTATGCAGTACCTGGAAGTTGCCAATCGCACCTTGACCTGGATCTGTGATCGGATTTATCTGTTTGCCACTCCCACAACCTGAACTGTTCTGCCTGAAAGAGGTAAGTTTGGAACTTCTCACTGTAGAGCGTGTAGCTCCTGTGTCCACTAAGAATGAGATCCTGTGACCCATCACCTTTCCTGTCACAAAAGGTCCTCTTTGATCAACTTCTAATGAAGCTGCAAGCATACATGGCTCTTCGTCTGAACTAATACTCATCCATTCATCATGTATTTCATTCTCACTATGGAATGGGAATTGGTGCACTATGTCACTACTCCTGTCTTGTCTCTGACCTGTAACCTGCTGAGTAAGCATCATCTGTTGCTGTTCCATCGGGGCGTGAGGTATTTGTATTTGCTATGTAGGAACCTGCTGCTGCATTGGTTGCAACTGTGTCACTTGCGCACGAGGCATTTGCACCTGCTGCATGGTTTGAAAATTCTGTACTTGATTCATGTTATTCTGAAAATTCGGATTAAGTCCTCTCATTCTAGAGACTTTCACAGTTTGAAATGTATTGACATCACCACTTTGCTGAACAACACCATCCTGCACCATCAACGGACACTCCTGCTTCCAGTGTCCCACGTTTCCGCAAAGATGACACAGTAACATCTTTTTCATCCCTTGGACATCATTCTTAACCACTATAGTACTCAAATCCGGACTGCGATTCATATTGACTCAATGACCCCTACCTCTCATCTGAGGTTGGAACATAACAGTTCCCTGCTGCTGTGGTATCTGTTGCACTAAAGCTCCTTGCACTTCCGTTTGAGCTGCCTTAATTTACCTCACCATCGCTTACTCCTTTAACTTCTTCTGCTTCAATTCAACCTCATCACTACGGTATTTCCCATACTGCAACACCTCATCAGTCGGTGTTGCTTGCCAACAAATCAAATGACTCTTAACCATCTGACCTACCTCAAGTCTCAATCCTTCCACGAACCTGAAAACAAAGTGCAACATGCCTTTCGGCTCGATCGCCTCCTTACCACTGTACTCCTTGAACGCCTTCAACAATCTCTCATAGTAGGTATGTATTGACTCCCCTACTTACTGCACTGTCAATTCTCTGCCAATTAATATTTTTAGGCGAGATTCTTGACTTCAGAAACTCGATCACCTTATAATAATGTTTCATCACTTTGGGTGATGGTGCACCTGTAAGTCTATCTCTTTCCTGTTCACTCGACGGCCAGTCCACTGCTGTCACAAGTCAGCTGGAACCACTATCTCCAACAGAGTATTCAGGTCTTCCCACAGACACTTAGATTTATAAAACTTTTTATCTGTCTGCTGGTACCACTCAACCGGTTTCTCTCTCAGTTTTGGATAATCATTTGTGAATGACAAAATATCACTCCTGTGCCAAGGAATATGAACAAATTGCCCTCCTGGAATTTCCCTCATCGGTAAAATCTTTACTGGACCTTTTTTCTTTCTGAGCATTCTCAGACCCTTCTTGTGAATCTCTTTTGCGTTTATCCTTCTTCTTTGCCCATCTGCCTACCCATTTTTCTACTGCTCCCCAAATCTGAGCACTCTGCAATAACTCCTTGAGGTGCGCTTTCATCCCTGCTGACCTCATGTGTTCACAATCTTTTGCCTAAAAATCTAACCCGTAACTCCTTTTCAAATGCTTTTTCTCAATTTCTGTGTCATGTTTATCTGCCAAGTCTGCCAATTTGTGGTGTATCTTGCCCAATTATCTCGTAATTCTCGGATGCAAATATCTCAGCTCTTCTTCTGCATAGGATTCTAACCTATTTACTCCCATCGATCCCTCGACTAGTTCCATTATCTCTATAGCCCGTCTTGCATGATTAATCTGCTCTTCATCCTTGGACGTATTTAGAGGAGTATTCAGACTATCTAACCACTCATTAAATTGCTGTACTGTCAATCCCTGTAGCGAGATGTTACTTGCATCCGGCATTGGCACCTGTGGTACCACTGCACCTGGATTTTGCAGTGTCAAAAGCTTCAAGCTCTGACTTATGCTCTGGCCATTTACCGCATCTGGAAGCGCAACAAGTGGACTAAGGTCCATTAATGGCCTAGATCCATCAAAGGTTAGTCCCATAGATGATATCCCCTGTACATGATCTCTTACCCCCTCCTCACGAGGCTCTGTGACATTTTACCCTGTTCTCCAGTAATCGGCTTCTTTTGTGCAAACAATGGTATAGCTGGACCAACAGTAACTGGCAACGATATTGCATCTGGTGCTGCTCTGCTACCCACATTTTGTGGAAGGGTTACTCCCATACTTTGATTCATCACTGGTGTCACATCTGACTGTGTCCCTGTCATTGGTGTGAACTTTGGCAAACCCTGTGGCTGGCTGTGCCTGCGGTATCAACATTGGAGTCTGCTCAGTCTGAACTAGCATTGTCCTCAGAACCACGTGCTCTGGAGTAACCACTAAGTTCGAAGTTGTGTCAAGAACGGGTACTTCTGGATAAATTCTCTGTATCAGTGGTGGGTGCATCTGCGCTTGGACCACCGAAGTAGTCACTGCATTAGGAGTACTCTGCATTACCCCTTGTATCTGTCCTTTATCTATTTGTACTGGTCCCACTGTCCCGACACTTGGGCTGGGGCAGTTGGAGCAGAACTAGTACTTGGACCCCCTTCCCGCATCGCATATGGTGGAGGTTGGTCCCTCAACACCTGAGTAATAAGATCCTCAGCATCTGAATCATCTTCTTCCACATAAGTCTTTTTCTTCTTCTTACCCCCCTGAACTCTTTTCACCCCTGCTAGTATCCTCTGTCTCTTCTGATTCATCTTCTTCTGTAATTGCACGAAACAACTTACCACCCTGTAATGTCTCCATTCTCCACTTCTTCTGTTCCCAATCCCATCTCGCCTCTGCTAAAGACTTCTCTACCTTCCTTATCCTCCTCTGGCATAAATTTTTTTGCTGGTGTCTTGCTATGATCTCCCAAACCGCTAATGCCTCAAACTGTGCTGGTCTCGGAAGTGGCTTCTCATTAAGTGTCATTCACAACTGATAAAAAATTCTCAAATTAAACGTTCCATGCTCTGGAAACTCTAAAGCTCCCTGTTTCTCCATCAGTTTCCACCACTGCTTTAACCAAAGGCATGGCGCGACACCTCGCTCCTCCATCACAATAAATGCTGGAGAATTTTCCGGTGGGGTAGGCTCCCCCACTATCACCTTAATGTATGGATCACCCTTCATGGCACTCCTAAACGCTTTGAAAAACTTAGTCTTTCTCTGTTATATTTATTCGATTAAATAAGGAAATAACTTATACCCCCAAGATTCCTTTCACCCTCTTACTCAACCAATTGCCTCTTACAGGCGGCTGCCAATCCGCTCGCGATTCTTCTTACTAACCAACCTACCCCATGGCGGCTCACTCTGACGTCACACTCACACACTGCGGCTGACAAAGTCTTGAGGCTTGTCCTCCTGATCTCCAATTCACACAAAACTAATGCAAAATGATTGCGAGCACTAACCAAAACCAATAACCAAAATAAACTTGCTGGTTTACTACAGGAAGGTATACAATCGCTTCAGAGACCCTACGGATTTTCACTAATGGTCCTTTCGCTCATACAGCTATTCCCCTTTCGCAGTCCCCACATTCGCAAGCAAAATTCGACCCGCGAATTTCACTCTCAACTGATCAATGGGTCTGTCCTGGTGCACATAGGACTCGCCAAATCTCAGTCGAAAATTTCTCTTGCTCACTTAACTTACACCCCGACTTGTTGACCACGTCCGATGAACCTACTAAACCAGGCAGATTACATCATATAACCAAGTGTCTCCTACACTTGTCAATATACTCTTGAGTCTTAGACCACGCAGGGTCCGTACATCACCAGCCACGTGGCCATTTTCTTAGCACAAAGCGCCACGCTCATACTGCGGAGTACGCACACTCCTACTAAACTTCACATGGAGTACGCAGACTTCCTACTTTCCCTCACATACGTCACAATTCACCTGCGATTTGCATAAGCCTTTGCAAGCGCAACCTACCACTTTCACACTATTACCAGAACGCCAAGAACATACCCAACCTTACTTGCGGGATCAAGGATCTGGGAAAGACATTTCTGGGCTTAAGGGGACATCATGCTTGCTACAACTGCCCTTACGAAAAACAAAATCCAAATCACAATAATAATGAACCACTTATCCCTAACTCAAACTACCACCATAACCATTAATCACCACATAACTAGTTTCTCCAAGGAAACTAACCATCAAGCTGCTACCAAAAACTGCTAGCACGCCTGGTTCTTAGTAAGTAATTTTACAAGGGGATACGTATAGGCGGATGAACCTCCTTGATTTGCATGGAGTATCCTGGCTATGTAGTAATCAGTGTTAATTAATAATCAATATACAAATCAATAACCACTAAGAAAAGCATTAATCATAAGTCGATAATGTCAACAATTCATGAATAACCACAACTCAATATACGTTTTAACAATTTTTATTTCCCTATTTGTTATAATACTAATCCATACGGTTAATTCAAACTTTATTCAATCAGCTCAGAATTAGTTCATTAGTGACCACCAATAACATAATCTAATCAGAACTTAAGAAAACATATGCTCTGATGCTTCAGCAAAAGCCAGCAAAGATGAATATATCAACATTAATAGCAGAGTTCAGCAATCAGTTTGTCAATCGTTTGTCAGTGTCACTCAAAAGAACCCTACCTAGCCGAGATTAGCATTAGCATTAGCATGTGGGACTTCATGAGAAAACAATTTAGAACCTGAATTTGGAAATACATCTAGCTAAGAGAAAAAACTATTTAGACAGTGCAGTTGGTACCTAGAAAGAAAGGCACAAAAGTTAACCGTCGCATTGTCATAGCTACCTATCCACGGAATGGATCAGCAAAAAGTCAGTCGTCGTCTTTAGGTCATCAATCGATCAGCAACGCATCAGGCTCTCAAGAGCATGAGCCCAATGACAGTCTCGAATCTCTTCTCCCCCAATATCACAACAAAATTCGGGTTAAGGTCTCTCCTCCAACATCTGGCCCTAATTTTGCTGAATTCTCACCTTCTGTCTCGTCATATTATCAAAGTTGCCCAGTCCATCCCCCTAATTCCTAATTGGTCAATTAATCACCATATATGACGCTACCCAATACATTTAATTCTTCAAATCTATGAATTCTAATATTTAGTTGCTGTCAGATTGTCGATTGGTTCACGGTACGATGTCCTCATCATCCAACTCCTCAGGTATCGAAAATGTTGCATCTTCTTCTCCAGTCAGTGTCTCTATTGTTCGAGTCCTGGGAAAGTACATCTAGCCTGCTCTACACACTGTATGTTGCAACATTTCTTCCCTCATCTCCTGTCTGGCGATACATTGCAGAGAATTCTAGCTAAGCAGACTTTATTAACATTGAGTGGTTCAGGGTCAGTTCAATACATTAGCCAGGCCTTGAGCTGCTGCTCGAGGCCTGGCAAAACCAGGCCACAACTTCGGCTAAGTTATCTCTACAATATAATGCAAAAAATACGTTATAAATCTTAATATGACATATTACTACATTGTTATTGCACATTTTCAATGTTTCACACATTTTTTTTAATCATTTTAGTACAACTTGTGTAATTTGGTAACCACTCCTCGTGGCCACATTTTCAAACGTGCACACTCATTTTTCTACGTTTATTTTTTTTATCATTTTCTTGTTAAAACGCATAAACGTTCATTAATAATTTCTAATTAACATATCTGCTTCAACAACTATGTTAGTGGTAATGTGAGCAGAGTTCTAAAGCCATCAAAGATAGGGACCAGAAAAAGGTGTAAAATCTCGGTTTACCATATCAAGGTCATATTTGCTACCTCTTGTTCTCCCCGAGCTCCAATAGTACTGCACCCAGTTTGGGTAACCAGTTAGCTCATTTTGGACAACTGAGTGTTGAGTAGTAGAGTAGGGCAGTAAAGAATTTGAATAAGAGGAGGCATTGTTAGAAATGCAGATACAGCACAATACAGAAGGTACCACTCAATAAACTCACTGTCTAGCCAGTGGTACAGCTTCAAAGAAAAATAGGACTTTAATGTGCATGTGCGTTAATGGACAAGCACAGCTGTGATACCTCGGACTCAAACAGCTCGTCACAACACCCACCCACGCCGGCGGACACACGCTCGACCCCATCTTCTCCACCAGCAGCCATGTCACCTTCAGCCACACCACCGAACTCCACTGGACCGACCACCGCAGCATCCACTTCATTTTCGAGAAACCCACCACGCACCATCATCTGCAACGGATCCCCTGCCGCAGCTGGAACAAGGTCACCGAAGACCAGCTGATCTCTGCCCTCGCCCGAGCTCCACCAAGTGACACCGACACAGCTGCCCGCAACCTCAGGCAATGGATCAACGACTGCGCCACCGCTCTCGCTTCAATCAAGAAGCCCTCCAACAACTGCACCGACAGAAAGGCCATCTGGTTCACCGCGGACCTCCAGGCTTCCAAACAGACATGCCGAAAACTCAAGAAGAAGTGGTGCCACGCACAGACACCGGTCACCCACACGGCCCTCAAGAACACCATCTGCAGGCACCACCAGCTCATCCGGACCGGCAAGAGATCCTCCTTCAAGGAACGCATCAACAACAACGCACACAACAGCAAAGAGCTCTTCAACATCGTGAAGAAACTCTCCAACCCCAGCTCAAGCGACATCCCACCTTCGCAAAAGACCTCTGTGACTCCCTAGCCACCTTCTTTCACCACAAGATCGCAGAAATCCACTGCAGCTTCAACACCAAGACCCCCCCTCCCCTGACAGTCGCCAACACCTCACTTACCGACCCCCAGCCACACCAATCTCCCGCTTTCCTGGACCCACGTCAGTGACGATGATACCATCAAAGTCATGAACACCATTCACTCCGGTTCACCATCTGACCCCTGCCGTCCTCACGTCTTCCACAAAGCGAGCTCCATCATCACCCCCGAATTCCAGCTCCTTCGAGACCGCCACCTTCCTGGGAAGCTGGAAGCACGCCAAGATCAACTCCTTACTCAAGAAACCCAAGGTGGACCCAAAGGACCTCAAAAACTACCGGCCCATCTCTCTGCTCCCCTTCCCGGCAAAGGTCATTGAGAAGATCGGTAACAGGCAACTGACCCACTTCCTTGAGGAAAACAACACTCTGGACCCGTCCCAATCCGGTTTCCGCAGCACTGAGACCGCCTTCATTGCCGCCACCGACTACATCAGGACCCTGCTGGACAAAGCCGAAACTGTGTCCCTCATCCTCCTTGACCTCTCGACCGCCTTCGATACAGTCTGCCACCACAACATACGCACACTTGTTTACGACGCAGGGATCCGCGACAAAGCCGTGGACTGAATCTCCTCCTTCCTCACCAGCAGAACCCAGAGTCAGCCTCCCTCCTTTCCGATCTGAAGCCACCAAGACCATCTGCGGCGGACCTTAAGGATCTTCCCTCACCCGACGCTCTCCAACGTCTAAATGGCACCACTCGCCAACATCGTCCGATCTCACAACCTCAACATTGTCTCATACGCCGACGACACCCAGCTGATCCTCTCCCTCACTAAGGACCCTGCCACCTCCAAAACCAACCTCCACAAAGGAATAAAGGCCGTCGCCGACTGGATGGAGAACAGTCGCCTGAAACTGAACTCTGACAAGATGGAGGTCCTCATCCTTGGATCCACCCCCTCTGCCTGGGATGATTTCCTGGTGGCAGGCCACACTGGGTGCCGCACCAGCGCCTACTGTCTTATCCAGGTTACTGGTTGACACCTGTTCGGTATAAGTCAATAAGGACGCTCAGTGAAGGACCACACGCCAATTATAAATACAATTTAGCTTTACTAGAGTTTCAGGTAAATGAAGGCATTTAGCACATTAACAATAGTAGAATAAGAATAGCAATGAAAAGCATCTATTTATATATAAGTACACTACAAAAAGCATCTATGCATATATATAAGCAAAGAGTTCATTGACAGATATAAGCTTTGATTAACTGTATACCAAAATGCATCACACTACGATGTTCAGGAAGCAAAATATAAACGAGCTGAATACTTCAGGTTATAAACACAGTGCAAGCATAAATAATCAATCATAATAATAGAGCAGAGAAACGAAACAAAGGGCTTTTATCCCTGTGTGGAACTTAACTTAGTCCACGAAATGCTGGGAAGCCCTCTACCGCCTGCTTGGACCTCTCTCACGGTCAGCAAAACAGGGAGGCAGCGCTGGGCCTTGGCAGCTTTCACAACTCCATCTGCGAGCTTCAAATCCCTCACCCACACTTCAGTGCTTAAATAACTCGAAGCTTGGATTCTATCTCTTTCTGGCATTTTCTAGCTATGTTATCAGCACTTGGCTGCTCTGCCCTTCCCCAGCCTTTGTTTTCATTCCATCTTCTCCCTGTACTCTCGTTCTCAAGGTTGAGACTGAGTCTTCTACACAAACAAGCTTGAAAATAATACCATGAACTTTTCCACGTTGTTTGGGGGTTGGGGGGGGGGGGGTTCAGCAGGCATCACGCTCATCTACACTGCTCAAACTAATTAACCCTTCGCGTCACAATGTCTTCCGCACCTTTCCCTGTACTGATCACCTACCTACCATGCATGCAACCTGGTGTTCATCCTGGACTCATCGCTCTCCATGACCCAGCAAGTCAACGCTGTCTCATCCTCCTTCTTCAACACCCTCCGCGTGCTCTGCAAGATCTACAGGTGGATCCCACCAAAATCAGAAGGATGGTCACCCAGGCCCTTGTCAGCAGCAGACTGGACTACGGCAACGCTCCCTACGTGGGATCCACGGCCAATCTCCAGAAAACACATACAGAACGTCTCCGCACGCCTCATCCTTGACATCCCCCGCCGCAGCCACATCACAGCCCACCTGAGAGACCTGCACTGGCTCCCCGTCAACAGTAGGATCACCTTCAAGCTCCTCACGCACGCTCACAAAGCACTCCACAACGCCGGACCAGCATACCTCAACAAACGACTCACCTTCTACACCCCGAACCGATAGCTCCGCTCTGCCGCCCTCGCCACCGTTCCACGCATCCACAGGACACCAGCCTGCGGCAGATCATTCTCCCACCTTGCCGCCAAGACCTGGAACACCCTCCCCATCCACCTGTGGCAGACCTAGGACCTGGTGACCTTCAGGAGACACCTCAAGACCTGGCTGTTCGAGCCGTAGCAGCTACCTGCCCCCGCGCCTTGAGACCCTTGCGGGTGAGTAGCGCTCTTTACAAATGATTGATTGATTGATACAGGAAGAAAATTAGTTGCTGCAAGGATACGTTGGAGGCAGGTACGACCCAATTGTTTATGGTGTTGAAGCACTAGGTGAAGTGTTTTATAACATTTGCTGTATGGCCAGTGTTATTCTGAGGCGCTGTACTGGGTGTACGCTGGGAGCGACAGTTTGGGGAATGGAGCTTCGATACTCTGGTTTTTCTGCAGTGTTTGTACTCAAATCCACAGTGAATGTAAGGCAAAAGTGCCATATTCAATTGTTACAGCATAGCATTCTTGGCAGTTGTTTAGATCTCTGCTTTCGTGGTCTTTGGCTATAGTGTTAATGCAGGACAGATGAACTCCAGTGGCTGTTCAGTTTAAAAAGGTTTAAATTCCCTTCTCCTGATCATCTCCTACACAAACACAGAGGGCTACGACTCAACTAGTAAGCAATGGAGTTTTAATATGCCAAAAGTCTCGCTGCACATTTTTGTCTCCTGGGCATAGTTCAGGATGGGCATAGTTCAGGGTTTAGAAACAATATTTAACATAAAGGGAAATTTTCACAGCAGCAAAAGTGTAATTTATTGGTCTTCCAACATGGCTGCCTCTTAATTCTAGAAAACTGCTTTAGCTGGTAAAAAAAAAAATCTCTTTCAAAATTGAATAGACCCCTTTTAGGTTGAAAGCACAAGCACTTTGACCTGTTGTAAGTATTGTGGGATTTCAACCACGCCCACCTCTCTCCCATCACTTTCACTCGTTCGTGGGCTTGCCTTTCAAAAATCCTTTGATTTCATTGGTAAATGCTTTACGTTTATCCCGCTTTGCAGACTGCCCCTGATACATGTATTAATGCACAATTGCCAATATGTTTGACTATTAGGGGACTCTTGTTTTTTTTTTCCTTCCCTTTTGAGTCACTTTCCCGCTCATGTTTAAGTGTGTTGCTTATTTGTTACAATTCCCTCCTTTCTTAGGTGTTTTTCATCTATCTAGAAACTGCAGTGTCCAATTTATGTGGCAATAAATGTCCAGCTAAGAATTTACAGTGCCAATAGCTCTAACTCAATCAAATGCGAGACCCATTGCATTGCAAATGCTTGTTATAAGTTTGGTATGCCCAGCATTCCATTGTACACATAGATTATTGAAGTTCCCAGATTTTTGTTCTTACTTTTTGATGTGAAAAGTTGTGGAACTGTGCAAAATATGCTGAGTTTCTGTTTCTGTCCTTAAATTTAATCCAATGTTACCTCCCTTCCCACCAGATCACATTCATGATGATGAGATTCTTGTGATCCGGGCTGAGTTGACCAGCATAGATGGTGACTTACCATCAACACCTCCATCTGATGCTGTGGAGATTCCACAGGCTGAAAAGGATGATCTTCCAGATGAAGTAATTTTGCAACCCCATGATACAGCACCTGCAGAGCTTGACTTTCAAAGAGCAAATGGGGAACGAGAATGCATAGATGCTGTTCAGCAGGCATTAAAGGAGACCAGACTAATCGATGCTGCTGACAATGTGGATCCCGAGAATCTGAGTAATGCAGAATCTGATAAGATTGGCTTCTTAACAGGCATGGTTGCAAGGAGTGCATCTCCTGAGGGACCTAATGATGCTGAACTCTTAGAAGATGCCCTCTTAATGAACATGTTGGGTGTGATTGCTAGCAGTAAATTACAGATTCGCAGTCAGCAGAAGGACGAGCCAGACTTCACCCAAGAGCAGAAACTGAGGATTCTCCTGGAAATGTACAAGTCCAAACCTGTGGTGTTCCTGGAACGCTTCCGGAAGGTGCTAAAGGAGGAGCACCTCGCTTGCTTCGACCATTTGGCAGGTAACTATGAGGTGGACTTTTACTGCCAGGAGGTCAGGAAGTCCTCGTTAAAGAAGGTGCACCGAACACGGGTGCGCAATAAGAGGTATGCTGCCCTGCAAGAGCTGATCAAAGGTATGTCAACATATTTGGGTCAATTCTTTTTTTTCCTTTGCCTGTTGAGACTATATTTTATCTTTAGCCCTCTTACCAGTTGGCATTGGTCGCATTTGTAAATGTTGGCTGGGAGCCAGCAGTTTTCTTTCTTTCATATTGCAGAGGACGGAAGAAGCATAGGCTGACTACTGGGTGTACAGTTTGCACTGCTCTGAGATTGTTCTGTCTGTGCTGACCAAGTGCTTATGCGTAGTAGTTGACACATCAGTGAATTAATTCATAGGCATAGAGAAAGGGCCCCTGCATTGTTCTGGTTACAGTGCACCCTAACTCGAATTCCCCATAGGAAGTTCTAGTGTTTTTGACCCCCAGCTCATCAAGCACAACAATTATGTGTGAGCTCAGAGTCCTTCTATAATATGAAGTCTGACCCAGAGTTGGGGCTTTGTGGTAGGAATGGCACACTATGCGTCTCTTCCTTTTAAATAAATTGACCACTTTAACTAAGTAACCTGTAGGTGCCTGACAGTGGTTGCAGCATAACGATTGTAGTAGCAGGCCTATTCACCTGTCTCCTGCTAGGAAGACCTCTCCGGTATTTGTTCACCCATGTATGTAGGATGTGGATGTTGTGTATATTAGCATTACTTGAGTATGCAAAGGATACGTGCAGGGAGCATATGATACTAGTAGCTCTGCCTTCACTGGGTTACTTTTTGTATTGAATAGCACCATCTAAATTAAAAATTGGAGGGACATCCAAGTGGCAACAGTTGTACATTGGAGGGCTTCTCCCCAGAACTTTTAAAACATTCAGACTAAGCAGTGTTAAGGTGTGGTTTAGAGCACCCCCTTTGATTATTCTCTGGGAGAGGCTAACGACCCAACCTCCACAGTCTAAATGGTATTTAAGTATGGCAACCTCTCTTGCCTTCATGCTTTTGTTTTTGGTTGCTCCTAAAAGGAGACTGCCAGCTACCCCATTCCTACCTGCTCACACTTGTAACAAAATCATGGCTGGATCAGTCTGCGAGGAAATAGCAAAAGAGAAGAGCTGTCATGAACTGGTCCACTCCACTTCTGTAAGCAAGACTCTAACTGATCAGCTTCGCTACCATGAGAGTCAAGTGCTAAAAAGGAGTACTTGATGAGCTTTGACTCCGGTAGTAAGTTAAAGCTCCGGGATGCTAGTAGTAAACTCCTCACCTAAATTGAGCCACGCAATCCTTGTTTGCCCCGTAACTCCTAAAAAGTTCCACAGAATGGGAAGCCTGTAATTACTAGAGAATATTGGTAGAGGGCACATTTATTTGTCACTGGTTTTTGAAGTACCCAACAATAAATGTAGCATGCTAAAATGTTTAATGTTGAACGTTGAATACTACCAACATCACAGCTTAGGCATTAAGAATTGTTTGTATCTTAAAAATAACAGCACAAAAATAATATTTAGTAATACATGTCCTGCCACTGCCTTCCAAACATTCATTTTAAAGTATACACCGAAGCGTCCGGAGATAGTCGCATAATTGTGTGGTGACTTCTGCGATGTCAAGCCAAACCATAAAAACAGAAGTAAGTTCAGCAAAACTCATGATCATCCACTGGTATTGCAACATCTTCTCACTGAAAATAACAGAGATAGGGGCTTAAAGTAAAAATACGTAGGAAATAATGTTAAGTTAAATTTCATTGTTTAAAATAGTTCAAAATGTAAGTAAACATTATAAAAAGATAACAATAGTAGACCAGAAGGAGTGCAGTAGTGTGGCAAAGGACTACCGATCCCTGACCCGCCCACAATGTCGTCTCTGCTTGGAGGCACTTGGTTAAAACTAGGGGCGAGCTCCCGCTGTGCGGGAGACCAGAAGGAGGTCAGCAACGGGGCAGAGGACTACCGGCCCCAGAAATCTGATACCGCCCGCCCACAGTCGCCTGCACCTGGAGGGGCTTGGTTAGACCCAGGGTCGAGCTCCTGCTGCGCGGAACACCAGAAAGAGTGCAGCAGCAGGGCAGAGAAGTGCCGGCCCCGGAAATCCCTGATGCCACCCGGCCCTCAGTGTCGTCTGCACCCACATGCGCTCGGTTAAAACCAGGGGCGAGCTCCAACTGTGCAGGTGAAGACTGGGCTAAGAACGGGCCTGTCCGCACCTGCACAAGGCTGGGCTGGGCTAGGCCTGCTCTCTTAGCTCAGGATTAGACATCCAGGGGGATGTCTAGTCCTGAGCCAAGAGGATCGAATAGATTCTTGAAACACTTAAGAGCTTATTGTTATCCCTATAATCTGAAACGTGAGCACACCTTCCGCACACTTGTCAAAATGGGAAAGCGTAAAGCTCAAGCCTGTGCCTCAGCACCATCCACAGCCGCTACACCTGCCACTTTCTCAACTCTCAGTAGACACTATCAACAAAAATCATCCTGGGGGTGGGGCGCCTCTCTTTCTTCCCCAGCAGTTGTGTGAGAAGTGCAAACTGCCATCCTTACAATTTTAGAGACCGAATCAGTGGGAAATCCAGGGACATTAACTGAGTTGACTGGTGGACAAGTGATTAATGAGCTGAACCATTCTATTATGGAGCCAACTGTCTTGTCACAGTTTCATCCGCACGTTATCCCCCTGGACTCAATAGTTGTGGGGGCAAACCTTTTAAATCAGGAAGTGGTGGGGAATAGAAAGAGACTTCAAGCACCAACTAAATTTAAGCCTCCAAGAGTTAATTTAAATCCGCTTTGGAGGGAGAAAGACCATACGAGCAGTGAAGGAGAAAAGTTGGGTTTAAACCCAGAACCCTCTGAAGAATCTCTTTTTGCTGCCCTGGACACTAGACTAAAACCTATACTGGATCGGTTAGCGGTCATAAAGCTGGAACTCAAGAAGTTAACCTCTGTGGGCTCTGAACAAAATGATTGCACCACCGCTCATGTAGCGTTAGTTCCTCTTACCTCGTCTATATCGTCCTCTGGCCCTGTTATACCAGAGCTGTTGGGATTCCAAGATACCCGTTAAACTATCCCTCCTCGTTTTCACCCACAGAATGATTGGCAGTCCAACCCTGTTAGTGGATAGATGAGAAGTAGTAGGTTCCTTATTACCTCAAATTCTTGTGTTAACTGCAATACACAGCTTACAGGGTCTTGGAAGCCTTGAGAGTGAGGACGTGGCTAATGCCCCTAATTATTTACCTCCACCTATTCCATCTGTGTGTTCGCCATACATTATTGTGTTGGCCAATGTCCCTAAAATCGATCCCCCTGAAATTAGAATCACACACCTCCTTGAGAAATAAACTTTTGCATTGGTTAAGAACACACTTGCGTAGCTCATGTGACCTTGTAAGAGAGATTATCATGACAAGGAGGGTCTATTGGATTGGCCCACTTCCCGGAAGCATGCAGGGTGATTCTGTGATAATCAGCTTCAGAAAACCCAGTTTTGTCCAGGCCTCCTTACGCTCTCTTACCCGCACCGCCCTACATAATGATGGTATCAAAGTTATCCTGTTTGTTATTTTCTTACCCCCCCCCGAGCTCAACGGTCTCTACCTAGCCATTGTAATTGTAGGAAAGAACCTTTTTTTGGGATGGTAATCCCCACTTTTTGCCTGATGTCAATGTGTTTTTACTGTTCTCTGGGATCCTGCTAACCAGTACCCCAGTAACTGTGCTCTCTCCCTCTGGATTTCGTTGTCGCTAACTATTTATACCCCACAATTGGCATACTGGTGCCCCCATATAAGATATAAGTCCCTAGTATATGATACCTAGGTACCCAGGGCATTGGGGCATCAGGGGTTCCCCATGAGCTGCGGCATGTATTATGCCACCCATGGGAGCCCATGCAAAATGTATCTGCAGGCCTGCCGTTGCAGCCTGCGTGAAAGAATGCATGCACCCTTTTCAATACAGGTCACTGTAAATCACCCCTATGGCAGGCCCTCCTAGCCCAGAGGGCAGGGTGCTAGTACCTGTGTGTGAGGGCACACATGCATGAGCAGAGGTGCCCCACGAACTCCAGCTCCGTTTTCCTGGACTTCGTGAGTGTGGGGAAGCCATTTTAGCTGTGTACTGCACATAGGTCACCACCTATGCCCAGTTACATAATGGTAACTCTGAACCTAGGCATGTTTGGTATCAAACATGTCGGAATCATACTCCAATACTGTTGCCAGTATTGGTTGTATGATTCCATGCACTCTGGGGGCTCCTTAGAGGAACCTCAGCTTTGCTCCTACCAGTTTGCAGGATTTTCCCAGGCAACCCGTGCTGCTGCCATCCTACAGACTGGTTTCTGCCCTCTTCCTGCTGCTTGACCAGCTCAAGCCCAGGAAGGCAGCACAAGAGATTTCCTTTGGAAGAGGGAGGCAACACCCTCTTCCTTTGCAAATAGGTGGGACATGGCTTGGGAGGGGGTATCCTCCCCAAGCCACTGGCAAGCTTTGAAGGTCGCATTTGGTGCCTTCCTTGCATAAACCAGTCTGCACCAGTTGAGGGACCTCCAGTCCCTGCTCTGGCGCGAAACTGGACAATGGAAAGTGGAGTAACTACTCCCCTGTCCATCACCAACCCAGGGATGGGGCCCAGAGCTCCTTTAAGTGGCTGCTTGATTCTGCCATCTTGAATCCAAGATGGGTAGAGGCCTCTGGGAGCATCTATGTGGCCAGGTCAGGCAGGTGACGTCACAGTCCCCTCCTGATAGTTGGGCACCGTACTAGGTGACCAATCCCCCTTTTAGGCCTGTATGGTCTCCCTCTTGGGTGGTTCCTCAGATTCGACTTGCAAGATTCCAGCAGGACTACTCTGCAATGTTTACTTTGACTTCTGGCCACTAGAACCGCAACTGGACTTCACAGGAACCTACGACCTGCAGCTCCTGTGACGACTTTGCTCTGCAACATTGTTTCTCCGGCTCCTTCCAGCAACTGCAACATTTCCCCAGTTGTGCATCCTCGGAGGGCGGCAAGTCGTCAGTCTGCAGCAAGAAGGAATCTCCCTTAGAGTGAAGGAGTCACTCTTCTGAATCCACAGGCACCAAATGCAATGACGACCAGCTGTGTTGGGTCCTCTCTCCTGCAACTCAGTGTGGATCTTGCAACACAGGTGGTGGTCTTGAGGAGTCCCCTTGATCCCCTCTACCAGCTATCCAACATTGGAGGAGGTGAGTCTTTGCCTCTCCTTGCAGGACTGTACCCCTCTGCACCGCGATTCTTGCAGCTGCCAAGGCTTGTTGACTTTTTTTTCCAAGGGATCTTCAGGCTCCGTGTAGCTCCAGCACTCTTCCTTGCAACACGTTGTCTCCTGCCTGCTGCTCCAGGGACGTGCAACTCCTTTCCAGGTGTACTGAGTGGGACTCACTGCGAATCCTGTGCCTGCTGCCCGTGAGTTGCCTGTGGGGGCTGCATCCTCGACTTCCTGCTCTCTGGCTGCTGGGGGTCACTTGGGATTCCCCTGCGTGGGTTGAGCCCCCTCGGACCTTCCTGGTCCCCAGCAGCTGTGCAACTTCTCTTCTGCTACTCTTGCCTTTGCCAAGGCTTGTTGGTGTTTTTTCCTCACCACTGCAACTCTTCTTTGGACTTGGGACATCGACTGCTTCACTTCCGGAACTCTTCCTCTGCTCCTGTGCTGCATAGCCGACTCCTGGTCTTCACCTTTGACCTGGTCCTTCATCTCCAGAAGGGTGGGTAGTGGTTCCTGCCCCAACCGGAGACACTAATTGGAACCTGACTTGGTCCTCTTCATTTGTAGGTCCTTTACTGTCTGCATCCATCTTCTGTTTCTTGCAGTTTTGCTTGGGTCTTGCACAGTCCTTTCACAAAGTTTCTCTGTGGGTTTGGGAAAAGCCAGGTACTTGCCTCTTCTCTCCTGGTCTCTTGGGGGGCACTCTGGTACTTACCTTTTGTAGTTCCTAGTTCCTCCAGCTCCCCTCTACAGATTCCACTTACCTGGGTGGGGGTCCATCATTTGCATTCCTATATTTTTAGTATATGGTTTGGGCTCCCTCAGGGTCACCATTGTCTATTTTTATTGCACTGATTTCTATTACTTTCTATGCTCATTCCTGATAACTAATGTGTGTATAATAGTGTTTACTCACCTACTAGTAGAGTATTGCCTATATCATATTTTAGTATTTGTGTCACTGAAATAAAGTACTTTTATTTTTGTAACACTGTGTGGTTCTTTCATGTATGCGAGTGCTGTGTGACCATAAGTGGTGTTGCATGAGCTTTGCATGTCTCGTAGATCAGCCTTGGCTGCTCATCCACAGCTACCTATAGGGAGCCTGTCTTCCTAGACATCGAATACACCTCACTTATAGGAGATATCTGGACCTGGTATAGGGCGATAATACCATAGGTACTCACCACGCACCAGGCCAGCTTCCTACATTGGTAGTGCAGCGGTGGGATAAGCACTTGCAATTGCCTTACCACTCTGTCACTGAGTACTTTCCATAGGAAAGACCATTTACTAACTGTTGGGTACACTACACACGTAGTGCTAGGAATCTAGTCTCCTAAGTTTGGGTAAGCTATGGTCTGGCATAGGCTTGCTCCAAACTTCTTTAGGAGCCTAGAGTTTGAGTTAGAGTAGTTAGGGATTCTTACACCACTCTAGTTAGACATCATGTCTTCAGTAGAGCTCACGTCCCAGGCCCTGAACTCTCATTATGAGGGTTTAACTTTCCAGAAGTTAAGGAAAATGTGTGCTGATAGGAAACTGAAGACTGGGAGATATTCCAACAAGATTCTGCTTCTGGGTCTGGTCCTCCAGGGTGACCAGGACCATGATGGTAGCCAGGAGGAGGTGGAGGAAGACCCCTCTAGTGCTCGAGATAGTAGAATTAGACACTAAGGTGGGTCAGGAAGTACTCAGGAAGGATCAGAGGAATCTTAGAAACACCCACAGTCCTGTTAGGAGCACTACTGGTATTGGAAAGGGGGGTCACACAAGTAGGACCACCTTTGTCCCTAGAGGGCTGGTTGAGAGGGTTTCCATGAATAGTAACAGATCCTCCTCTGCCCAGTCTTATATCTCCTCAGTCTCTGAGGAGACCCACTGCTCAACTTCAGGTGAAGACTACCTAGACAGGGAGCTGAGGCAACTGAGACTGGAGGAGGCCAAGCTGAGGCTGCAGCAGCTACAGCTGGACCTAGATAGGGAGGCCTTGGCAGTGGAGAGAGAAAGGCAGGGGTTAGAGTTAGTGCCCCATGGTCGCAGCAGTTCTAGTTTTAGGGACACCAGGGTCAGTGAGGAATCTATTGACTCTAGGAACCTGAACAAGGTAGTCCCACCTTACAATCATTTTGATTTGGTATTGGTTCATGTTTATTATGTTATTTTTTTACCACTCAGACACTAGTATTGTGGACAATCTGGAGCATGTCTTGCACAAGGCTCAGAATGATGAGGTGTGGTCTGCGCACGGAGAGAAATGGCCGCTTGCTAAAAGGGCTCTGCGTGCCGGTGTGCAACTTGGGACAGTGGTGCAGCTGAAGGAGTGCTGGGGGGCACTCACACCTTCCTCCCCTGCACCCGCCTGAAGTCGCAGCAAAATTCCGACATTTGGAGTGCAGCACTGGGCCTGTGGCAACGTGAACAGCAGCGGGCTTGATTTTCTTCCTTCTGACGCAGCAATTGTGGTGCCGGCTGTGAGAACCAGCGGCCCGCTTAAAGTCACAGGACTGCTTCAGTGCCCTCCGCCTCTGCAACAACCTGTGGGTGAGCAGCCCTATTAAATTACACTGGGCAAAAGAGTCACGGGGCTCCAATCCATATACCCACTCCCCTCGACAGGTACAGCCTCTTAAACACGACCTACTGCTAGGAGAGAGGCCGTGTGTGGTAGACCCCTTAGCAGCCAGCCTGGGCCCGCAACTATGCCCCTTGTGATAAAAGCCGGCCTATGATGTGACAGGGGCCACAGCTCCATTTCATAAGATCGTCCCACAAGGAACATAGCCCATGACTTTGTCCCCTGCAGGCGGCGTCCCAGAACTACATCGCATCCGCGGCAGCACCGAATTTCCATTGCCATCCCCATCAGTTGAGCTCACCCTTTGCCCACCCACCCGCGCCCATGACTCCATCCATAGCGCGCTGGACATAGAAACTAGAGGGGGATCAGCCCAATCAACTCCACCTTACAAGGACACATGGCGCAAGCTTGCCCCCCCCGCATCGCTTCACAAAGCATGTCATCTGGCCAAGCCCCACTGCACCATCCACGGCTAGCGGAAGCCTATAACTCCCTATCTACCCTCATTGAAGACAACCGGGAACCACCCAGAAGACTATGGCACTCTACCGGGTCCCTGACTCTACTGCACCTTCCTGCGATACCACTGATCCTCTGAGAGGTTGCGACCACTGTTGGGACACATAGTACACTCTCATGTCGAATTCTCACCTGTCACTGGGGAGCTCCCTGTGATCAAGTTGTTCCACCCTGCCTCCTTTCCATCAATACCTCAGTAGGCGAGTCACCTATACCCCGATATCATAACCTAATACAGAGGCTACACTGGGAACACAGGACTTGTGCCACTGACAGTACCCATACCATCAGAGCACGTTTCCGTGTCCGGTTAGTCTGCTGTGTCTCTCTGACCACAGCCTTGGGAGACATCCCCCTAATTTCTGCACTCTATGGTAAGCGGGTATGTTAATCTAACGTTCCTTCCCCCCCCCCTCCATTCCCACCCTCGAGAACCCCGGTCATCAACAAGTTCCTAACACTACAAGGCCAACTGGCAAATTCTCTGGCAAGCCTGCCCACCAGTTGCTTTTCTCGGAAGCCATCTCCCAGCAATGCAACATGACCTTGTCGAAAGGAGCCACTGACTCTGGTTCAACTGAAGCCCCTGCAAGCTTGGGCCCAGACATCACTACGGAGCGCATACTACAGGAAATTACCGCAGTGGGCTGCAGACTGTAGCCAGGTCTCAGATCTTGGAGTCCTTACCCTCCAAAGTCCAAATCTATCTGGACAGACATAGCTGGACTTCAGGACAGAGTGATGGAGTTAGATCATCGACTCACAAATGTAGCAGGCAGACTAGATACCATACTGAACAGGGACCAGGAACGGATAAACCTTCGGCCCAAACTCACGGACCTGGAAGACAGAAGCTGGAGAGACAATGTCTGTTTTTTGTATTCCCAGAACTAGTGGAGGGCACGGACACCAGTGCCTTCTTCAGAGACCTCCTCCCTAGCTTCACCCGCCCTACATTAATCCCTCCCCTCTGGAACTCCAACCTGCTCTTAGGATGGGTCCCCTTCGCAAAGGCGCTTCAGGGAATGCACGCCCCATAATAGCATGCTTCCTTCGACACGACCAAATGCGCCAACTGCTAACTGCCACCCTTACAACTTCGATGGGAACGAAGTCTGCATAGCAGCTGACTTCTCCCAGGGAACCAATGATAAACGGAAGGCATACCTCGCCCTTCACCCCCAACTACGGAAACTGGATATCAAATTTGGACTGTTCGAACCTGCCCGCATGTTGATAATGAGACTTCTTTGACCCGAATGAACTGAGCCTGTATCTGATATAATGACTCCCTCCTCCTCCTCCACGGACACCTCATCTCACCAGGTCACGTCATGTGGCCACCAGATCCCCTTCGGGAACCAGAAACTGGGCAGAACCATTGAACGTCCTCCAAGATCACAAGATGGTAAGGACACAGCCATCCAGGCAGTGGCGGCCCTTAATCGGGACCAGGGCAGAAACAAATCCAGTTACCTGTTGAAGTCTTCTTTCCCAGAGGGCTGAGACCAACCTTCTAACATTGGACTTCGCAGCAGCTACTTGAGAGCTTCTATGGCACCCGCGTGGCGGACAGCTAAGTATATCCTTCGCATCACCAATACTAATTTTGCCACAGTTAAAGGGCACAGTTCTTTTTTTCTGCTTCTTGTTTGAGGACTGTTAATCCCTCTCCTGCCATTAAATGTTGTCTAAGCAATTATGTAAAGCATGTTTTTATTTTGTATTACTATGTGACCTTAGGCTGATGCGGGGGCTTGTACCCTGCACAATTATATGTGGTTATCTCCCAACGCTGTTTTTCATGCTGAGCACAGCACCATTTAATCACAATGATATAAGATGGCCTGCAGAATGTTCTTTTTCCTTTTCTTTATTTTTACTCTTGTTTTCAGGTTCCATGACCATGATTGTGTTAATTTAAGTAGCCTTGTGCTAAAAGTTCTCATGCGACCTTGGGGCTTGTTGCCCCACAATGGCAGCAACTATTTTCCCATGCCCATATCCCATACAAGGGGCTCCCAACTCAATGCCATGGTACCCCATACTGTTAACCATACAACTCAGGCAGGATAAGACAGGTCCACACCGGGGCCGCCCTCCATCCTATCTTTGCTCACATAATGCCACCACCTGACGACAGTGGAGTATCGCAATAATGATGCAACACCGCCACAACACATAACACCACAGGACTGAGGGTGAAGAATGATAGGTGCTTGATCACTGCAGATTTATTGCCCCTCGGCTCCTCTAATGACCTGGTTTATCACCACATACTCTGTCTGTCAGCTCCCCCTTCTCCTGGGGAGTGCCCAATGGGGCCATCCGCGCAAGATTAGACCTGCAGTCGACAGCTCTTGACCGCTCCTGAGGTCCCTCTCGGTTTAGCGCCGACCCTATAGAAATGTTCTTTTCCCTTCTTCCCCCCCCCCCTCTTTCTTTTCTTTTCCCCTGTTCTCTTCCCCACCGTCCCTTTCTGAACATTCCCTGGAAACAACAGGAACTGTACTAGGAACTTAATATGCACAAAGAATATTGCGCTTTGAATTAAGCGTTTCAAAGAAATCCAAAAGCTCAGGATAAATGTGTGCACCTCAACAAACACGGCACACCAAGGTTTTCAATGTCAGGAAATGATCGCGCACACTGCCGATCCAAAAGCCAAGAGTTTTAATGCCAGGGTTGAATCGCGCACACTGTTGCCGATTCGAACAACAATATACAAAGGCCACGAAGTGATCGTGCAAACGGTTGCCGATCTGAATGCCAAGGGTTACATGTCGGAAATGAATTATGCACTCTGCCGATTCGGACAAGAACATGCAAATGCCATGAATTGATCACGCACACTGTTGCTGACCTGAATGCCAAGGGTTACATGTCGGAAATGAATCGCGCACTCTGCCGATTCGGACAAGAATGTGCAAATGCCATGAAATCACAATGAAGCACACAGAGTTTCACAACTAGGCCCAAAACTCGAATGTCTTTGAGAATGGGGGTCGGAGTCCCACCCCGACCTCCGCCTTACGCCCTGCTCAAGGATCACCAATATAACGAGGGCAGGCCTGGAATATCAAAGTAGGCCCCGGAACAGGAGCTCAGGAAGTTACTGCTGCTCTGCACCGAGACCTCTGAATAGCGAGCATGTGGAGCTGGGCTAGCTCCCTTATATAGAGTCAAGCCCTGCCCACAAACCACACCCAGTCATGCTGCAGGGAAAGCTTCTAGAAGGTCCTAGAAAGGGACCACACCCTAACACACTCAGTAAGCCTGCAGCAATACCTTGCAAATGAACAGTTATTGCAAACATCATTAATAGTGTTTTTCAAGGTTAAACTCTGCAATGCAAAAGGTTAACATACTGCATATAAACAGAATGCATGAATTATGCTCTTGCATAAAGACTGGGTTTTTGCATTTTTGTCACCAGTAGAGTGCACACTGTCCTGATGTTGACATGGTCTACATCCCCCTTTTCCACATGACCAAGGGGTTCCTACCACACCACCCAGGGCTTCCCTTCCCCCCTCCGTCTCCCTTTTCTCTCCCCATACTGATTTCCTCCACCCCGATGCTTTTCCCCATAGCTTCCAATTTCCCACTGCGATCCAGAACACTCACCTTTACTGCTTCATCCCTCTGTTACCCAGATGGCTGCCCCGGGTCCAATGACACCCTCCCCTTTACGGACCATCTCATGGAACATCAACGGCCTCACGCATTATACTAAGCGGAAGAAGGTACTGTCCTATTAGGTGGGTCAAGTGCGCCATAGTAGCTGTTCTCCCTGCGGGACCTGGTATGTCTGGAAAATGCATAGTCGCAATACTTCTACGTAGATCCTTACCATGCAGGGTCCTTAAGATCTAGTTGGATGTGGATGGCTGCTGCGTCCTCGCCAAACTCAAACTTGGTGACCACGCACTATGCATCGGCTCCATATGTGCTCCTATGGGTTCCAAATGCCTCTCCTTTCTCCAACTCAGCCATCTCTTGACTGAGCTAGGAGCCTCCCACTATATCGTGGGAGGGGTCTGGAATCTGGCCTGTGAAGCAGGACTTGACCGTACTGGCCCATTCGATGTCAGCAACAACACATACAGGGCCATACTGGGGGACATATTGTCAGACCATGCCTTGGCAGACCACTAGCATCTGTTGCACCCGGCTGACCGTGAATACACCCTCATGTCACCGGTTCATGGCACCCGGTCTAGGTTGGACTATTTCCTAACCACACACCAAACAATTTCCCTAGTTGAGAATCCCAGATCCTGGAAGTTGTGCTCTCGGACCAGTCCCCTGTCCTACTTACCTTGGACCTGGGAATCGCCACCCTAGGACGTAAGCTGTGGTGCATGAACATCATGCGGTACCGCACACCACAAGGCAAGGACCAGTTATGCTCCCATGTCTCCAACTACCTAGACAACAATAAAGGGTCGGTGTCCTCCCCCAAGATCCTCTGGGCAGTTGCAAAAGTGACCTAAGGGGCCAGCTCATGAGGGGTGCCGCCCTCACAAGCTAACAAAGGTGCTCCCGACTGAAGGACCTTGAGGCTGAGATGGCGACACACACCCGTGATTATACTGTGACCCCCTTCCCCCCTGTGTGCCGCTGTCTTGAACGGGCTAAAATTGAACTCAATGCTCCATACACATACCAGTTGGAATATGCCCTTCAGTGGCTAAAAGGGTGCCACTACAACCAAGGGGAGAAGGCTATGGACAGCATAATCCTCACCTGCCCGCTAGATATCGCCTGCGAATTCGGGAACTTTTACCGGACACTATACACCCAAGAGACGGAGGAAGATCCCACCCAACTCGCCACATTCTTCACTAGCATCTGCATTCCTAGCCTTGCCCCTGACGGCAGAACTTTACTAGAGGGAGAAATAAAGAAGAGATAGCACAGGCAATTTCCAAAATCCCATACCATAAGTCCCCTGGGTAAGTGCGCTTTCTGGCAGAATTTTATAACTGGACCGGCAAAGAATCAGTGAATTCCTTATACGAGGCCTTCTGTGAGGCAGAACACTTGGGTTCACTTGGCCCCATTTCTAACAGGGCATCAATAGCGGTCCTGCCAAACCCGAGGAAGGACCCCCTAATCTGTAGAAGCTACAGGCCCATCTCCTTACTCAACTGGGATATTACAATTCTGGCAGGAGTCTTAGTGGCCCACCTCAGAAAGGTGATTACGTCCCTATCCATCATAGTCTGGTGTGGTTTCTGCCCGGTTGATTGTCCAGGAATCACTTCCGTACCCTAGCGTACACCCCACAGTCAGCCAAAGACCTGCAAGTCGAAGCTCTAGTCCTCTCCCTTGACGCAGAAAAATAGTTCAGCAGGATTAAGTGGTGGTAACACTTAGAGACCCTGTGACGCCTTGGTCTGGGAGATGACTTAATAACCAAAGTCTGTTGCTTTATTACTCACCTACGGCACAGGTGAACTGCGGGGGATTCCTGTCGGACCCATTCCCCATAAAACAAGTGACCCGACAAGGCTGACTATTGTCACCGCTGTTGTTCCTTTTGGCTATGGAACCACTGGCAGCTTCCGTCCGACATTCACCACTTTTGTACAGAGTCCCCATACCAGGTGGTATGTCCACAATCTACCTCTGCTGATGATATATTGCTCACCCTCGCAGACCTCACCCAGTCACTTCCAGCGTTGCAAACCATCCTAAATGAGTTCGCAACACTGTCGGGCTTTAGAGTAAACTGGGACAAAAGTGAGGCATTACCTTTTGTCCTATATGACAGTTTGCGACTATAGCGGACTTTCCGATCTGCTGGAAACCGTCACGCCTCAAATACCTGGGTCTCTACATCTTCAGAGTGCTAGAACGCATGCGGACAGACAATCTTGACCCTTTGCTTACTCGCACAAAGCAAGACTTCGAGAAGTGGTCACATCTGGGCCTATCTCTATGGGGGAGAGAGCAGGCAGCATGCATGGTGACATTGCCACGCTACACCTATGCCCTTGGCATGTTGCTCTTACTGGTCCCCCTTTCCATGTAACGATCAGTGGACAAATGCATACGTTTCTTTGTATGGGGTATTGTGGCCATGGCCATCCAGCGCCAAACTCCTAGCCCAGCGCACATGTGGCGGATTGGGCCTACCTTCAGTGGAGCATTATGCACTAGCCCTTCACCTCTCTCAACTTGCTTACATGCTCTCTGTGATACAAGACCCCCCGATGTGGGTATGGACGGAACGCACACTACTACGAAGTCCCCAAGGATTTATTTAATCTGCTCTACCGTGATGGGGGAATGATGACACACCCTGCCATCCCAAAGAAAGAAGCCATGATGAAATCCTGGCGCTGTGCATACCACTTCTTTGGGGTGGATCCCCGCCTTCATGACCATTCACAAATTTGGGGCAGTGCCAGTTTGCCAATCGAGGGCAAGGTAGTTAACTGGGACATTTGGCGATCGGTGGGCCTTTCTCTCCCGGGTTACCTCTTGGATAACAGCAGTCTTAAGTCCTCTACAGCCCTTTGTGACAAGTTTGCCCTCTCACCGCAATAATCAGGGAGGTATCTACAGCTTCAACACTGCCTTAATTACCACATAGGAGCTCACCCAGGACCTCAGGATATGGGGCACCTTACAAGGAGTGAACCGTTGTGTATTTTCCCTGCCCGTCTTAGATACTCTCCGCACAAGGTGGCAGGCGAAGCTACAGATGGACTATGAAATGGAAGATTGGGCCGACCTAGTGGAGGCATGGATGAAATTTTGTCTCTTAACCCTATATGAATTTTACTGGACGCCCATGAAAGTGAAGGCTGCAGAACTACTGCCTCATGCGAAGTGTTGGCGTCGTCCTGTTCTCCATTGCGACCAAATACACATCCTATGCGACTGTCCATCCATCCAACCTTATTGGGATGCGGTGGGGACCACGATAAGGGAAACCATCCCAGTCCCATCCCCTCTCTCTCTCGACCCTGATCATCTGATGTGACACGGGGGTCCCAGATCTCTCTCGTACACAAATTTGTCTTTTGCCTACAGCGCTTGCCACAGCCAAGATGAGCATCCTCTGACACTGGCACTCAACCACACCCTCCTCCTAGGATGAATGGCTCACGGCTATGTGCCAAACAGCCTCTCATGAACAAATCATATATAACCTACAGGATGGAACCAGCATCTTTCTTCAAACATGGGGACCCTTCCTCCATGTCGATGTGCATTAATCGCAGACAACCCCCCCCCCCCATACTCCCTCTTGCCACCCGTATGCCCCTGTTGATGGCCATACATAGAAGCACAGATGCATCCGATTATCTTCCCTCCCTGCCTCTCCCCAACCCCCACCTGCCAGCCCTACATCTACCTCTCTCCCACATCTCCAACACATCATCTGCCCCTTCCAGCCCCCCCACACCTTGTCTCCGGTCTCCCTCCCCAAGATGATGGATGCAGAAATCTGACATAGACCATACCCTACACCCTTCATCCCCGTCACTCCGACTCTGTTTACTGCCATTCGCCCCAGGACAACCTCACATTGCAACTGAGCTGTTATACTAGGGGCCTCGCCGAAGGATGCGTTCTCTAATCCATCCTTTAGTCTTAACCCAAACTGTGTATGAAAGCCTATAACATATGTCCATCTATAGTTTAAACCTTTGATGCTATGCCATGCTGTTCCGTAATTATCCTTTGATGTTTCTTTGATGTTTTCTTCTTGGAAGTTTCTCCCTTTGCTATGTATTGTGATGCTTTTGTTAACCAATGAAGAATTGCAGAACAAAAAGGCTCTGGATGATCTTATTAAAGAGGTGGTAATTGTTTGGGTGGGAGATTTTAACACCAAAGTTTGCTTTTGGTGCAGTCTCACTGTGTGGAATATGTGACGAATTCAATCAACCCCTCAAACATTTTAAGCATACACCCTATGAGGACTCCCTGAATAGGGTAATCTCTGTGCATAATATGATATTGGCTCTATACCACACACTGCTAAACTCCACAATAACCACAATCTTTATTGGTCCCAAATCTAGATATTTTATTGATCACGTCTATTTTCAGGGAATTGCTTCTGGTATTAGAGACCTGTAAACTCATGATTTTGGGTTTTAATGATCATAATCCACTTAAGCTGGAGTTTAAGATAGCCTTATTGGGGGACATTCAGTCAGTTCCGCAACCGCAGTTAGAATATAGTGGCAACAAAGGACTGAGCAATAAATGGGAGAAGATAGACAAATAAGTTTTTCATAGGGACCTCTTCTTACACTGTCACCTAGATATTGAAAAAATTTTGCAGGAGGATGCCAGTCCTTCAGAGGTTATAACTGTCTATATGAGGCTGAGTAGTTATATGGCTAATAAATTAACCAAAGCTGCCCTAACATTGAATGATAAACCCAGGTGGTTCTACAGTGTCTGCTCTAAAGCCCATAAGTTTTTTAAAATCTGTTTTAAATAAAAGCCCACAAGTCCAGTCAGAGATAGTCCAGGGCAGGAAACATTATGAAAAGGCAATTTGTGCAAGAAAAGCTGAAATTAGGGCTAAGGCCTGGGAGGACTTAAGAAAAGCAAGTAAGCTGAAAGATTCCCATAGCTTTTGGCAAGTTGTAAATTCTTCAAACCCCCCTTGGCGAGGCCCTGCCTAAAGTTAAATGGGTTATCCCTAGTAATGAATTGGTGGCTCATTTTTCAAATGTTTTTGGCTAAAAAAAAAAACGGCCATCACTACGGGCTCTGTAAAGGAATTGTTTATGACCTGGGCTCCAGTCAGGCTCTGAGGAGTCAATTCACAGTATTAGATGTAATTTTAGCAATCAAGAATTGCCCCCCAGGTAAAGCCTCTGGACCCGATTGTGTCCCTTTGGACGTTTTTAAATCTCTGCCACAACTTTGGGCACCTTTACTGACCAAGGCCATTAGAAGCGCAATAATAGGTTCCCTGGCCAAGACCTGGCAGGAGGCTATCATTATTCCTATATTTTAAAAAAGGAGATAAAAAAGGAGCCGTCCCCACCATTATTATCCAATATCTCTCTTAGACAGCACTGTGAAGATATTGGCCAGAGTCATATTGTCCAAATTGGAAAACTGGGCAATGGAGACTCAGGGGCTCTCCAATTTGAAATTTGGCTTCCGCCCATGTCTAGGGACAGTTGAACATTCATTGAATCTTTCTCATTGTCCAAAAGTACACCAAGGCAAAAAAAAAAAGTATTTGTCCATCTTGCCTTTATGGACTTAACTTGAGCCTTTTGATGTGATGGATCACTCAAAGTTATGGTCTATAATAAAAAATTTGAGGATTGACAATTCTGTCATCTCTTGGCTTGCCAGACTTTATGGTCACACTACAGCAAGATTCTAATATAGCAGGAAAGGGTATCTCACAGAATAATTTCCATAATTAACTGGGGTGAGACAAGGTTGTGTTTTGACTCCTTATCTATTCTTGATATATATTACCTCCCTGGGAGAGTATTGCACCAGGGCTGGGAAAGTGTTGGGAAAGACATCCCCAAGGTGAATTCTAGAGAAATCCCCCCATTCTGCTTTATGCAGATGATGCTGTCCTTATCACCCGAACAGCTAATGCGCTTCAGGTTTTGCTAGACACCTTTAACAATTTTATGACCAACTGAGGACAAATCGTTCTAAGTCCTTTGTTATGAAATGTGGCCTTAAGTTAGCCAAGACTAAAAACTTTCTGCTTAATGGCGAGGAAATTATGAAAGCTCCTCACTTTACTTACTTAGGTATCTCAATGGATGTTATTTTTAACTGGAAGTTTTTACTTAATGTGAGTTATCTAATTTCGGTGTAGAATCGATGCTATTTTTAGATTTTCTAAGTGGCTGGGGTAAAATCAAGTGAGAGAATTCCTATGCATTTATGAAAGTAAATGTGTGCCTGTGGCCTTATTTGGTGCAGGAGTTTGGGGGCTGGCAAACTGCAAAGCCTTGCAAATAGTAAAAAAAAAATGTTAAGGAGGCTGTTTGGCAGTTCCACATTCTACCCCAGTGACTTTTGGCCATGAAGAGGTTGGGCTTCTTAACATGGAAGATCACGTTAAGCTCCAACTACTATTATCATGGCACAATATTTGGAGACATCCAGAGGTGCAGCTCTATAGAATTATAATGTAAGATTGTTTAAACCAGGATAACTATTTTGACATCTCCTGACTTAAATATATCAAAACGAGGTTTGAGGGACTCGGTCAGCCAGACTTCTTTGTCAATCTGACTAGCTTAGCTGCTATTCCCTCAAGAGCATTTTAAACACTACAATCATAGGGTGTGGCCACTAGTTAGTTGTGGTAGAATAGAGAGTATCGCATGTGTCTTACCTGTGCTTCCGGCACTTTACCTACGGGTACTTTATAATGAGACTAATGTTTTTGTTGACACGGTTCCTCCTTAAAACAATTCACTTTTTGGTGGCATTTCCCCTAAATAGCACCTGGTTTTCATCTTGGCGCCCATGTCACTTTGAAGTACCAGCAGGACAAAGTACATTGCACTTTCTTATTTTGCACATTTTATGCAACTCAAAGGAAACCGTTTTTATTCCCATTATTCTGGGTGCTAGAAACTAAATCACATGCAGCTGCACCATTTGGGAAACAAAACTGCGATATATGCTGTTTACCATTATAATAGGCTTACGGTAAGGTAGGTTTGATCTAAATATTGAGGTTTTATTCATTTTTAGATGTTATTTTATTTTTTATTGTATCTTTTTATTATGAATTTTGTTGTTTGTATATAACTGTGTGACCAATGGCTCAAGTGAGTCGAATAAAGTATTATTGATTCGAACAATAGTACATATTTATTATGAAACAATTTAGAAACATATTTTGAATTCAAAAATAACGTAATTTGTTTTTAAAAATACATTAATGGTAAGTCTGTGCATTGCTTTTGATAATTGTTAATGCACACTAAAAACGTGTTTTCTGTAAGTTTGAACTTCAGAAAAAAATTTAATGTAACATTTCTATTTAAGTTGTAATGCAAAATTATTAGTGCTGTAGCATTTTTATTATGTTTTACATTTAACGTAAATATATAGAATACATTTAGATTAATACTTACCATAACAATATTTTTATATTTATTTTGGAGTGTAATACATATTTTCACTTTTCCATATACTTTACTGTCAGACCTGGCATCCTTGGCGTGGTTTCTCGTAACCCTTTGCCCTCTGATCTCCTGTATTTCTGACTCATTTTTGCTGGCCTTTAGGAATCAGTGCACTTTATCACTGCTCTCTAGTGCTAAAGTGCAGGTGCTTTGCCCTCTAACACATGGTAACATTGGTTTCTCCACAATTGGCATATTTCATTTACTTTTACGTCACTAGTCAAGTGCACTATATGTGCTCCGGAATATAAATTAAATGCTACTAGTGAGCCTGTAGCACTGACTGTGCCACCCACTACAGTAGCCTCTCAAACATCTCAGGCGTGCCACCGCAGAGCCTGTATGTGAAGTTTAAACTGCCATTTGTACCTGGCAAGTGTAACCACTTGTCAGGCCCAAACCTTCCTTTTTATCACATTTAAGTCACCCCTAAACTAGGCCTTAGTCAGCCACAAGGGCAAGGTGCAATGTATTTAAAAAGTTGGACATGTACTTTTAAGTTTAACATGTCCAGTTAGTGAAAAGCACTAACATTTGTTTTTCAATATTGCAGGGACTATCTCTTCCACAGGATAGCATTGTGATTATCTTATAATATCTTTGAAGTGTAATTTCCAATTGGAAAAAGATAGCGATATGGAGTTTGGTGTCTCTGGACTCACAATTTAAAATCACAACTTACAGTGAAGTCGGATTTTATATAACTCTTGAAATGCCACTTTTCGAAAGGTGGCATTTTCTTACCTTAAACAATTCTGTTCCTTAGCCTGTCTCTGAATACACATCTGGGTGATCGCTACACTTTGTGAATGCCCTCTACACAGCCACAAACACAGGACACCAAACTGCATCTGTATACTGATAGGTTTTCCTGGGTAGAGGGAAGGGGTGGGCCTGGCTTACACTTCAATGGGTGGTGTCCAGACTCCACACAAAGAACACATTTCCCCCACAGATGGCCTGGCAGACAGGGCTGGGATTAAACAGGCCCTTGTGCACTTCAGAGAACTCCTTTGAAGTCTCCCCAACATCAAAGACCTTTTTGGTTATAAGTACTGGACCCCAAGCCCATGCAAATCAGTTCACCTTGGGGTCCTGCGGAGACTCTGCGACAGCGAGGAGCTGTGCTGCCAAGAATGGATTACTACATTGTCACTTGCTCTGCTGTGTTGACCTGCTTCCTACTGATTGCTGTGCTGCTAGGAGGGCCTGCCACTCTGCATGGGCTCTGCTGTGTTGACCTGCTGCCTGTGCAATTAGGAGAAAACTCAGGACTACCCTCTTCATCCTCCACACCCCCCAAGAAGCTCCAAGGGCTTGCTTGACTTGCCTCCAGCTTTTCTGGTGATCTCTGGGACATCAAAGACCTCGTTGCCCAGTAATCGCCATCTGGGCTTTACACTGCTAAAAGACTGAGTGCGGCATTAATACTATGGTCCCTGTGACTGTGAGCCTGCCCTGGGGCTGTGTGTCTGGTTTGAGCGCTCCTGTTTCGCTGACTACAGGAGGGAGTGCCTATCCCTGAAGCCAGGGGTTCTGCACTGTCACTGAGAACACCCCTGGTGTTCTAAGGCAGCATGAGGGCCTCAACTGATTGCCTAAGTAACGCCAGTGCACCAGGTGCCCACTTGCCAGGTTCTGTCCCCGGAGCTTAAGGACAGCCTGACCGGCCCAACATCGCCCTGCCCCCCTGTCTATGCCGGTGGACTCTGCTGAGTTCCAGGCCCACAGTGGATCGCAGCGGCATATAGATTCGAGGAGCTGGGGAGAACTCACCGTGCTCCTCTCTACGTTCTAACTGTCGCCCAGAGTGGATTGCGGTGGCTTGGAGGCCCAAGCGATCTCAAAGTACTCTCTGTGCTCCTCTCTACTTCCTAGCTCTATGTTGGCAGCTACCGGACCCTGACTGTCCTGGTGATATGTTGTGAATTACTCTTACCATGTTCGCCCACCTCATCGGACCCAGGCAGTCTCAAGGGACCCCGAGCCCCACCCCCCCTTTGCTCCTCGCAGTCGGACAGTAACCTCCATTGGACGCATACCACATAATTCTCCAGTGGGACTATACTTGACTCAAAAGAAAGAGACTGAGTGTAGCATTTCCACTGTGGTCCCTGTAACCGTATGCCTGCCCTGGGGAGGTGTGTCGGGCTTAAGCGCTCCCGTTTCACTGACACTAGGAGGGAGTGCCTATCCCTAGGGCCAGGCATGCCTCACCGTCGCTGTGAACACTGCTGGTGGTCTAAGATGGCATGAGTGTTGCATCATGTAGCCTAAGTAACGCCATTGTGCAGAGCGCGCAATTAACAGGTTCTCTCCCCAGAACCAAGAGTCTGCCTGACTGGCCTGACATCGCTGTGTTCCCCACCTACGCCTGTGGACTGTGCTGAGTTCCCGGCTCGCAGTGGATCACAGCGGCTGGGAGATCCGAGCAACCTTGGAGAGCTGGCCCTGCTCCTCTCTGCGACCTGTCGCCCGCAGAGCCCCTACAGTGGATTGTGGCAGCTGGTAGGCCCAAGTGGTCTCAAAGGACTTGCCGTGCCCCTCTCTACATCCTGGCTGTATGTCAGCAGTAACAAGACCAGGACGGTCCTGGTGATACATGGTGAGTTATTCTCATCCGCATCCGATCAGGGCAGTCTCAACGGACACGCACTGTGTTCCTTGCTGTCAGACAGTAACCTCCTTTGGGCACTTAACATGTAATTCCCCAGTGGGACCTTACTTGCCTCAAAAGAAGCTCATCGGCTGCTGGAACAAACAAATGCTGCAAAAGGTGTAATAGCAGCTCAGATGTGGCAAAACAGTTTTAACAATAACTTAAAGTTAATTGGATTTTTATTGTTTGGCCATATTTGACTCCGATAAATATACTCTATTTTTTAAAATTGGTGTTGAGCCTTTTTTGTGGTGTTTTCACTGGGTTACTATAAGCAAGTGTTGCACAAATGTTTTACACATTGCCTCTTTGATAACCTGGCGCACAGTAGGCAGGCTTATCTTATGCGTGTATCTGTCTTACCCTGAATATGGAGTGGTTGGTTCTGCCTGGCTGATGTGCATACCTTAGCCAACCAATGTGAATAGATACTTTTTTGAAAATTTGACATAAAGAATACATTTCATGTTATTATTTTTCATGAAATTTATTCTTACAATATTTTTAGATTCAAAATAGGTTAATATAATTATGTAGGTTTGTTGTAGTCTGACGCTTGCTGTAGGAAAGACTGCTGGTTTAAGGATGATAGTACTTATGTTTGTAGGCGACTATGCCAGTCCTACAGCAAGTCACAACTGTCGTCCCAACCCTCCCGGCTCACAAGCAGCAGTCACCAAAAAAACAAAAAGTAAAAGGTGATTTGTGGCAGCCTTTACGTATGGACTCAAGAATGTGACATCTCAGGGAGTGTCGTGGTTGAACGGAGATTACCCGATTCTCACATGAATAGTCCTGTCTCACGCAAACACAGGCAATGAAGAAGATGCAGAAAACCTTTAATAGGTTTTTTTTTAACAAAACTGCGATACGTTGCATGGGCTGCAATGATAGAATGAATAATGCAAGAAACAGAATGGTAAAGACAAGAGTCATCAATATAAAGACCCCCACCATCTTGCCATAACATGAAATGACATGAGATATGAACTATGTCTTAATTCCCTAATGTCATGTACCTAATCTCTAACCTAAAAGAGAGCTATGTGTGTTAAACCTAATCTGTCAATGCAATGTCAATGAGAAGAGCCCCCCAACCCTCGTTACCTTGGGATGAGGTCTCTAGCTCAGACTCCGTAGGGACACGAAGACTGGGTCAGAATCAAGGCAACATGCAGCATCAATGGCATCTGGTCGGAATCCCTCTGACTATTTGTCTAAGTGAGGTGCATTTATACATATCTGCTCAGACTCCTGATGTAGCTCTGTTCCCAAACAATAGACAACAAGACCTGCTTGGGACGGCAGTTTATGTAAACAATTCCCTCGAAGGGGTGAAGACAGAAAGTACCTAAGGTGAACACCTAGAGTTTGTTTATCTTTGTCGTTTGATATTGACGCCTTAACGCAGTGGCACTGATAACGTGAAACTAAAACATTGGCCTAACTAGAAACAAGGCAGCCATCTTAAAAAATGTAATTAAATAAATGTGCTAACAGAGAGCAAACTAAGTACGGTAAAAGTCACTGGGTGACGGGGGCACGAGTCTGCAAGCCAAAGGCTAAGCTAACTCCTGTTTCCCATTAAAAACAAGGTAGGATTCACTACAGTTTATAATTAAATAGATTTTTTCCATTTTAATATTTTTAACATTCATTTATAACTGTTTATATTCTTAACTATTTTAAACAAATTAATTTAATTTAACATATATCCTGGCAACATTGCCAACGGGACGTGAGCTCCAGAGCTCCCGAACAGCTATGGACTGAATCTTAACAAATCATGCTGATACCATCAAAAGCTGGAGAGTAGCCTCCCTACGCCAGACACCCCCAGGCTCTTACCTGCAGTGCCGGGGACAGGTGGACGGGCTGCAAGGAGGGCGAGTGAAGACGTGATGCAGACATAGAACATTGGGGAGGGGAAAACAAGCATTGCACCAGGCCTGGGCCTTATAACATACCTAGTGAACACAGGCCTTGGGAGACCTAAGTGATATTGCGCTTACCAGGAAGATTTGCCAAACCCAGGACGAGGATAACGGCAGCTGGGTCAACAGTGACTAGTGAGATGGTGGCCATCCCCCAACGGGGAGCGGCCTTCCCCCTGAGCCGATTGTGGGGGGCGCAGCCAAGCGAGCAGCCAAAGTTACGAGATTAGGACTGCACGTGGGCAGTCATGGGTGCAAGAACGAAAAGAGTAGCCAGGCACCAGAAAAGCCCGGTGCACATTGGTGAGCTGCCCCGTAAAGGCTGCTAACCTGGCAGGGGAAATTGAGAGCCCATGAGATGGGTGTTTGGACGCCCATACACAGCACAGCACGGCAAAAAATGGCAATCTGGATGGGTGATCTGCGACTCCCGGGAGCCAAGGAGTAGAGGCCTCTTAAGCCTTTTCTTCGGTTCGAGAGTAGCAAGGGCTTGTATGGACTGGGACCCGACTGACCAGATCCGACTGACTGACACACACTCAACAAGGATCTACCAGGAGGTTCAGAAGTCTCTGACCATACTGGCTCTCCCACCGAACGTCCCTTATTCAACCTAAAGCAAATGTGGCTCTAGTTGAAGGGTGTGAACCAGCTGAGGAGCAGGTGAGGCACTGAGGACAGCAAAACCAGGTGATGTGGGCCCTCCCCTCTTGGGCTATTGTGCTGTCACATCAGGACCCACATTGACCAGGGAAGTAAATCAGTGCAGAACACAAGAGTCCTCGATGCCACACCCCATGGGACAGCATGGGCAAAGACAAGGCGGCACGCTCGCATGCAACAAATACCATCACCCAATACGTCCCCCCAAGACACCCCACTCAGAGAATAACAAGACGAACTGAAGCAGTAGACACTAATGACACTATGGAGGGTGGCACAGAGCCCTTCAGAGCAGAACTGATGGCAGCAACTCAAGACTCCAGAACAGCGCTCATGCATAAAATTGAGTTCATTAATATCAACCTCCTGCGTACTGACCTGATTAAAATTGCAGACAAGGTCACAACCGCGGAGAACAATATTGCAGAGTTGTAGGGAGAGGTGCCCTTCCTGAAGCACCAAATGGCTCAGATGACCATGAGGGGATAGGACTTGGAGAGGAGAACCGAAGATGTGGAGGGTCACACTTTTTTTTTTTTTTTTTTAAACCAGAGAGACCTGGTGGGAACACAACTGAAAAGTTCTTGGAGAATTGGGTGGACACTGAGCTGAAAACTCTGGGATTATCTTTTTTTTTTTTTTTTTTTTAACGATGGATAGAGCACACAGGGCCTTAGTACCACAACCTGTAGCACCCTAGAGAGCAATTATAGCCGAAATCCTCAACTACAGTGACAGATACTGTATCCTCCTTGTGGCCCGTGAATGTGTACCACACTCCTTCGGCAGGAGCACAATAACCATTTACCCGCTCTACACCAGACAAGTACAGGAACAACGCAAATCCTTTCTTTGAAGGCAATGCAGCTCCAATATATTCTACTGTATCCGGTAAAACTAAAAGTCTTCTTGCAGGGGAAAACGCACTTCGAGAGGCCTGAGGAAGTGTGGGAATGGTTAGAACTCAGGGGCGAGGGGGGACCTCGCACACAAACTGAATCCCGAAATGAAAGTGGTGTACTCGACCTGGTGGACGACAGCGCCGATCCAGCATGCCAGTAGATGACCCTAACACTTCCCCTTTGGGTACCAAGAGAGTCACGGTCTTGAAGGATGGCACCATACAGCTCAGCGCTGCCAGATAATGATATGCCAAAACCAATGGGTGATGCTTGTATGGGAGGCTCGGCCTTAGAAACAGATTTTGTACCGCACAACGTGGCGGCCCATAGTAGGAGGATGGTAACAAATGTATGTGAAGGGTACTGCCTGTAAGGGAGTGACGGAATGCTTGGAACTTACCGGGTGGGCATCTTGTGGGACTCACATGCTGCTCAAGATTACTGCAATGAGTGCTATTAATGCTAGTATGTCAGCTAGATTTACAGTTCCAATTGATTTGATATGAAAGTATGCGAATGTCCAGCCATTATGATGGGTTTGCGTGAATGCAACAATGAACACCCGCTAAGTGGAACAGATATGGTATATTCCCGATGAATGAGAAGAGCTGGCCGGGATGCTGGTCGCAAAAGTTACATTAACTGGTCCCTGTTGGATCGGATAGGATGATTTGCAAGTCCTGGCACAAGCAGAGGGGATGCGCATAAGTAGTCAAATGCTTGCACTAATCTCACCCATGGGAGCGGGGAAGGAGTTAAACATTATAAGAATGTTACCATTTATATACATACATCAGTTGGCAGGGCTCCGGGTGAGAAGGGGAGGGAGACACCCATACTTTAATAATAAACAAACAAAAAAAATGACAGTGGGGACTAACTTAAAATTCCTGACCTGGAACGTCAGAGGACTGGGAACGTACATCAAGAGTTACAGGGTGCTCACTTTTCTAAAGCGGCACAATATAGCCATTGCATGTCTGCAAGCAACGCACTTAGATGATGCAGGGGGCTGCGTGCCTGGCGAAAAGTGTCAGGGATAGATCTTCCACTCCCCATATTCCACCTGTGCCAGGTGGGTACTGATCTGGGTATCACCGGTGTTACCTTTCTCACTCACTTACATGGAGGCAGACGTGGTGGGATGATAAATGTGGTTTTGCTGGGGACATAGGATGGACACCCTCTGACCATATTAAATTGTTACGCCCCAAACACTGATGTCCCCTACTTCTTCATTGGCATACAGGATTTCTTAACTCAACATTGATTCGCCCCTAATATGCCTTGGCGAGTTCAACTGCATCTTAGATAAAACACCTCTTAGATCAGGTACTAAACCCCTGATGACAGCAGACCTTAGGGAGTTGATGCAAAATATGGGTATAGAAGATGTATGGCGATCACGCCACCCAACGCAACAGATCTACACATGTTATTCCGCCACACACAAAGCATACAGCAGATTAGATAGGGTACTGCTAGTAGGCTTCCCAAACATGGATGCCATTAAGGTTGCGCACTTCACATGTTTTCTATCAGACCATACGCCTGTCCCTTGTACAATAAAATAAGATGACGTTATACAGACCTCAAGATCCTGGAGGATGTCGATAGACATTATGATGGATCAAATGGGGAGGGGAGCTATATCACAGGAACTGACAGATCACATGGAGCGCAACTTGGTCTCCTCAGCTAGTAGAGTGATGGAGTTGGAAGCACACAAGGTGGTATTCAGAGGGACCTTCATGAGATTATCTTGCAGAGTATGTCTGCAACTCTATGCGGACCTTTCTAGGGAGGAGACAGTGCTGGCTTCCTTGCAAACCGGAGAACTGTCACATTCTGATTGACATGGAAGGGAGCAAACCGTGCTCCGTTGCATAGCAGACATCTGGGATAGACCAGATAAATATACACCGAAACATTATAGGCAAAGGCTCCATTGAGAAGGATACAAGTCGGGGAGACTACTCAAATAGATCCTGCACAGGGAGCATCTACCTCCCCTAACCAATCATCTGTACATGGCCCAACACAAGAGCAGGTATACTGGACATGTTCAAACAACACTTACAGAAAGTGTACTCAGCGGACCCGGGCGTACCTCATTGCACTATCCCCAGATATCCCGACTCGACCCACTAATAATTAAGGCCCTTGAAGCACCAATAGAACTAGAAGAGCTAAGAACCGTTACCCTGGGCCAAAGCACTGGGGGAAGATTGATGCCCTTCTGAGTTTTGCCAAATATTCTCTTCCACACTCACGTGGGAAGCTTTGGGGGTATTTCTAGAGGCGCGCAACAAAGGGACTTTGCCACTATCCATGCACGAAGGGAATATTTGTATTTTCCTAAAACTGGTCAGTGATAAAACAGACCTGGCTGCATGCAGACTGATCAGGACGATTAATGCAGATGTGAAGGACGTTTTGTAAATTACTAGCAAACCGGCAGGTGCAGTATGCAGACGATGCGCTCTTCTACCTTACCTCCCCGTGACTTTCATTGTCAGTGTTGCTGGATCTCCTGGACAGGATTGGAGACCTCTGGCCTCCGACTGTTTCCGCTGCCATCTATGGCCAAAATGCCCGAAGCCCATCTCCCAAGAATAGGCCTACGATGGGAGATGTCCCATTTTAGATTTCTGGGAATCAGAGTGGCATACACCAGAACTCAGCAGCTAGCCCTCAACATGGACAGGATACTAGATGGTCTGCGGAGATAGGTCGCCTTTTAGAACACATTGCCTCTTTCCCTCATGGGTAGACTAGCCATAGCCAAAATAGTGCTATTGCATTTAAGCAACTAAACACAGTCCTCACATCATAATTATGGACGGGCTACCATAGCAAAGTGGCCCCGGCCACCCTCAATAAGCAATTCGGTGGACACCGACCGCCTCCCCGAACTACTGATGGAGATTGAAGGTGTCTCTGACATGCTGTATGTAGTATGTCAAAGAGCACATATATTGCAACGGTTCATAGAATCAGATTTGAGGCGGGCCCTGTTTCACTAAGAACTACCAATCTGCATTTTGACGCCAATTAGACATATGATGGATACTATGTCCTTTCAAGTTTAGTGGGAGGGGGGTTGCAATGTTCTGTAAGATTTAAATCCCGGAGACCCCTTTATACCATTGGAAAAAGCACATGAAGAATTTGCACTAGGCCCCGGGCATCTTCTAAATCATGCAGGTCTGAATAAAGTGGCAAAAATGACCTGGCTGCCCTTCCCAGCCGCACCCCCTCCCTCCCACACCCCAGACATTTTGTTATCTTGTGGAGCGGGCTGCCACTTGATCACGCTATTATACAAAGCGTTGTTAGCAGATACTTCAGGTCCTCTGCTGAGAGCCCGAACGGCATGGGACACTGACCTAGATACACCGTTGGGAGATGTGGAGTGGACCTTGGTGTGCTACCTCACTCATACTGTCTCTTGTAATGCCAAATTTAAGGTAGTGCACTACAACACAGAACATACATGACTCCAAAGATTTTACATCACATTTTCCCGACTTGATCAGACAGCTGTCCCCGCTGTAACACCAGGAGTGCGAACTTTCTACATTCATCCTCGCAATTCCAGCTGGTCCAGGCTTTATGGACACAGGTGGTGGACTACTTGAAATGGACTACTTACCTCCCAATAGATTGCACACCTCAGACTCTCCTATTCAGTTGTCAGGAGATCCAAGCGTCGCAAGACGGCCTACAAATTCTTTCAGCTAGCGTTAGTATTAGCTAGGCATGGGGTTGCTTTCAATGGGATGAGGCAATGCGCACCTACACGGGAGCACTGGCATAGGGATATACAGGAAGCGGCCATTGGCTGAAGAGATGCATATGACGCTGAGCAGGCAGGGCGAGAACGTGGAGGAAGACCTCCAGACCTGGCAGGACCTGTGTGGCACATTGCTACATGTGAGTGTAGACACTAGCATTAGTAAGGGTGTGGATTAATCTGCAAGTGTCGGCTCACAACAGAAGAGAACAAAGTCCCAATGTCGAACACTGGCTATGGGTTGTGCTGAATTATGCAGTTAGAAAAAGCAGGGAAGAGCTCTCAGTGGAATGCCTCTATGATGATGAAAAGAAGCTGACAAGATCTAACAAACATTGTCCTGTATAGGATCTGCTTTATCTTTCTTGCTGTACCATGCTAATTGCGTTGTTGATTGTGTCAAAGCGTTCTTTCTAAAACAGAAAAATAAAGGTTTAAAACATAAATATATATTTCCTATGGGGTTTTAGTTCAAGTCACTACCCCCATTATTTTCTATGTAGGGGGTTGCAGTACCAGTGGTTTGCCATGTGTAGTGCAGGACGTAACGTTTTTTTTTTTTTTGTGAGTACAGAAAAGTAATACAATTATTCAAAAATGTAAAGTATGTTAAATTTTTGAAGCAAACTCTAAGTATCTTGTGCATATCTGAAAAATACATAGCTTCCTTCATACTCCTTCTTTTTATTAATCAGATTTTACCATATGACTCACTGCATGGTTGGTACACAATGAAAAATATTTACAACATTTATCTCAACGTTTGGTTGTGGATAGATTGTGTTTTGGAAAACAGACAACCACTATATATCCCTGACACCGGAAGGGCCTGGCATACTTAATAGTAAGTTACTATTGTACATCTGCCATCAGAGCAAAAAATTACAGATGAAAACTTTGGCTCTAATTATTATTTTTCCTACCTATTTTTATTATTTTTTATTTCAATTATTATTTTGGAAAAACTTGCGTAATCTACAGAAATGACCCTTGATAAATTTGGATTTTTGAGTAGTTTTCAGAAATGTATAACTGCCCAGGTTGACTCATGAGTTTCACACCTGTTTCCACCAAATCTGCAAGGAGGTTGAAACAGGAAAAAATGGGCTACCAGTTAGAAAAATATAATGGTTAAAAAAAAAAAAAAGGTTTTCTTTAATAACTCTTTTACTTGAAAGCTGGGCTGATGGGGACCTTAGCACAACTAGCCTTTTGTTGATCCCATTTTTAGATGGAAACAGTTTGTTCCCATTTTTTGGTCAGCACACAAGCTTTTTGACCTGTTGTAAGTATGGTGTTTTTTTTTTTAATCACGCCCATCACTTTCACTTGTTTGTGGGCTTGCCTTTCAAAAATCTCTTGTTGTCATTGGTAATTGGTTTACGTTTGCCCTGACTGCAGGCGGGTATGTTACGCCTTGCAGACTTACCCTGTTACATCGATAATTATACGATTGCCGATATACTTCATCGTGGGTGAACAATATTTTTCTTTTGCCTCTCCCCTTTGTGCTCCATGGCAGCCATGGCTCTCACAGCACCAACAGCATTAACTTCATCAGCGGTATTGGAGCACTCGTCACATTGTTCACACCGTTACCTAATCTGAGTCATTTCTTTTGGCTCTCCCCTTCACCCACCATAGCTTTCCCAAAAACACTTAAAATTGATAAATGCTTTACTAAAAAACACAGACATTCACGATGCAGTTCTCCCGGCACAGCGGGAAAGCTGATGCTACAGTAAACACTGCACTTGGGAAAAGTCCCCCCCCCAATGCTTTGTAAGCATTCTTTTTCAAAACATTTTTGCCAGTATTTCAGCCTGTGGTAGTCCTGGGACAATGGAACCACCGCCAAAATGTTCAGCATGGCAAACTCTTTCTTTTTAGGTTATCGCTGGATCCCCACACTCTGTTATTAGGGACTGCAAAATAATAACTCCTCCCACCAATCAGTCCTTGTTTAAGCTCTCTTAGGGCTGGAACGTTTGTTTTACAGCTTGGAGTAGTTTGTGTTCTAAGTCTTTAGTATTTGCAGTAGGCCTGCTAGTCCTGAAAATGTGTAAGGCACTATGCTCTCTAGGGGCTAAATATATGGTTGCACTACATTACTTTGTGCCATTCTATTTTCATGTGGTTATGCTCTCTAGAAGCTAATTATAAGGTTTCATGACCATGATTCTTCCAAATTATATTTTTATTGTGGTGTCCTCTAGGGTCTGTTCAGAGCATTACAATCAACATACTACAATATGTGCTGCACTCAGTCGTCCCATAATGCTTTGGAGGGCATTCTTTTACAAAACATTTTTCCCATAACTCAGCTTGTGGTGGTCCTAGGACAATGGACCACCTTAAAACCGTTCACCAAAACCTGTTTTTTTGTCTATCATTTCTGGGTCCCCACACTAGGTTAGTGGGCACGGCAAAATAATAACCCACCCTCCATTCTGTTTATTTTTAACCTCTCTCATGGCTGGAACTTTTGTTTTACAGCTGAGAGTAGGTTGAGTTTTAATGGTCTTGTTTGTAATATAATTACAATAGGCCTGCTAGCCCTGAAAATGTGTAATGCATTACACCCTCCAAGGGCTAAGTATATGGTTACACTGTAATTATTTCAGCCTTTCTTTTCATGTTGTTATGCCCTCTAGGGGCTAACTATATGGTAACAGGACCATGTTTCTTACAAATGCTATTTTAATTGTGGTGTCCTGTAGGGGCTGTTATGAGCATTACAGTCTAATGTCGAACCTTTTTTTCTGATAAATGTTTTTATTGGGTTTTTATGATAATTATATATGTTTTATTAATCTCTCCTTATTGCATTTAGGGCCATGTTCAGGCCAACTTAACGTCCTTGTGACACTATGACTGTTTGAACACTCTTGATATGTTTGGGTGACTCTTCTAGTTTATTTCTCTCATTACTCCTCCATGGCTGTCTTGTTTTGGGAATTGTTAGCCAGCCAGCAACTCTGATGTTAGGGTGGTGAAAGTGGTATTCGACTGGAATTAGCATGGCAGATTTAAATTAGAATGCTAAATGGTAATATTTTCATTTTTGGCTGCAGATGGAGAAAGAAGGTAAATGGAAGTGTTTTAGTTATATGCAGCACCACTGGAAGTATGTGGCAGGAAAAGGCCAAATTATGAGGCAGGGTTGACCAAGCTGTGTGGCAAGAAAAGTCAGTTATAAATTTACAGCACCCAATAGCTCTAACTCAGGAAAATGCGGGACCCATTGCAATTGAAACACTTGTTTAGTGGTGAAGGGTTGCGAGGTGAGTTTGAGGAACACAAGCTTTGCCTGGACTCCTTTTATGGAGAAAAACAATTATGACTGCCTAAGCACAAAGTGCCCAAAGCATCAAGAAAAGGGATCAACACTGTGGAGTGGAAAAGTCTCATCAGCTAAGGGGTTATATGTGTTTACTTCACCATTTCTGTGCTCATTGAGTTCACTATACACTCCTTCTTGAACACTTCACTCTGCCTCCTGGTTTCTCTTATTCATCCTAGAATCTTCATATTTTCTGTCCCCTGTTCACTCATTTGTCTTTCTTGCACCTAAAGTGTCAAGTACAGGGGTGTGGAATGTACTAAGATACATCAAGACATTTGACGAGAAATGGTGTCTGGAGTTTTTTTGGAAACCTTTTTTTACATTTTATTTTGAAAGCAAAGAATCATCAATCTTGCTTTCAGGCTTCTGCAAATGTTTGCATTTTATCAGAGAGCATTCTGGATGCATTATCGGTAGCCTCATAGTGGTAAACTTTGCAAACGTGTGTACAGATTTTTATGCTGCAATCTGTCAGTAGTGTAGTCTGAGTTTACATGTCCTTAGAGTGCTCACCCAATAGTAAGTGCTTTGCATTAATAAACCATGAATACAAGTTGGAGCAGCCATAACAAATGGACATAGATATATTACTTTAACCGCAGTCAATGCCCTTCTCTGATCTATAAAGTAGTACTGTAAACTGGCATCCAAAGGGTTTGTGCTGCAGGGGGCTGGACCTACTTGTCCCAAGAACAAAAAATGTGGAAGCATGTTGTTCTTGACCCCAAACAATATATCTGGCTATAGGAACTCCACACCCATGGAAGTGAACTGCCCATGCTAGGAGCACATTGGCACATGGCAGATTCTAGAATCTGCTGAAGGGCTATCTCTTTGACCTAGCCAACCAACCTGATGTTTGTTCATTGTAAGCAGTTCAATTTGGTCTTTGCATGCTTCCCTTACACCTTGTATTTTTCATGTGTTGCTCTTTGAGTAAAAGCACTGTGATACATACATGTACATCCTAGGGGAGGTGGGGTCATTTAACCCAGTAGCTTGACAAGTTCCAACTTCTAGCAGGGTTTTAGGTTTAGGGTCTTCTCTGGATGTGTCTTTTCAACACTGGTGGCTAGAGCCCTGTTCAGGTTCAGTGCTGTACAAATAACATGCTATTATAAGGGTGGCCAGCCTTAATCCCATTTTGTGGGCACATTTGGGAACTCTGAGTCAAACAAGGTGCAATCTTGGCTTAAAGTTTCAACTATTCCCTTATTCAGGAATTTAGACATCTTTGTCGGTGGCTTGACCTTGTTTAGTGTTTCCCACCATGTAGTGTATGTTCTGCTGGTTCTAGCTGGTAACTATTTTTGTGTATTAGAGCTAAGTTGATCTTTATTTGGGTGCTACTCTGATTCTCAATTACGGAGAATTAGTCTTGATGACCAAGAGTGAAGGTTTTAGAGACTTTTGTTCCAAGTTAGTTGTTTTCAGTGTTCTAACCTGAGCAGATTAGACCCATGTTTGTCTAATGTGTTTTCCATGTCTACCATCTAATTGTATTGGAGAAGTTGTAGAATGACAGGTCCTTATTCCAAATGATAATGGAATTCCTTTCATGTTCCCACTTTTGGTAAGACAGCCACATGTTCAGCTGGAGGAAAATACTTTTGCCTGTCCATAGTTTAATCATGAAAAGGTCAAATCTGTTCTTTTCTTTTTTAGCTTTTGCCAAACAGTGCATGTAAAGAAATGGCTCCCTGTTGCAGTTACCCCCCACTTTTTGCCTGATACTGATGCTGACTTGAGTGAGAAGTGTGCTGGTACCCTGCTAACCAGGCCCCAGCACCAGTGTTCTTTCACCTAAAATGTACCATAGTTTCCACAATTGGCACAGCCCTGGCACCCAGGTAAGTCCCTTGTAACTGGTACCCCTTGTACCAAGGGCCCTGATACCAGGGAAGGTCTCTAAGGGCTGAAGCATGTCTTATGCCACCATAGGGACCCCTCACTCAGCACAGAGACACTGCTTGCCAGCTTGTGTGTGCTGGTGGGGAGAAAATGACTAAGTCGACATGGCACTCCCCTCAGGGTGCCATGCCAACCTCACACTGCCTATGGCATAGGTAAGTCACCCCTCTAACAGGCCTTACAGCCCTAAGGCCGGGTGCACTATACCACAGGTGAGGGGATAGGTGCATGAGCACTATGCCGCTACAGTGTCTAAACAAAACCTTAGACATTGTAAGTGCAGGGTAGCTATAAGAATATATGGTCTGGGAGTCTGTCAAAAACGAACTCCACAGCTCCATAATGGCTACACTGAATACTGGGAAGTTTGGTATCAAACGTCTCTGAATAATAAACCCACACTGATGCCAGTGTTGGATTTATGAAAAAATGCACACAGAGGGCATCTTAGAGATGTCCCCTGTATTTTACCTAATTGGTCAGTGCAGGACTGACTGGTCTGTGCCAGCCTGCTGCTGAGAAACGAGTTTCTGACCCCATGTGGTGAGGGCCTTTGTGCTCTCTGAGGACAGAAACAAAAGCCTGCTCTGGGTGGAGGTGTTTCACACCTCCCCCCTGCAGGAACTGTAACACCTAGCAGTGAGCCTCAAAGGCTCAGGCTTCGTGTTACAATGCCCCAGGGCACTCCAGCTAGTGGAGATGCCCGCCCCCTGGATACAGCCCCCACTTTTGGCGGCCAGTCCAGGAGAGATAATGAGAAAAACAAGGAGGAGTCACTGGCCAGTCAGGACAGCCCCTAAGGTGTCCTGAGCTGAAGTGACTCTAACTTTTAGAAATCCTCCATCTTGCAGATGGAGGATTCCCCCAATAGGGATAGGAATGTGACCCCCTCCCCTTGGGAGGAGGCACAAAGAGGGTGTAGCCACCCTCGGGCTAGTAGCCATTGGCTACTGCCCTCCCAGACCTAAACACACCCCTAAATTCTGTATTTAGGGGCTCCCCAGAACCTAGGAACTCCGATTCCTGCAACCTAAGAAGAAGAGGACTGCTAAGCTGAAAAACCCTGCAGAGAAGTCGGAGACACCAACTGCTTTGGCCCCAGCTCTACCGGCCTGTCTCCCCACTTCTAAAGACACTGCTCCAGCGACGCTTTCCCCAGGGACCAGCGACCTCTGAATCCTCAGAGGACGGCCCTGCTCTAGAAGGACCAAGAAACTCCCGAGGACAGCGGCTCTGTTCACCCAAGACTGCAACTTTGTTTCAAAGGAGCAACTTTAAAACAACTTGCGTTTCCCGCCGGAAGCGTGAGACTAGCTACTCTGCACACGACGCCTCCGGCTCGACTTGTGGAGAAACAACACTTCAGGGAGGCTCCCCCGGCGACTGTGAGACCGTGAGTAGCCAGAGTTGCCCCCCCCTGAGCTCCCACACCGACGCCTGCAGAGGGAATCCCGAGGCTCCCCCTGACCGCGACTGCCTGACTCCCAGATTCCGACGCCTGGTAAAGACTCTGCATCGACCATCGTGAGTACAGCTGCTTAGCACACAGTGAAAGGGGGAGGAAAAAGAGAGTGACACACACACACGCACAACACACACACCATACACACAAGCAGATGCAGTAATAAAACATATGCACCCCTTACCCATCTGGAAAAATGCAAGGACAACACAAATAGATAAAAGTGAGTGTAATAAGATGAATAAAGCAGTAATGCGTGCATCCAATCTAAAAGTATATACATATTTACGAAATCAAGGGAAACAGCCCAATCTTCAATGTTCGTGGGCCACAGGGCCACATCACAAAGTCCAAGGCCCCACTTTACTCCTGCAACAAAACGGAGAGAACACTGCAGGGGCATCGGTTCGAAAATAGGCAGGCACCTCAGGGGGACTGGGAATGGGGGGCCAGAGTTGCCCCCCCCTGAGCTCCCACACCGACGCCTGCAGAGGGAATCCCGAGGCTCCCCCTGACCGCGACTGCCTGACTCCCAGATTCCGACACCTGGTAAAGACTCTGCACCCGCAGCCCCCAGGACCTGAAAGATCGGAACTCCAGAGCAGGAGTGACCCCCAGGAGGCCCTCTCCCTTGCCCAGGTGGTGGCTACCCGAGGAGCCCCCCCCCCCTTGCCTGCCTGCATCGCTGAAGAGACCCCTTGGTCTCCCATTGATTTCCATTGGAAACCCGACACGTGTTTGCACACTGCACCCGGCCGCCCCGTGCTGCTGAGGGTGTACTTTCTGTGCTGACTTGTGTCCCCCCCGGTGCCCTACAAAACCCCCCTTGGTCTGCCCTCCGAAGACGCGGGTACTTACCTGCTGGCAGACTGGAACCGGAGCGCCCCCTTCTCCATTGAAGCCTATGCATTTTGGGCACCACTTTGACCTCTGCACCTGACCGGCCCTGAGCTGCTGGTGTGGTAACTTTGGGGTTGCTCTGAACCCCCAACGGTGGGCTACCTTGGACCCAAACTTGAACCCCGTAGGTGGTTTACTTACCTGCAAAAACTAACAAACTCTTACTCCCCCCAGGAACTGTTGAAAATTGCACTGTCTAGTTTTAAAATAGCTATATGTGATTTATGTGAAAACTGTATATGCTATTTTGCTAATTCAAAGTTCCTAAAGTACCTACCTGCAATACCCTTCATTTGAAGTATTACATGTAAATCTTGAACCTGTGGTTCTTAAAATAAACTAAGAAAAGATATTTTTCTGTACAAAAACCTATTGGCCTGGAATTGTCTTTGAGTGTGTGTTCCTCATTTATTGCTTGTGTGTGTACAACAAATGCTTAACACTACTCCTTTGATAAGCCTACTGCTCGACCACACTACCACAAAATAGAGCATTAGTATTATCTCTTTTTGCCACTATCTTACCTCTAAGGGGAACCCTTGGACTCTGTGCATACTATTCCTTACTTTGAAATAGTGCATACAGAGCCAACTTCCTACAGCGCACATGCACTGTTTAGGAAAGTACCCTCTGTTTGGCATGGTTACCCCCACTTTTTGCCTGCTGTCAGTATGTTTTGACTGTTTTCACTGGGATCCTGCTAACCAGGACCCCAGTGATTGTGCTGGCTCACTCTAAATTTGGTTGCTTAGGACTTTGCACACCCCACAATTGGCATACTAGTGCTCCCATACAAGTCCCTAGTATATGATACTTGGGTACCCAGGGCATTGGGGCACCAGGAGTTCCCTATGGGCAGCAGAATGTATTGTGCCACCCAGGGGAGCCCATGCAAAATGTGTCTACTGGCCTGCCATTTCAGCCTGCGTGAAAAGGTGCATGCACCCTTTCATTAAAGGTCCCTGCACCAGGTTACTGTAGGTCACCCCTATATTAGGCCCTCCTAGCCAAGAGGGCAGGGTTCAGGTACATGTGTGTGAGGGCACCCCTGCATGAGCAGAGGTGCGACAATGAACTCCAGCTCCAATACATTGGACTTCGTAAGTGCAGATTAACCATGTTACCTGTGTACTGGACACAGGTCACCTGTGTCCAGCAACATAATGGTAACTCTGAACCTGGGCATGGTTGGTATAAAACATGTCAGAATAACACCCAAAACTGTTGCCATTATTGGTTGTTTGATTCCGTGCATTCTGGGGGGTGGGGGGTGGGGGGGGGGGGCTCCTTAGAGGACCCCCAGCATTGCTCCTACCAGTCTTCTGGGATTTTCCAGGCAGCCTGCGCTGCTGCCACCCCTCAGAAAGGTTTCTGTCCTCCTGCTACTTGACCAGCTGAGGCAGAGGAAGTCAAAACAAATAATGTCCTGTGGGAGCGGGAGGTAACACCCTCTCCCTTGGAAATAGGTGCTACATGTCTCGGGAGGGGTAGCCTCCCAAACCACTGGTATGCTTTGAAGGGCACATTTAGTGCCCCCTATGCATAAACCGGTTTGCACCAGTTCAGGGACCCCCGGTCCCTACTCTGGTGCAAAACTGGACAAAGGAAAGGGGAGTGACTACTCTCTTGTCCATCACCGCCCTAGGGATGGGGTCCAGAGCTCCTCCTGGTGGCCACTCGATTCTGCCATTTTGAATCCTAGGTGGGCAGAGGCACTTGGGAGCATCTCAGTGGCCAGGTCAGGTAGGTGATTTCACAACCCCCCTTCTGATAGGTGGTCCCCCTGCTAGGTGGCCAGTCCCCCTTTCTGGGCTATTTAGGGTCTCCCTCTTTGGTGGGTCTTTAGATTTGACGTGCAAGATTCCAGCAGGACTCCTCTGCATCGTTTACTTCATCTTCTGGCCACTGGGACTGCAACTGGATCTTCCAGAAACAGAGAATCTGCAACATTGTTTCACTGGCTCCTTCCAGCAACAGCAACACTTCTCCAACTGGGCATCCTCTGAGGGTGGCGAGTGTTCACTGCCCTGCATCTGCAGGCACCAACTGCAACGATGACCAGCTGCGTGGATCTGCTCTCCTAAATGAACTATGTAGATCCTGCATCACAGGTGGTGACCTGACGTGGTCCCCTTGGTCCTCTCCATGCCTTTCCTTGCAGGACAGTAGCCCTGTGCACTGCTACTCTTGTAACTACAAAGACTTGTTTCTCCTCTTCCAAGGGATCTTCAGGCTCCGTGTATTCCCGGTTCCCAGCACTTCTTACTGCAAAGCACAGTCTCCTGCCTGCTGCTACAGCAACGTGGGACACTCCTCCAGGTGTGCTGACTGGGCCTCACTGCGACTCCTGTGTCTGGTGCCAATGGGTTGCCTTTGGGGGCTGCCTCCTCTTCTTATGACTCTCTCACCTGCTGAGGGTCAACCTGGACTCCGCTCTGTGGGTTGAGTCCCCTGGACGTTGCTGGTCGTCTTCAGCCTTGCAAACCTTCTTCTCCATCTCATGCATTTGCCAAGGCGTGTTGGTGGTTTTCCAGCATCACTGACCACCTGAATCTGGACCGCCAAAGTGGGAGACATCACTTGCATCACTTCTGGGCCTTTTCTTCAGCTCCTGTGCTGCACTGCTGACCTTATTCCACTGTAGACCTGGTCCTGCACCCACAGAAGGGTGGGTAGTGGCTCCTGTCACTACTGGATGTTTCAACCTGAACTAGAGTTTGTCCCCTCCCTTTGCATGTCCTCTTCCGTCAGGATCTACCTTTTGGGTTCTTCCAGTCTTGGTTGGGTCTAGCGTAATCCTTTTCCAAAGTCCTACTGTTGATTTTGTGAAAAATTAGGTACTTTCCTCTGCACTCCTGGTCCCTGGGGGTCACCCTGGCACTCACCTCTTAGGGTTTCTAGTTCCTCCAGCTCCCTTTTACCGATTCCACTACCTTGGGTGGGAACTGCCTTTCACATTCCACTTTTTTAGTATATGGTTTGGCCCTCCCCCAGGGCACTCACTATTTGCTATTGCTTTTACCACTGCCAATTTCTTTCAATGCTATTTACTGATTGCTACTGTGTATATAATAGTGTGTTAACTTGCCTCCAGTTGCGGGATTGCCGGTTCAGTATTCTAGTATTAGTGTTACTATGATAAAGTACCTCTATTTTTGTAACACTGTGTGGTTCTTTCATGTCTGTAAGTACTGTGTGACGAGTGGTATTGCATAAGCTTTGCATGTCTACTAAATAAGTCTTGGGTGCTCATCCACAGCTACCTCTAGAGAGCCGTGGCTTCCTAGACACTGCCCACACTTCACTAATAGGAGATACCTGAAACTGGTATAAGTTGATAACACCATATATGCTCACCACACACCAGGCCAACCTCCTACACACTGTTGCTGCAAGGGGTATTGTATACAGTAAAGAGCGTGGAGCCTGCCCACTACTTACCATTGGTTTGCTCCATCTTCACTCTTCTTTGCTGCCTTTTAAATGGACCACACAGGCCAAGGTTAATTTCCGTTCCTTCAGTAGGGGCATAGCTTCAGGGGGGTATTTGGGGTGTTGCACCCATGTAATAAATACATTTTCTGATAAATAGTTTGGTACAGGTGCTTTTAGGTGGGCATGGGGAGGTGTTGGTCGGATCTCTAGACCAATTTTTTTTACATACACAGAAAAAAGTACTTGCACTCTCTCCCTCTCTGTTACGAAAGTCTTCAAAAATATTGGTTATTTTTCAAAACATTGTACTTTCTTTCACCTAATACTCCTAACGATCCACGTTCCTCTCCCTTTCTACTGCCCCTCAGGTTCCTCTCTACCACCTTACTTGTCTATAATGTATTTTAACATTATATGCCAGGGTAATTGTTGACAAATCTGATGCTCATACCCCCCTAATCTTACTGACCAAGCTATGCCACTGTCCTTCAGTGGAGCTTGGATGAAACACTCATTAAACTTAATTAGTGCCCATCTGCAGCCCGTGCATTGATTCAGGCATTGTTTTGTTCACTGCCGCAACCTGGTTTCTTATTGCTTGCCCATTTTTGACTGCCTCCCCTTCCCCCACCCACGTTGTTGATGCTACCAGCTCCTGTCGTTGCCCATATTCCATTAAACTGGCAACACTGAATGCTCCAGGTATAATGCCAGCCACACGTTTTTTTTATTTATTTAGATTTACAGAGTTTGGTTCTGTGTGTAGACCCACCTCATATATAGATCGAACAGATAAATACGCATCATGTCAAAAACTTTAAAGATATAGGCCCTCATTCTGACCCTGGCGGTCTTTGACCGCCAGGGCGGAGGACCGCGGGAGCACCGCCGACAAGCCGGCGGTGCTTCAATGGGGATTCCGACCGCGGCGGTAAAGCCGCGGTCGGACCGGCACCACTGGCGGGGTCCCGCCAGTGTACCGCGGCCCCATTGAATCCTCCGCGGCGGCGCAGCTTGCTGCACCGCCGCGGGGATTCTGACCCCCCCTACCGCCATCCAGATCCCGGCGGTCGGACCGCCGAGATCCGGATGGCGGTAGGGGGGGTCGCGGGGCCCCTGGGGGCCCCTGCAGTGCCCATGCCACTGGCATGGGCATTGCAGGGGCCCCCGTAAGAGGGCCCCTACATGTATTTCACTGTCTGCTGCGCAGACAGTGAAATACGCGACGGGTGCAACTGCACCCGTCGCACAGCTTCCACTCCGCCGGCTCGATTCCGAGCCGGCTTCATCGTGGAAGCCTCTTTCCCGCTGGGCTGGCTGGCGGTCTGAACGAGACCGCCCGCCAGCCCAGCGGGAAAGTCAGAATTACCGCCGCGGTCTTTCGACCGCGGAACGGTAACCTGACGGCGGGACTTTGGCGGGCGGCCTCCGCCGCCCGCCAAGGTCAGAATGAGGGCCATAATTTGGTGGGCTGGAAGTGTGACTGATACCTTAAACCACTCCATGTGGCCTACTGCTGAAAATAACGAAACCTGAGCCCATTTCTGGTTGTGGGAAATTGGCCAGTTTATTAAACATTGATTTATAGCAAGACCACCCTTATATTTGTTATAAGGGCCATAAATCATTGGCCAAGTCTCTTCCACACTAATTACAGACCACCTTGAACTAACTTTTGACATTCATTCGAGTTACAGTTCATGTCATAAATCACTTAGACATTCATGCAAATCACGTGTCATAAATCATTGTTGACAGGTTGACCATAAATCACGACATCTGCATGTCATGTGCCTAAATCGCTTAGCCATAAATCAATCAAATGGTTAGTTTTTTTAGTACATTGCCCTTGGTACTGGTGTTTGTCCTTTCGTGTAGGAAGGTACTCTGCTAGTTTTTAGGCTTAACTCGCTGCCTTTGATTATTTCTTGCATCTAGCTCTCCGGCGGCCCCAGGCTGCAAGCGTCGTGTTTCATGTACCCTGCTGTAAGGCATCCAAAGTGAAGTAGCCCTGCCACCCCACCGTATTGGTTGTGGCCTCCCCATCTTCTTAACCACTCTTTTCACCATGCTGGCGATAGGCGGCTCCCCCAATTTGACCCCTTTTAGCCCAATAGCCGCAAGGCTGCCCAAAGGTTAGCTGATGTTCCCTCCTGATGTAGCTTCTGTAGGCGTTGGAGCTCCATCTCCCGATTGCATTGATGCCTACTGCCGGTAACCTGTGCTGGCCCGCTGATGTCGCTGCCCCTATCTGGAATGAATGTGTGCCAAAAGTTGTCTACTTGCGAACCTGCTTTGGTCAGTGCCCTCTTTAGAATTGTCTTGAACTGGAAGGTGTCAGGATCTCCCCATTGTTCTGTATAAAAAGCACACATCCCCGGTCGATCTCCGTCCTAAGTACTTCCATACATTGCATACTGGGCATAATCTGTGCTCATCCAGACATGTTAGCTCTACTGTGGCTCCCTTACACATTTGGTCAGTTTTGGATCTCCTGAGTGGAATCTGCATCTGCCTTGCACCTATCTGCACGTCCTGGCTACGTAGGCATGTATAAGAACCCCGTCGATTAGAGGGGGCCACCAGCTCGCTTACCTAAAAAGCCCTAAAGAATGCTAGCATAAATGCTGCTTTGAACAGCTGTTCTCGTAGCTGTCTAGGCATATCGAGTTCAGAACCCCCACCAGCTGTTTCAGGGTGTGGTATTCGATTGGGGCTCTCTTGTCTGGGCCACCCTTTCATTGCTTTCCTGATCTAATGTGAACCTGTGGGGTCCTGCCCTGATGCAGTTTTGCTGAAATGTCCATCATCCTAACTGACTCCTCGTGGTTCTCAAACGCTCTTAATCCTGTTACCTCCTGCACTGTCATTGCATAGGTTGCATATCGTCTTGCTGTCTTTGGGGCTAACGCATGCTGTATGAGATGGGACAGGTCCCTTCCACCAGTCCCCACAGGCTGTTCGGGAACAGTGTCATCTCCTGCTCTGCTCCTGGCATCAGAGTCTTGAATTTCTCCATCTGGAAGCGAGAGAGTGCATCTGCTTTAGTGTTGTTTACTCCTGGGACATGCCTAGCCCTAATGTCCAAGTTGCTTGCTAGTTGTATTTTTAACAAGTTCCACAGCAACTTTAACACTCTTGTGCGTTGTGCAGCTCCCTTACTAATCGTCTGAACTACCTCCTGGTTATCAGACCACATCGTGATCTTCATGTTCTTCAACTGCTCCTGACAAATAGTTAGGGCCACCACAATGGGGAATAGTTTGAGGAGTGTGATGTTTTTAGTGATGCCTGCTGAAGACCATTCTCTGGACCACTTTTTGGCACACTGTCTGTTCTTAAGGATCACCCGAAGCCTATGCTGCCAGATTTGTCAGTGTATAGCTCAATTTGTTCTGCTGGCACCCAGCCTTCTCTCAAGATCAAGTCCCATTGAACTTGTCTAGGAATGTTAGCCGTGTCCTCAGGTCCTGTTTCTCCCCTGAATCCAGCCTAGTGTGGTGGTGCTTCTTCTGAAGCCCCATTGTCAAATGTATGAGTCGCCTAACCACTGCCCTCCCTACCATGGTGACTTGCTGCAAAATTTTGTTTACTGATAAGTACTTGTAGCTCCTCCAGGGTGGCTTTCTGTTTTCCCAATTGCTTTTGAATGGCCCTATCCATGTCTCGAACCTTTTTCCTGGGCATGCTGTATGTTCTTGCTCTGGTGTCAAGCTCTATGCCTAAAAATACCAGCCTGATTGTAGGGCCCACAGTCTTGTCTGCCAGCGGTGCTCCCAGTTCTGCTGCCAAGGTTTGGGAAGACCCCAGTAAATCTCCGTACTCTGGGCCGCTGGGCTGCCCTAGGAACAGAAACTCATCTAGGTAGTGCAACATTCCGCCCTTTCGGAGTCGCTTATGCAGGGTCCACTCTAGGAAGGTGTTAAAGCACTCGAAGTAGGCACAAGAGATGGAACAATCCACGGGCAGAGCCTTATCGAAATAGGCTTCCCCTTTGAATTTGATACCCTGAAGGTGGTAACTTTCTGGGTTGACAGGGAGCAGACTGAATGCTGATTCTAGATTTGCTTTTGCAATCAAGGCACCTTGTCCCATCGTTGCAACAAAGAGCAAGGTGGAGTGTGCTTCCTTGCTTCCTCTTTCTCCTTTTTGCGCGCCCCTCCTGGGGTCCTGGCTTGCTTTCTCGCGGGTCTTGGAGGGGTTTTCGATCTGACCTCTCTACGCCCCTTTGTGTGCGACCTTTGCCCTGTTTGGATGGGAATCATAAGAATACATGTCCCTGCATGTGGTGCAACATTGGGGAATTTGGTTTGATTGCAGAACTCTCTCCCTGCAGCTTCCAGACAGTCTGCCTGTCCGTCCTCCTCCTGTTCCCGTTTCCTCTGCCAGCAGCTTGAGCTGCAACAACTAATTGCCATTCAATCAGGAAGGGATGGGAGCATTCCTTCCCATTTGCATTTTCGTTGGACAACCCGTTTCTGAGCAGAACACAAACGGGAAACCTTGCTCGTTTGAGAGGCTTTTCTTTCTTTTCGAACCGTGCATCAAGGAAACCTGGGAGTATTGCATCTGTACGGTTTCAGTTTCAGCAGGGCGCTGCTACTGTAATGCTTGTTTTTTTGGTGTGGGTCTTAGGTGATGAGTTGGAAAGTTGTATTACATGTTTGTTTGCTGTGCACCAGCTGTTAAATCATGGGTACTCGCAAACATTTTCCCAGGGGCCAAAAAGTTTGGTCTGTGATGTACCTGGGGGCCGCCCTGATGCCAGGGCGGTGGGGGTCGGGTGGGGTGACTAGGGGGATTGGTGACAAGGTAGGTGTAGGGGAAACAAAGGATATACAACTAGTTGCTGAAATAAACAATGGGAAACCAGAAAACCTGGAATTAATCCCAGCTTACCCATTTTTCCAAATTGTGTGATCCTAGGCAATTGTTTAGTGTCACTTTCCCTCCTTTTTCTGCATTATCACATTTAAGATGTCCTCAAAATACATGATTCATGGTGTGTGCTGCACATAACCTGCTTCTATGTTTGATTTAATAAACTATAATGTTTTTTATGTATGATAGGAACCCAGGCCACCCATAAAGTGCACATACTAAGTGACTTGCCTCTTTAATTTACTATAGGTGGTGTTCTCAGGGTAAGGGAAAGAATTCATGTTTCCAAATATTATGTTTGAAAACTATCACTTTAAAAGGAATACATCTCAATGCACTGATAAAATAAATTGTACTAAGGCGAAAAGGTTCTGCATGTTAACTAAATACACTTAATTAATTTTGAAGAGACTGTCTTAGTTTTACACTTATGCTGCAAGGTGACTTTAAAAATCAAGGTGTTTCTGAAGTTAAGTGCAGGAGTCGCTGCTTCCTTTCTTTAGTACCAATTAAGTTTGAAATAAAAGATTGTGTGTGTATTTAATATTTTTGTTAGTGTGGAGTCGAGCAAACAGCTGCCCAGTGCTCCTGTTGCCCTAGGGGCCGTATGTAAAGGTCAGAGGGGCCCAGTTAAATGATAGCATCGTAGTCGTTATTTTGCAGCAGATGGAAAGGGATGTTTTCTCCCCAACATTTAAGCACCAGAGGGGTCTGCAAAACGTAATGATTTGAAAACATCTTACAGTTTTTGTAGCTTGACCTACTTAGTAACTTCAGTTTGCTCTGTTACTGTAACCGCCTGTGACTTTTAGACCCGGCAACACTTCTCCAGTCAAGCAGCAGGCGCCGCATGCTTGGGTCTGTTTTACTCACATAATGGAGGTTTGATGCTGAAACTTATTGTTTGTACTTTCGGATCTCTAGGGGCAGTTCATAAAGGGGACTCAAATTTAATTTCTATGGGGCTGTTTGCTGGCTGAAGATGAACTGTCTTACTTGACGCAAACACATTGAAAACATTAAAACGCTTATATCTAATGTCTGTGCAATAGAAGCATTATGGAAGTTGGTGTTGCCAACTATCCATTTTCATTTCTTAATGCCCTTAGTACCAGGCATGATCATTGGTGAACCCTGTGCTTTGTGCTCAAGGCCGGGCTCTTTAGTGAGACCAGATTATTTGCAGTATCAAGAAATTATAACCTGTTTAATACTGATTTATGATATATACTAACATTTTTAAGTAATGGTGATACAGCCAGCAGTATTTCAAGGACATAAAACTTTGAACCTTTGATATCTTTTTTTTTCAGTAATTTCATTAAGGGTTGAAAAAAAAGGGTTAATACCAAAATCCATGGTGATCATTTTATGGAGCTCTGAAAGCTGAAAGGCAACGACTAGACCACACAGAGATTCGTGCTGATGAACTGCGATTAACTTCTTCCTTAATTCAGTGAATGTCAGTTAAGAGACTAAACATGTTAGAAAGAGTATCACATTAAGGCCTTCGTAATTTTTAGCCAACAGAGTTATCCATTTGTCATTTCCGTGCATTCAGTACTATTGCCCCAGTAGACGAACATTGCTCAGGCAACTCATTGATTATGGTTATGCGTCTTCTTGATATCGCTTCATAAATGATTTCACTGGGGGAACTCCAGGAGATGTTTTTGTGAAGTTTGACATATTATGTAGTTTAAAGATTTAAACAGTTTTTAGTTGCTTTCCCTTCTCCCTGCCCTTCCCTTCGTTGTTGCTTGCCCCTTTGTTCCACCTTCCTGTCGTCTTTTGCTTGTCCCCCCCTCACCATAGAAAAAGCTTCATTTTCTAATTTTTAGCCATGTTGCACAGCCAATAGCTCTCAAACAGGTGAGACCTATTGGTTTTGCCAATTCTTGTTTGCCATGTGTGTTTGTGATGTTGCAATTTGTGAAAGAGTGCTTTCGCTTTGAATGAAAAACTTATTATAATTTGGTCTTACAAAAATATGCCTTCGTACTAAAACCAAATCGGTGCTTCTATAATGGTCATTCTAGCCCTCCTGCGTCCTAACTTAAATCCATGGAGAAAGCAGAAACTCTCCTTGATGTTTCTCAAAAAAAGGCTACAAAAAGGAATTTTTAACTGGACTGTAATTCACAGGCTCTGAGAGGTTGGGGCATAGATAGGACACAGAGATTGAACTAGAGAGATGTGTACAGAGACTGTATGAGTATCAGAATCTGGGCGAGAGGCAGTAGTGGCACAAACCTAGGAAGGAGCTGACTCCGTGAAATACAGATCTGTGAAAGCACATGGTACACACCGAGAAGACATGGACATTGAATAGACAGCCTTTGGGAAACATGGGGAGAAGGACAGTCACATGGAGGCAACTGAGGACAAGTAAAAGTACAGAATGATACTGGGAACACAATATGACATAGCTCTCTGGGTTGCAGACAAGGGGGTAGACATAATTAGTATGGTATGGGTAGTCTTCATTGGGGAAACATAGGCATCTGGAGACTTTCACTGTTGTGGGAGATAGAGAGCAGTCTTGGAAGTTACAGAAAGGCATGAGGATCCAACCAAACTGACTACAGTCCTAAGAACACTGCATAAACACTACAGTGCCACACAGCCATAGCAAGGACTGAAGCATGCTTTACAAAGTCACATACATAGGTAAAAGATTACTTACTGAACCCTGCACAATTATTCACATATTCACTTTATTAGGTTATGGTAGTGAGGAGGAGCCTTAATTTCTTTAAAAAAAAAAAACTTGCAACTCTTAAGACACACAACAATTGTGGATCTTGGAAATGAGGGGGGTAATGGAAACGGTGACTACTTAGATATCAGTTACTTTAAATACCGCTTACCTCGATCTCAGAAGTCAAGAATGAGAATTGTGATTACATTTTAAAGGTTTCATTCGTTCTTTGATTGTTTTCTTTATTAATCAAGCATAAGTTACAGAACATAGCATAAAGAGTGTCCTATAAATCTGATTCTCTGTACTATGTTTCTAAGTCAGGAAAGTACATTAAAGTCAAGTAGCTTTTGAAAAGCTTTCAAGGCTCATCAAGTAATGTAATATAAAAAAGCAGAAAAGAAAAAGCATCTGAGACAGTTTGTCTTGTCAGTAAAGCTATCAGAACTCATAAAGAGTAAATGTGTCAGCCTCTGCACAGAGAGAGGGGGAGCATGATCTTAGGCTTTTCAAAGCTCTAATCTCTAAGCTATGTGCTGTTATTTCACTGGGACATTTGTATACAAGGTACAATGATACAAGGTTTAACAATTCTTCAGATAAGTTGTGCAAACATCCAATAAGAAAGCAAGAAGATTGTGAGACAAGAACAGCCGCCGTTGAGATGGTAATTTTTAAGAAAGAATGCTCTAAATACAGTTTGTAGAAATTTCAACTACAGCAAAACACGCAGTATTTTCCCAGCCGCTTTGGTTTAAAAAAGAAAAAACATTAATAAATGTTTTAGGCATGATCACATTAAGTCATCTCCTTTCCCACACATCTTCACACTAGAGGTCTATTCATAAATGTTGGACCTGGCCCGTTTTGCAGGGTTATCCCTAAACATTTTGCCTCCTTCCTCCTACTTTTTCTGACCTGTTTGTGATTGCTTTAGAACTCTGGATACTTTACCACTGCTAACCAGTGCAAAAGTGCATATGCTGTCTGTATAAATTGTATTGGTGATTGGTTTATCCATGATTGGCATATTTGATTTACTGGTAAGTCCCTGGTAAAGTGCACTACAGGTGCCCAGGGCCTGTAAATCAAATGCTACTAGTGGGCCTGCAGCACTGGTTGGGCCACCCGCATGAGTAGCCATCCCTCAGACCTGCCCCTGCAGTGTTAGTGTGTGTGTAGTTTCAAACTGCCAATTTCACCTGGCAAGTGTACCTATGTGCCAGGCCCAAACCTTCCCTTTCACTACATGTAAACCACCCCTAAGGTAGGCCATAGGTAGCCCCATGGGCAGGTTGCAGTGTATGTAAAAGGTAGGAAGTGCACTGGATTGCCTCTAAATATCTTTTAAGTGCAGTTTCCCATTGGGAGCAGATAGAGATCTGGAGTTTGGGGGTCTCCGAACTCAGAATTAAAAAATACATCTTTTGGTAAAGTTGTTTTTTAGATTGTCTGTTTGAAAACGGCACTTTAAAAAGTGGGCATTTTCTTGCTTAACCATTGTGTGCCTCTGCTTGGCTGCTGAATACACACCTGGGATAGACTGATGGTTGTGCTGTTTGTGAATTCACTCTAGAGAGTGACGTAAAGGGAGCTGTGGTGTATTCTGCATATCCTGCTGAGTCTTCCTGGGCTAGTGTAGGAGGGAGGAGCTGACACCTGCACTTGAAAGGGCTGTGCCTGTCCTCTCACGATACAGTCTCCAACTCACTAGCATGTGTGTAAGTCAGTGCAAGGAAGAGAAAGGGTCTTGTGCACTGCAAAGACTTTCCTTTGAAGTTTGCCTACTTCAAAGTCAGAAATGAGTATAAGTATTGGACTGCTGACCCCACAACTTTTGATTACTTTTGGATCAAGAGGAACCTCTGCCAAGGAGAAGCGCTTGATGCTTGAGGAGTACCTGTCACTCTGCCTGTTGCTTTGCTGTGCTGGCCTGCTGCTTCTGCCTTGGGAGTGAAAGGAATTGACTTTGCTTTCTGAAATCCTGCTTGTGAAGTTTCTCCAAGGGCTTGAACCTAGCTTGCCCACTGTTCTGAAGTCTCAGGGACATCAAAGACTTCATCTGCCAGTGCCTGGGCTCTTCTGCTGAGAGCTCTGACTTGCTAAGTGGTGCCAAATACAGTCCCTGGGTCCTTAGAAGTGGAAGCTGGTATCCTGTGGGCGGGGGAAATCCACTCACCTCAGTGTGCGCGTCAGTAAAATCGACACAGCGCATGTCCTGCAGCTGAATATTTGATGTAGCGCCTGTCTCGCGCCTGGAGAATCGCCACAATGTCTGTTTTCAACAGAAACCCTTCGCACATCGACCCTGGGTGTCAAATTGTCCACATCACCGCACAGACGTGAGGCTGCTTGTCCGGAAATCGACGCATCCCTTACCTGTGAGGAAAGAATCGATGCATCGCTTGCCTGGCAAAGAAAGAATCAACACATGGCCTCACTTGAGATTAAGGAATCAACACATCGCCAGATTTTCCGATGCATTCTTGCCCGTGCAGTTTTATTTTTGACACAAACCAGGTACTTTGTGCTGAAACAACGCATCAATTGATTTCTATGGATTAAGACTATTTTTTACTTTAAAAATTCATACTTTGCTTATCTATGTTGGGTTTTTGTCATTTTGTTCTTGATTGATTTAAATAAATATTGGCTATTTTTCTAATCTGCTGTGGAGTCCTTTTGTGGTGTTTTCACTGTTACTGTGTGTTTTATACAAATAATTGACACATTGCCTCTGAGATAAGCCTGACTGCTTGTGCCATGCTACCAAGGGGGGTGAGCAGGGGTTATCTGAGCTGTGCATCTCCCTTACCCAGACTAGAGTGAGGGTCCCTAATTGGACAGGGTGTAAACTGACTGCCAACTAGAGACCCCATTTCTAACAATAAAGAAGCAATTTTAAGATTAGTTTAGCAAGTTTTGAGATTCCAGTGCAGGCCAAGCGGTGAATAATGAATAGGAATTGTAACCTTCTTTGTTAGCATAGGATGTTTGCGTCATGAAAGGCCATGCAAAAGAAAAAAAAAAAAATCTTGAAAGAATCATTTCAACGAAACTAAAGCAGTTTGAAATTTGTTAATGTTAGCAAATCGAACTTGTCAACCAAGTGCGGGTATGCAGAGTTTAGAAAGGAAAATGCATGTTTAAAATGGTGCATTTAGTTAGGCCTACCAATCACTCACATGGGTTTTAAATTTAAACAACAATTGTTTTTAATAAAATCTCTAGCAGTTAACACCTCTTTTTATAATTTTGGATTTGGTGCTGCTTGTCCCTTCTGTGTGGCTGCTTGTTTAGCATACACTAATGTAGATGTTTATTTTCTTTCCATTTTAGGTGGTGATTACTTCAGTGATGAGCAGATGCGACTACGTGACCCCCTCATGTATGAACACTATGTTGGGCAGTACCTTACTGAGGAAGAGATCCTGTTCATCAACAGCAAAGAGATGGCTGAGGCCAATTGTCTCTCCGAAGTCATGATGAACTCATTCGATGAGCAGATTCTTCAGCGCCGATTGCACAGGCAGCAGGAGCAAGAGGATGCGTGTATGGAAGAAGAGGAAGAAGACTCTGAAGGTTAGAAGTTCACTCGAGACAAAATGCCCTTGATTATTCTTTCAACAAGCTAATAATTAAAAGGGGACTTCATCACCATCTTAAGTGTTTTGAACCTTTTTGTGTCTGATATGTTAGGTAAAAGTGTTGATAAAGATTCCCGTGATCTTGTGACATAAGAAACATTAGGGTAAACCAGATGATGTCAGGAACTCAGACTCAAATAGGACTTCACTTCCAGGTGTGAGAAGTTTATACTTCTTTCACCAAACCTGGCATTTCTGCTAAGGTTAACAACAAGTGGGGCTCAATATTGTAGTATAGTAAGTCAAACACCTCACTATCAACTCAATTAAGTAACATTTTTGGGTAACCTTCAATCATGCTCTTTGTACCTGGACATTGCTTAGATGCATTGGTGATCTTCCATATCACCATGTCTCCCAAATTTTGTTGAAATGAAGCCCTTATTCCGATGTAACACTGCTATGGATTGTGTTTATATCTTTCAGAAGAGTCAACACACCCTGAAGACGAAGATTGGGTCCCAGATGGAGATGAGAAGGCTATGCTGAGAGAAGAGTTTGTGAGCCGAATGCATCAGTGTTTTTTGGATGGAAAAGACCGGGATTTTGATTACAGGTGAGTTTTTGGTTTGCTGTCTCAATGTAGATACACTGCCGGTGAAATGCAAAAGGAAGCCCTGTGAATGTATGCATGTTGCCTTATGCCCCTACTTGACTGCCTGACAGCTTGAGCTCAATGACATCACCAGTTGGGCTCTAATCATCAAAGTGCCCATGACCACCCCTGAATTCTCTGACCTAGACTACCTTCTTGGAATTGAATGACGTTTTCAAACTTTGAAATAAGCTAATCTTTGGTCCAGGCTTCTGACAGCTGTGCCTCAAAGTGAAATAAGTACAGCCACCTTAAGGATTCATTTGGGCTTCGAGGAGATCTTGCACTTCAGTTTTGAGATAGATGTTTGCGAGAGGCAAAGACTTTGTGCTCACCTCAAGTGCGGCTGGTAAGAATCCTTGCTTAATTGACTGACTGGGAGAGGAGTCAACTCGTTGACTGCTAAAATTACCTGCACAAAGCTCGGGTGACTGACAGCCTGCTTGGGTTTTGTCTGAATGAACTGAGCTGCCCTTCGCTGTGAGATTTTACTATCCAGCTGGTGAAAGCCAGTGAATCAGTAGCTCGCCCTTTACTTGGGTTGCAGAGCTGGATAAACTTTCCTGCAAACATCTGTGGTCAGACTGCATTCTCCTTTCCCTCTGGTTACCTCTAGAGTCTTTATCTGCCCCCATCTAACCCCAGAAACGTACATACATTTTCCTCTTAACATCTGCCGTTGAGGTGGTGTCCCTTTGCAGTGGCTGGTCACCTAGATTTTTGAACGATCAGAACCAGCTCTACTGTTTTTGAGGTATTCTCTTTTGCAATCGTGGGCAGAACCCTTCCTAAATCCCAGTTGGTACTTCCTGATTCAACATCTGCCCCAGTTCCTAAGATGGCACTATATCCATGGGAAAAAAATCTTGCCAGACTCATTTTGAGATATGGGCCCCTGAAGTGTGTTACCTTTGGGGAATACCTTTGGTAAGGAGACACATTTCAGCTTGTGTCTCCCATTTAAAACATAGCAAAGAGTGTGACACCAGTTAGACCCCTGTTAGGTCTCACTGTGAAGTGTGATCTGACTTGGCAAAGATTACCAGTCCACTAGTATCCCTGTTCAACAGGACATCAAATTGTTTAATTAGGCTTGGACCCCTAATCCCCGTACTTTCATTTTGTCATGAAGGCTCATGACATAAGCTGGGACTATTTCAGGATATTATTTAAGCAGTGGACTACTCTGCAAAAAACAGCTGAAGCATATGTTATATCTGTTACAAAAGTGCCTCCATGCAGTGCATGGACAGTGAAGCATGCATGGAGGTGCCTTAATCTGCTTTCTTTAAATGAGGCATTCTCTATGTTCGAATGCCAGTCTGTGCATTTATTAAGACAATTGATGCACCCTCGGAAGTGATGTTCCAGGCAGGAGATGAATCTGATGGGCAGCTAAAGATGTTCATGTGGTAAAATACTAGAATATTTGGGAGCGAGTCGTGCAGAAAAGTAAAAACATAGTGGGCACCAAGAATGGGCAGCAAGAATTGGGGAATTGATTGCAGCTTATGGCCAGGTATTTATCACAAAAACCCATATTATAGATTGAAGAAGTAGTGAGCATAACCATGAACATATTTAAAAACTATACGTAGAAAATAAAGGTGACTACAGAGATAAAAGGGAAGCCAGCAGAGACATGCAAAGGAATGGTTGATTGGTTGATCATATTGTCGAGGGTAGCTTGACTAAAGCTGGATAAAAGATTTTCAACCTAATTAGAAGGGTGGAAGAGAGTATAGAGGAAATTTAAGAAAAGAGAAGCAAGTATTAGTGTTGACACAAAATGGGTGGAGATGTGGTATTCATACAAACTTAAATCTCTTATGGGGAAAGGATTTCTCTGACAGCCTGAAACCCAACACTTTCTTGAGCTTGCAGCTTTAACTAGACCCTAGTGCCATATTACAGGGGTGTGGAATTTATTAAAATATCTACTTGTCCAGGGGACAGGTTGCTTCTCAAATCTACTTGTCCTGTAAAAAGATCTACTTGTCCCTTTGGTGCCATGTAGTGTGGTGACAAATTATGGCAGCAATTAATAGCCTCTCTGATTATGCCAGGGCTACTACCATAGTAGGGCTTGAATACTTGGAGTTTCAATCCCTACTGTAGCAATTTCCTTATTTTGCCACCTTTCTGCAGATCTGCATACTGGGGCTGGAGGAAGCAGTAAGCAATAGTTCCAGGGCTGGAATGCCTTTGAGTCTGCAAACCTACTAACCTGCATGTTTTAAAGATTTTTACCAGCTTCTCTCTAATATTTTCCCATAATAAGAAAGGTTGGACATTTACTCCTGACAATGGCAGAATTAGAACTTCTTCCAGGGTTGGGAAGAAAGTGGCTGGAGGGAAAATGAACTTGCAAATGCTCAATAGATTTTCACATGAGCAAATCTACACATCGTATTTACCCACGCTAAAATACAGTTCACAAATATTTTGTAGGGGTACGACATATACCAAGGGTGCACTTTTGTGACTTTCTTTAAGAATTTCGGGCCACAAGTAGGTAGGTTCAGATTTGTGACCTGCAAATTGCGAGTCGCAAATCCGAATGTAGGATGGTGTCCTTGACACCATCTGTGATTCGCAAGGGCTTCGCAAATGCCCACATCATGAATAATCATGAGGTGGGTCGCAATTTGCGACCCCCTCACGAATGGTGGCCTGCTGGAGACAGCAGACCACCATGTCTGTGACTGCTTTTCAATAAAGCAGTTTTTTTTTGTAATGCAGCCCGTTTTCCTTAAAGGAAAACGAGATGCATAACAAAAACGAAAAATGAAACGTTTTCGTTTCATTTTTTCAGAGCAAGCAGTGGTCCACAGGACCACTGCTTGCTCTGAAAAAATGTTTACAGTGACATTCACAATGGGAAAGGGGTCCCATGGGGATCCCTTCCCTTTTGCGAAAGTGTTAGCACCCATTTGAAATGGGTGCAAACTGCGATTGGTTTGCGCCCGCGGTCACAAAACAATCCTACATTGCACTGCGAGTTGCAATTAGGAAGGGAACACCCCTTACTAATTGCGAGTCGCAAACCCGTTTTGTGATTCGGTAACCAGGTTACTGAATCGCAAAACTGGGTTTGTGCATCGCAATGTGCTTTTTGCACGTCGCAAACAGCGAAAGTCGCTGTTTGCGACATGCAAAAAGCTACCTACATGTGGGTCTTGGTCCCTAATTAGGTCTGGTGTTAACAAAGACATTTTGTTTTTATTAAACTTCTATTTCTCTCTCTTTCGGCTGGCTTTACTGTGAGAGATCGCATTCTGCTCTTCCACAAGGAGCATATTGCCACACAAAGTAGTTTTGTTCAGTGTCAGGAACTACAGTGGCAATCAGTGACGTAACGAAACTGGAGGGTGCCCCTTTGCAAAGAACATGGAGGAGCCCCCTCTCCAGACTCACTCAGGGCAGGTGCTGTGCTGACGGGGCCCCCTGGAGGGCGGCTGCGGGGCCTTTGTTATGCCGCTGGTGGCAACGTGTGCTTTAAGAGTTCAAAAACTTTTTGGGGGGGGTTTGCCAATGTTTGTTACAATGTTGAGGGCCTGGTAGCTCCCACAACAATAAAGTGTTACAAAAGCTATGTCAAAACAAGACACGCATTGATGAAACTAAAAGACTTATAAAAATATGTCAGATCAGTTGGCTTTGTCAGTGTTTGTTTATTTTCATGCTTCCCATAATCGTGTTGAAAATGGTTACACTGATTTTCCATTAGAAATATTTTTGGGAAATACTAGCATGCATCAACACATTTTACTAAATGACACTTCATTTGCATATAATCAGATAGCATTCTGGGAGCATTATACTTAGCCTCTTAGCCTAAACTTTTCAAACGTGTGTACACGTTTTTTTTTTTTGTACTGGAACCAACGTCAGTAGTGAAGTGTGACCTTAAAACATTTATTTACAGCACGCACCCTAATAATGAAGGCTTTCAAATAATGAACCATAAATACAAGTTCGAACAGCATTATCCTTTGGAAACACATTACCTCAACTGCAGAGAGTTCAACTCTCTGTAAACAGGCAGCCAAAGGGTTTGTGCTGCAGGGGGTTGGGCCTACTTGTCCCAAGGACAAAGTAAACATAAAAACTTGTTGCCCTTGACCCCAAACAAGATGTCCCGGGCGTTCGGCGATAGGAATTCCACATCCCTGAATATTATACAGGGAGTGCAGAATTATTAGGCAAATTAGTATTTTGACCACATCATCCTCTTTATGCATGTTGTCTTACTCCAAGCTGTATAGGCTCGAAAGCCTACTACCAATTAAGCATATTAGGTGATGTGCATCTCTGTAATGAGAAGGGGTGTGGTCTAATGACATCAACACCCCATATCAGGTGTGCATAATTATTAGGCAACTTCCTTTCCTTTGGCAAAATGGGTCAAAAGAAGGACTTGACAGGCTCAGAAAAGTAAAAAATAGTGAGATATCTTGCAGAGGGATGCAGCACTCTTAAAATTGCAAAGCTTCTGAAGCGTGATCATCGAACAATCAAGCGTTTCATTCAAAATAGTCAACAGGGTCGCAAGAAGCGTGTGGAAAAACCAAGGCGCAAAATAACTGCCCATGAACTGAGAAAAGTCAAGCGTGCAGCTGCCACGATGCCACTTGCCACCAGTTTGGCCATATGTCAGAGCTGCAACATCACTGGAGTGCCCAAAAGCACAAGGTGTGCAATACTCAGAGACATGGCCAAGGTAAGAAAGGCTGAAAGACGACCACCACTGAACAAGACACACAAGCTGAAACGTCAAGACTGGGCCAAGAAATATCTCAAGACTGATTTTTCTAAGGTTTTATGGACTGATGAAATGAGAGTGAGTCTTGATGGGCCAGATGGATGGGCCCGTGGCTGGATTGGTAAAGGGCAGAGAGCTCCAGTCCGACTCAGACGCCAGCAAGGTGGAGGTGGAGTACTGGTTTGGGCTGGTATCATCAAAGATGAGCTTGTGGGGCCTTTTCGGGTTGAGGATGGAGTCAAGCTCAACTCCCAGTCCTACTGCCAGTTCCTGGAAGACACCTTCTTCAAGCAGTGGTACAGGAAGAAGTCTGCATCCTTCAAGAAAAACATGATTTTCATGCAGGACAATGCTCCATCACACGCGTCCAAGTACTCCACAGCGTGGCTGGCAAGAAAGGGTATAAAAGAAGGAAATCTAATGACATGGCCTCCTTGTTCACCTGATCTGAACCCCATTGAGAACCTGTGGTCCATCATCAAATGTGAGATTTACAAGGAGGGAAAACAGTACACCTCTCTGAACAGTGTCTGGGAGGCTGTGGTTGCTGCTGCACGCAATGTTGATGGTGAACAGATCAAAACACTGACAGAATCCATGGATGGCAGGCTTTTGAGTGTCCTTGCAAAGAAAGGTGGCTATATTGGTCACTGATTTGTTTTTGTTTTGTTTTTGAATGTCAGAAATGTATATTTGTGAATGTTGAGATGTTATATTGGTTTCACTGGTAATAATAAATAATTGAAATGGGTATATATTTTTTTTTGTTAAGTTGCCTAATAATTATGCACAGTAATAGTCACCTGCACACACAGATATCCCCCTAACATAGCTAAAACTAAAAACAAACTGAAAACTACTTCCAAAAATATTCAGCTTTGATGTTGGTGAGTTTTTTGGGTTCATTGAGAACATGGTTGTTGTTCAATAATAAAATTAATCCTCAAAAATACAACTTGCCTAATAATTCTGCACTCCCTGTATATGTTATATGACTTTTTGTCCAAAGGTTTTGGTTTTCTATGCATATTAACCTCATGTAAGTAGAATTTGTTGCTGTTAATTACTGTGCCACAATGTATTCGAGTCCTTTACCCTGCCAATTTCTAGAGTAAGCCATAACTGATTGTTATCGCTATTTAGATAGATAACCAAGTTACTGTCTTTCTCACACTTAATTCCAACTGGAGAGTAGTAGCATTGTTGCATGGGACACCTGTGGTAAATAAAAAGCATCAGTGGAGTCAGCCTCTAGTAGGAGCCGCCCAGGGCACCGAAAGGGAATGTTCTCATTTACAGCTCTGCAATCTGACCTTGTTTGTCACGTTAAACCCTTCACCCATACAACCTCACCTTTTCCCCTGTTTGTATGTAAATCATTACTCTTACTTCTCACCCTTTGCAAAGGGCTGTGTAATTATTTTATTTTATTGTTAATATTTTCATCTAGATACTTTTTTATATTTGCCCTGCATAAAATGGCTTATGGAGCCAAAAATGTTTTAAATAATAGAATATTAACTCTTATTACATAACAAAGAACTCAGCAGGACATAAGCCTTTACAGCTAGGTAGCGAACCACTCATATGTAGCAGTTTACAGCTGTAATGCCCAAAGAACAGTAGCCATATCAATGCCAAGCAGACAAATCTGCAAATTAATGATGGCTGGGCTGTTTACATATCTATGTGTTTATCATACTGTTCATACCACAAAGTAAGTCAGCAAATTTAGAACATAATTTCCCTGTGCAGTATAAAAACAGGCACCCAGGATTAAGCAACACTTGATATGTGTTTTAGCATTCTTTATTGTCCCGAATACCGAACATATATAGTGTACAGTGGATCTCTCTCCAATCCATTATCTCCTAGGGGCCTCTTGCACTAAATATGTTGAGGTGGTTGGGTTGGCCACATGAATTGGGCACCCACGGGGTGTGCTGATTCTTACTACTTACTAGGGAACTGGGATTTAGAGATCCAAGTCCTACAGCATTTTAAAACATGTCATCTCCAGACCCATCATGCATGGGGGAGAAGGTGATTCCAACAATTTGGGAATAGGGTTGAACTCCCTCAAACAACTGAACGTTACCATGAGACCTACTGTAAAGGGGGCAAAACGATGCGCCTTCCTACAGCTGGAAACTGGGGTTTGATTTCTCATAGGTTTTAAGAGTTTTGTAGACTCGCCACTAATCCTAGTATTGCAGCACTGTGATGGGCACACAGGGCAAAATACTTCAGGGTGTGTATTTGGGGAGTGGCTGATCGAGCATTTCTAGCAGCTGCAGCTTTTTTCCAGGGAAATGTGGTGTCTGAGCCACCTAGGCACCTAAGCCATCTATGTCAAACCTTTTTATATCTTTATTTTGCATTTGTATTATTATGACTCTGTCAAAAGATATCTACTTGCGTACATAGATAGATAGTAAATCTATTTACAAAGAATACATGAAACACTTAAAGAACTGAACAAAAAAAACTTAAATAGTTTGGCTATGCACCTGGTAGAAGAGATACAGGCCTAAATAAGTTAGCCTTTGGACATCTCCTGCAAGGCAGAGACAGGAAGATAGAATGAAAAAATGGGGTAAAGGCTTGAGAAGAATGAGGAAGTACCAAAATCATATGGGGAAGGATAGGACAGGTGAAGAAAAGGGGTATAACTGGAAAGAATTGCAGGTGGGTGGAAGGGGAAGTGAAGGGAGAAGTCCAGTGAAGAAAGAAAGATTAGAAATACTGGTTGAAATATAATACAAATATACAATAAAAAAATGTTTTTCCAGAACAGACACACTTTGACGCATCTCCTTTATTCTCCTGAGAATGGCTGAACTGTTGAAAATTGATGTATAGATTTTTTCCTCTCAAGTTGAAAGGTGTTTTTGCTTCTGGGAGATTATTTTTTGCTGTTGGATATTTTCAGGGAGATGATGATGTGTCCAGGTTTATCCAGCCTTAGGGTTTTGAAAATAATGCATGCTAGTTGCATGCTGAAGTGGGAACAACTCAATACTATCAGAAAGCGAATGATGTGTTCAGTTTTTTATTTGCCCTAGAACACTCTAGGTACAAGGATGGAGTTCCTTCAGTCGATGCTAGAAATGGCAAATGTACGAAAGAACAGGATGGAAGTCTGAAGGTTGAAGAACTGTGTTTAGTTCTTTTAGCTAATCTAGATAAATTCTGGAGGATTTTGCAGTGTGCGCAATGTGAGATGACCTGGTGAGGCATCTATCTATCCGCCACCTAGCAGTTTTACTTCAGTTGCCAGGGAGTTTATCAAATTAAAATATCTTGAATTGTAGTACATTCCCTGTAACAGTATATGTTTTGATCTATGGGTGAAACAAAACAAACTAGTTGAGTATCTTCAATGAATGCAGTGGATCCTATTTTAGGAGTTTAGCTTAGCTTTCTGGCTTGCAGGCCTGTGTCCCCGTCACCTAGTGACTTTCAACCTACTTAGCTTGCTTTGTCTTAGCCTATTCATTTAATTATTTCTTTCAAAATGGCTGCTATATTTACAGTTAGTGAAGTGCTTTGATTTTACATTATTAGTGCCACTCTGTAAAGGCGTCACTATCAGTGTCAAAATTAAGTGAGATATGTAGGTATTCACATCATGTGCCTTTCCCACTTACATGTGACAGGAACATAATGTACTTTTGGAGGAAATTGATTATATAATTGGATCATACCTGCATCAGGGGTCCTACAAGATCTGTATAAATGCATCTCAGGCAGACAAGGGTATCGGAGGGAGTCCTACCAGATGCCGTCAACGCTATCTATCTACATATCGTTTTGATGCAGACCCAGCCTTCGTGTCCCCACTGAGTCTGATCTAGAGACTTCATTCCAAGGTAATGAGGGTTGACGGCACTTCTTGTGGACATGGTACTCGCAGATTAGGTTTATCACACCTAGCTCTCTTTAGGTTAGAGATTAGGTTCTCCATGGTAGGGTTCTATGGATATTTTACTTTCCATGTTATTGTAATAGGGTGGGGGTCTTTATATTCACGACTCTCATTTTTACCATCCTGCTTCTTGCATTGTTCATTATCTTAATCGTTGCAGCTCATGCATTTTACAGTAGATTGTAGTCTTGTTAATGCATCCTATTGAAAACTTCACTGCATCTCCTTCATTGCCTGTGTGTGACTGAGACTTGGTGCTCATGTGAGAAAAGGGTAACCTCTGTTCCATCATGACTCTCCTGAGATGTCACAATCTAAAGTCCATGCGTAAAGGCTGCCAGAAATCACCTTTTACTGTTTGTTTTTTTGGTTGGGTACTGCTTGTGAAGCCGGTAGGGTAGGGCCGACAGTTGTGACTTGTAGGATTGGTCTAGTCACCTACAAACGTGCTGTCATCCCTAAACCAGCAGTCTTGCTAGGAGCTAGAGTCCAACTACAACAGAGTATCTACATATTGGGTCCATAAGGAAAGAAGCAGTGGGTCAGCAAAATAGTACTAGGTCTTATGTTCCCACAACATGTGCTTTTGTAGCTGGATTAGAGGAGACTCTCAAATAGCCAGCCTTTCAGAAGATGCGTTCCACATTTGAGAAAAAGATGTCAGATTAGTTGTAAGTAGTGAATGAAGAAAACTTGTGCTTTGTTTTATGTTGTATTAGATATCTCTGGTGTATGTGTAAAGGTTGAAGGTTTTAGATGACAGTTTGAAAGTTTTATTGAATGGAACATTTTGTGAAAATTGTGTGACATGCCTTTTCCCAAATGGTGACCTGTGGAATAAATTGTATTGATGGAGAGAATCTATTTGATAGACTTTATTTAGAATTTTCATCCTAACATTTAATTGTAATTATTTAATGTTTATATTAAATAAATAAATTGCACACTATACATTTAAATAGGTATCTTGCGCTAGACACCGTTTATAGATGGTTGCTTTTACCCCTCTAGGTCAAGATCTGCTTTCAGTATAGAGGCTACAAAATGGAGGCTAAGATAAGATAGTGAAAACACCTCAGTCACGAGCAAGGGGAGAAACTATGACTAAAGGGACATATTTAAAGAATGAGTAAAATATTCCGTATTTGATATTTGATCCACATTTGGGCAGTTTACATCTGTTTGGCTATATTAAATTATTTTGGATAATTGCACGTATCTCGCTAATGTTACATGTGCCCTTTATGTAACAAGTTTGTTACACCTGTTTAGAGTGGATAAATGCCACTGTTTGTTTTTTACGGTCCTTATTTCCTTGACTATATTTTATTTTACATGCCCCCCGCCCTCTTCTTACCATATTTGCATTGGTGAACCTTTGGCTGCATTATGCCCTTTTGGTGCTGGCCAGTTTGGATAAAAATCTGATGCACAGTAAATCGTGGGAAGATGGCTCTCAGTGTTTTTGTTAATTCACAAAAATGTACTTTGTTGTACAAAGCCATATTTCAATTGCATCTCCCTCTCTACTAAATCTGTATTGTTCTAGGTAAACTCTAATTTCCGTTCCATGTTTCTATTTGTGTAGTTTACACACACATGTAAATTCAAAGAACGTTCAACCATTGCACGTCTATTAAGAATTGTTTAATTGTAAAATATGGATGTTTAGTATGTAAGTATGCATTACTTTTCCCAGAGACAAGTTTAATTTGTGAAACATCATTTTTACCTCTTCTTTTGATGTTAACTCCTAAATTATGTTTTTTTTTAACAAGTGAAGGGTTCCTTCTTTGCTTTTTTTTCCCACAGTGCAGTAGACGATAACCCGGATTTTGACAACCTTGAGATTGTGACCCGTGATGAAGAAGAGCGTTACTTTGATGACGAAGAGCCCGCTGACATAGATGAAATGGAAGCCGATGAGATGAAGTGAAATGGATATTTATACTCCTCTCCTCAACTGCCCATGCACTATGGCAGTGATGCTGGTGCCACTCGAAGTAGATTCCCAGGATTTCAGAGAAGAGCTAAAGACTGAACTAGAAAGACAGAAGGATTTAAGCAGTTCTACCTGTGTCGAGTTGCTGCTTTCAATCACAGGAAATATTTTGAAAATATTTGATATGCCCACTTAATAGTTTAACCCTAGGCACAGCATACTTCTTTCTAGGAGCATGCATGTCCTCTGATTAAGACCAAGCAGATGAAAACTGGACTTTCTGATATAAAGTACAATTGGTGAGGATACCGAAGTAATAGGGAACAACCAATCTTTATAACATATGAATATGTGACTGCTTATCAGTTGTCTCCCCTCCCCTGTACAATAATTATCTTGGCTAAGCCAAATGCTGATCCTGGTCCCCAGAATAAGTCCAAGTCAGCAATGTACTTGTTCTTTCGGTCTTTGAAAACTTTATGCCTTGTGCTTGTTCCTTGATGTTTCTGTGTGTTGTTGAACACTACCTGTAAGTACTGGTAGAGTTAAAACTGGTGGGAAATTTCAACCTCAGCAAATACTTTGCACAACAATGCTCTAAGTAAAGAACTGTTTCCCAGTATACTGTGGGTGTTTTTAAAACCAGGACGTGCAAGTTGTACTCTGGCTTGTTTGCATGCAGCCCTCCCTTTTGCAATGTGTCTGATGTACTAATCAACTGCATTACAAAATGTATATTCGTTAACAGCCGCAAAAACTCCTGCCTCATGAATATTAATGGGGCCGGTCACATTTTGCAAGACTGCTGACTTTCGTTCCTTCGCATTCCCTGCACTTCAATAGTTTTTTTTCTTGTTAAATTATAAAGCAGACTGTGCCCCTTAACTGTACAAGTGCTGCTTCAGAAAAAAATATTACCACGCAGGGAAGACATCAGGATGAACGTGAAGTTGTTCCCTGGACCACTTTGTGCTCCACTTTAGGCCACCAGAAAGGAATAGGTTACCACCCAAAGGTGAGGCTCAGTACATTCAGTTTATATATACCTTGGTACCGGCCCTGTTCTATTCTAAAAGGGTTACAGAACCCCTATTGCGAGTCAGAAATACATCTCCGACTCCCAAAAGGGGTTTAACATCTCACAAAACGTTGTTTGACATGGATAAACACTGTTGCTGTGAGTCATGTGGTTTGCAAATATAAAGTGTTTCGTACGTCGACCACCTACTTGTGAATATGTTTAGCTGGTCTTGTCTGCAGAAATTAATATTTTATTTAAAACCGTCCATGTCTAACACTCTTCACAGTCGACTTATCACGGACAGCAGTGTTTTTAAAAAAAAGCAGAGCACTATATTTTGTTTGCCCATTGTGAGGCTTTCTCTGTATTGTTTGTCACATGTGCACTTACATGCAGTATTTGTCCCTGTAGATTTACCCATGTTCACTAGTGTTTCTTTTAATACTTCTATTGCTTTTTGCCTTCAAAATGGAGTTGAAGCACCCTGCTTCTGTACAAGTGCATTTAGCAGCCCTACCCGCACACCATACGTAGTACTCATCTGTTTTTCATTTTGTTCTCATAGCTGTTATACTCGTTGTTTTCAGTTTGACTAAAATACTTTGTTTTCTGACGGTTTGTTTGTGAGTTCTTCAGAGTATGGGCTGATTTCTGCCCAGATTGACCGTTCTGTCACGTTGTTCAGCAGAGCTGGATCACTTTTTGTGTGGATTCACAGGTGATACTTAATTATTTATTAGTTTAACCTTTTCTGTCACACATATTCCATAGGTATAGACACATTGTTTTGTGCCTCGTGAGTTGACATTCTATGTGGCTCAGGAAAACAGCAGGATATATCTCAAATACATTTACTGTGTCAGCGTAACATAAGTAAGCCTTTTGACATGGTCTTGACTCAAGGAAACATCAAGATACTTCTGAAATGAGTCCATCATGCCAGCTGACCATTTATTGCACCAATGATAAGCACCAGACCCCTGCCATCATGGCCAGCTAGGCATTGTGGTACAGAAATAAATTATCAGCATATCGTCATAAATGTTGTCTATAAAAAGTACCTCTTCACTGGAGTTAGTAATGGAAAATCCTCATCTAATGGGTTGATATTTTATAAATGATATCTAGGATGAGAAGTGTATCAATGTTATTTCAGTATGCAGTAGTCTGACCCAGAATTCCCCCTTTGCTAGCATGATGGCTAACATTTTGTACTAACTTGGAAATACAAGTCTATACAGTCAAATTGTAACTCCAGCAGATTTTCCATTCTAGCATTGGCAAGCCTAAGGTCTGCAGCCATGTAGTAGTTTTTATCATACCTAATGTATGTATGTATGTCGTATTTATAAAGCGTGTTCCGACTCACAAAGAGCATCAAAACTCTAAAGTAGAAGGTGAAAAAGAGATAAGAAAAAAAACTTATGTTCGATGGCATCTGTCGCTGTAGATACGCATGTTCTGCAATAGCTCGCCATCTGGTGTTGGGCCGGAGTGTTACAAGTTGTTTTTCTTCGAAGAAGTCTTTCGAGTCACGGGACCGAGTGACTCCTCCTTTTGTCTCCATTGCGCATGGGCGTCGACTCCATCTTTGATTGGTTTTTTTCCGCCATCGGGTTCGGACGTGTTCCTGTCGCTCCGAGTTTCGGAACGGAAAAAATAGTTAATTTCGGAAGATTTTCGTCGGTATTGTTGCGTTCGGGATCGGCGTACTTAGATTCCACACCGCATCGAAGATCGAAGAGCTCCGGTGCCCTTCGGGGTAGTTTTTCGATCCTCCGTCGGGGCCTGGTCGGCCCGACCGCGTGCTGAAGAACGCCGATGGAACGGACCCCGTTCCGTTTCTGCCCCAAATGCCACAATAAATACCCCTACACAGACCAACACTTGGTCTGCAACCTGTGCCTGTCACCTGAGCACAGCGAAGACACCTGCGAGGCCTGTCGTGCGTTCCGGTCCCGAAAAACACTCCGAGACCGTCGAGCCAGAAGACTTCAAATGGCGTCCGCACCGACAGCCCAACAGGAGTTCGAGGAACAGGAAGAAGAAGGTACCTTCTCGATCCAAGACTCAGACTCCGAAGGATTCGACGATACACAAACCGTGAGTAAGACGTCGAAAACCACACAAAGAAACATTTACAAGGCCCAGGGGACGCCACTGCCACCAGGCCATGGCTCGACCCATAAATTCGGTGACTGACCGTCGGCACCGAAAAAGGCCCAAACAGTGCCGAGATCGTCCGACTCCGGTCGAGACACCGGCACGCAGCCTTCTCGGGACCGAGAAAGTGCTGGAGACAAGCCTCGACACCGAGATGCCGGTGTGGACACGGCTCGACGCCGAGACAGCGGCACCGAAACAGATCGACGCCGAGAGGTTTCGGGCCCGAAAAGGAAAAAAGTCACCCCGGAGCCGAAAAAACACGCAGACAAAGTTTCGATGCCGAAACAAACTGCAAGCGACCCAGCTTCAGGCTCTTATACAGAAGAGCACTCGCTAACCTCCCAAATGCAAAAGCATAGGTTTGAGGAAGAGCTACAAGCAACTGATGTGGACCATACGCAAAAGCGTATCTTCATTCAGCAGGGGACAGGAAAAATAAGCACCCTTCCCCCCATTAGGAGAAAGAGAAGGTTGGAGTTCCAGACGGAACAAGCACCACAACCAAAAGTGGTGAAAAGAGTTACACCACCACCCTCTCCTCCGCCCGTGATTAACGTTTCACCAGCCTAAACGCCATCACACTCCCCAGCTCACACCACCATGAGCCAGGGTGACCAAGATCAGGACGCATGGGACCTATACGACGCCCCAGTGTCAGATAACAGCCCGGAGGCATACCCTACAAAACCATCTCCACCAGAAGACAGCACCGCGTACTCTCAGGTGGTGGCTAGAGCAGCACAATTTCCCAACGTAAGCCTCCACTCAGAACAGGTCGAGGATGATTTCTTGTTCAACACACTCTCCTCCACCCACAGCTCCTACCAAAGCCTGCCTATGCTCCCTGGTATGCTCCGGCACGCAAAAGACATATTTAAGGACCCGGTCAAAAGTAGGGCAATCACACCAAGGGTCGAAAAAAAGTATAAGCCGCCTCCTACGGACCCGGTTTTCATCACTACACAGCTGCCACCAGACTCTGTTGTTGTAGGAGCAGCTAGGAAAAGGGCCAACTCTCACACATCTGGAGATGCACCACCCCCAGATAAAGAAAGCCGCAAGTTCGATGCAGCTGGTAAGAGAGTTGCAGCACAAGCTGCAAACCAGTGGCGCATCGCGAACTCCCAGGCACTACTTGCGCGCTATGACAGAGCCCACTGGGACGAGATGCAACATCTCATTGAACATCTGCCCAAAGACTTCCAAAATAGGGCAAAACAAGTGGTTGAGGAGGGACAGACCATCTCCAACAACCAGATACGTTCCTCCATGGACGCTGCAGATACAGCTGCACGGACAATTAATACATCTGTAACTATCAGAAGGCATGCATGGCTCCGAACGTCTGGATTTAAACCAGAGATTCAACAAGCAGTTCTCAATATGCCTTTTAATGAAAAAGAACTGTTCGGTCCAGAAGTGGACACAGCGATTGAGAAACTCAAAAAAGATACGGACACTGCCAAAGCCATGGGCGCACTCTACTCCCCGCAGAGCAGAGGGAATTACAGCACATTCCGTAAAACGCCCTTTCGAGGGGGGTTTCGGGGTCAAAGCACACAAGCCAGCACCTCACAAGCAACACCGTCCACTTACCAGGGGCAGTATAGAGGAGGTTTTCGGGGACAATATAGAGGAGGGAAATAGAGGGAGATTTCAAAGCCCCAAAACCCCTACTACTAAACAATGACTCACATGTCACTCACCCCCTCCACACAACACCAGTGGGGGGAAGAATAGGTCATTATTACAAAGCATGGGAGGAAATCACTACAGACACTTGGGTTCTAGCAATTATCCAACATGGTTATTGCATAGAATTTCTACAATTCCCTCCAAACATACCACCAAAAGCACAAAATTTAACAACACACCATTCCAATCTCCTGGAGATAGAAGTGCAGGCACTATTGCAAAAGAATGCAATCGAATTAGTGCCAAACACACAAATAAACACAGGAGTTTACTCACTGTACTTTCTGATACCAAAGAAGGACAAAACACTGAGACCAATCCTAGACCTCAGAGTAGTGAACACTTTCATCAAATCAGACCACTTCCACATGGTCACACTACAAGAAGTATTGCCATTGCTAAAACTGCACGACTACATGGCAACTTTAGACCTCAAGGATGCTTATTTCCATATACCAATACACCCATCGCACAGGAAATACCTAAGGTTTGTATTCAAAGGAATACATTACCAATTCAAGGTACTGCCTTTCGGATTAACAACCGCACCAAGAGTCTTTACCAAATGTCTAGCAGTAGTCGCAGCACACATAAGAAGGCAGCAAATACATGTGTTCCCATATCTAGACGACTGGCTAATCAAGGCCCATTCGTTAATAGAGTGCTCAAATCACACAAATCATATCATACAAACCCTCTTCAAACTAGGGTTCACCGTCAATTTCACAAAATCCAAAATTCTGCCACGCAAGGTACAACAATACCTGGGAGCCATAATAGACACATCAAAAGGAGTAGCCACTCCAAGTCCACAAAGAATTCAAAATTTCAACACCATCATACAACGCATGTATCCAACACAAAAGATACAGGCAAAGATGGTATTACAACTCCTAGGCATGATGTCATCATGCATAGCCATTGTCCCAAACGCAAGACTGCACATGAGGCCCTTACAACAATGCCTAGCATCACAGTGGTCTCAAGCACAGGGTCACCTTCTAGATCTGGTGTTAATAGACCGCCAAACTTACCTCTCGCTTCTGTGGTGGAACAACATAAATTTAAACAAGGGGCGGCCTTTCCAAGACCCAGTGCCACAATACGTAATAACAACAGATGCTTCCATGACAGGGTGGGGAGCACACCTCAATCAACACAGCATACAAGGACAATGGAACATACATCAAACAAAACTGCATATCAATCACCTAGAACTTCTAGCAGTTTTTCAAGCACTAAAAGCTTTCCAACCAATAATAGTTCACAAATACATTCTCGTCAAAACAGACAACATGACAACAATGTATTATCTAAACAAGCAGGGAGGGACGCACTCCACGCAGTTAAGCCTGCTAGCACAAAAAATTTGGCATTGGGCAATTCACAACCAAATTCGCCTAATTGCACAGTTTATACCAGGGATACAAAATCAACTCGCAGACAATCTCTCTCGAGATCACCAACAGGTCCACGAATGGGAAATTCACCCCCAAATACTGAACACTTATTTCAAACTCTGGGGAACACCTCAGATAGACTTGTTTGCGACAAGGGAGAACGCAAAATGCCAAAACTTCGCATCCAGATTCCCACACAAACAATCCCAAGGCAATGCCCTATGGATGAACTGGTCAGGGATATTTGCTTACGCTTTTCCTCCTCTCCCTCTCCTTCCTTACCTGGTAAACAAACTCAGTCAAAGCAAACTCAAACTCATATTGATAGCACCAACTTGGGCAAGGCAACCCTGGTACACAACGCTGCTAGACCTATCAGTGGTACCCTGCATCAAATTGCCCAACAGGCCAGATCTGTTGACACAGCACAACCAAAAGATCAGACACCCAGATCCAGCATCGCTGAATCTAGCAATCTGGCTCCTGAAATCCTAGAATTCGGGCACTTACAACTTACCCAAGAATGTATGGAAGTCATAAAACAAGCAAGAAGGCCATCCACCAGGCACTGCTATGCAAGTAAATGGAAGAGGTTTGTTTGCTACTGCCATATTAATCAAATACAACCATTACACACTACTCCAGAACATGTAGTGGGTTACTTGCTTCACTTACAAAAATCTAACCTAGCTTTCTCTTCCATTAAGATTCACCTTGCAGCAATATCTGCATACCTGCAGACTACCTATTCAACTTCCCTATATAAAATACCAGTCATTAAAGCATTCATGGAGGGCCTTAGGAGAATTATACCACCAAGAACACTACCTGTTCCTTCATGGAACCTAAATGTTGTCCTAACTAGACTTATGGGTCCACCTTTTGAACCCATGCACTCCTGCGACATACAGTTCCTAACCTGGAAGGTGGCATTTCTCATCGCCATTACTTCCCTGAGAAGAGTAAGCGAGATTCAGGCGTTTACTATACAGGAACCTTTTATACAACTACACAAAAATAAAGTCGTCCTAAGGACCAATCCTAAATTTTTGCCAAAGGTTATTTCACCGTTCCATCTAAATCAAACAGTGGAACTTCCAGTGTTCTTTCCACAGCCAGATACCGTAGCTGAAAGGGCACTACATACATTAGATGTCAAAAGAGCATTAATGTATTACATTGACAGAACAAAGAACATCAGAAAGACTAAACAACTCTTTATTGCATTTCAAAAACCTCATGCAGGAAACCCAATTTCAAAACAAGGTATAGCCAGATGGATAGTTAAATGCATCCAAATCTGCTACCTTAAAGCTAAACGACAGCTGCCCATTACACCAAGGGCACACTCAACCAGAAAGAAAGGTGCTACCATGGCCTTTCTAGGAAACATCCCAATGCAAGAAATATGTAAGGCAGCCACATGGTCTACGCCTCACACATTCACCAAGCACTACTGTGTAGACGTGTTATCCGCACAACAAGCCACAGTAGGTCAAGCTGTATTAAGGACATTATTTCAGACTACTTCCACTCCTACAGGCTGATCCACCGCTTTTGGGGAAATAACTGCTTACTAGTCTATGCAGAACATGCGTATCTACAGCGACAGATGCCATCGAACTGAAAATGTCACTTACCCAGTGTACATCTGTTCGTGGCATCAGTCGCAGTAGATTCGCATGTGCCCACCCGCCTCCCCGGGAGCCTGTAGCAGTTTGGAAGTTACCTTCAATTATTTATATATGTATCATCTCAACCTTAAATAGGTGCATACTTAGTCACTCCATTGCATGGGCACTATTACTACAATTCAACTCCTACCTCACCCTCTGCGGGGGAAAAACAATCAAAGATGGAGTCGACGCCCATGCGCAATGGAGACAAAAGGAGGAGTCACTCGGTCCAGTGACTCGAAAGACTTCTTCGAAGAAAAACAACTTGTAACACTCCGGCCCAACACCAGATGGCGAGCTATTGCAGAACATGCGAATCTACTGCGACTGATGCCACGAACAGATGTACACTGGGTAAGTGACATTTTCATTCCTGCGCAATCAGTTACAAACGGAATGCTGCTTATGAAAAAGTAGGCCAAGTAGAAAGACTGAGGCTATTGATGAAAGAGCCAAGTTTTGGCCAGTTTCCTGAACCTTAGATAAGCTGGTTCTTGCCTAATATTCAAAGGCAATGAATTCCAGCATTTAGCAGCGGCCACCGTAAAAGCTTTATCCCCCCCATCTTGCTCTGTATGTGCGGGGGATCTGAATTCTATATGCTTTGGCGGACCTCAGATTTCTCTTGGGAACATACCAACAGAGCCTAGTGGTGAGATAGCAAGGACCAATTCCATAAATTGCTTTATAGGTCAGGCAAAGTGATTTAAAAATAACACGCTGGGTCAACGGAAGCCATTGTAGTTTCTTAAGACTCCTGCTGACTGGAGTCCACCGTGAAAGAATTAAAATCGCTCTAGCGGCTGCATTTTGGACCAATTGCAGCTTATTGATCAATGCCTTATCCATATTAAGGAGTAAGGCATTGCAATAATCAACTTTAGACATGACTAGTGCTAAGATAGCGGAAACTCTCCATTCCTGCTTGAGGTAAGGAAAAAGTTTCCGGAGCATTTTAATCAGCCAAAGGCATGTCTTCAAAATGTGATTTACATGATTTTTTAAAGATAGGTGGTCGTCAAAAAGAATGCCCAGGTTCCTACTGACCGTGGTAGGGGCTGGAGGAGTGCCACAATCTACTGGCCACCAGCTTGAGTTCCATAACTCTTTTGCCGGCCCAAAACAAAGAATTTCCGTCTTAGTGGCGTTCATTTTCAACCAATTGGCCTTCCTCCAATTACTGACACCTTGCATGCAGTAACTAAACTGTTCCGCGACCTCCTCCCAGGGTTTTGCAATAGAGAGAATAAGCTGAGTGTCATCAGCATAGGAGGTCGGGATGAACCAAAACGATTGGATGATGTCAGCCAAAGGGGCAACATAAAAATTGAACAAAGTAGGGCTTAAAGATGAGCCCTGAGGAATCCCACAAAGCAATAGATAAGGTGATGAACTAAAATTGCCGCAACTTAGTTGTCCATCTATTAGACAAGAATGATTCTAAAAACTTAAGGGCTCGTCCTCTAATCCCTGTTTGACTAAGGCGAGACGTCAGTAAGGAAGGAGAAATCGTATCAAACGCCGCCAATAAATCCAACAGTACTAGGATGGACCCTTGGCCTTCATCATCCAATCTCCGGATCGCATCAGAAGAAGAATCAAGGCAGTCTCAGTACTGTGCGGCTTTTTGAAACCGTGTTGAGAAGAATCAAGACCTCCCCCATCCTCTAAAAAATCCCCTAGTTCCTTATTCAGAGTTTTCTCTAAGATCTTAGCCAGAAAGGGAAGGAGCGCTATTGGCCGTAGATTGTTTAAATCTTGACTATCACCATCCGGCTTCTTCTTTAATGGCACAGCTATAATCTCCTTCAAAGGGGGAGGGGGGGTACATACCAGAGTCTAATACCGCCTGAAAAATCGGGACTAGACTCCGAGCCATCAGGTCAGGGGCCAGCCTAAAAATGGAAGGATAGCACCGGTCCAAAGGCGAACCTGACTTTATTTCACAGATCATTTTTTTTATATGGTCATGAGTAGGGGCATGGAAATACGATAAAAATGTGCCCTTTACTTTAGAATCGGTAACTGAGTCCAAAGAGGGTTCCCTAGAGACCACATGGGGATCAAAGGTAGCATGTATTTGAAGAATTTTATTCTCGAAGTGCCTTGCGACCTTGTCACAAAACTCCTGGGAATTCTCCAGATCCAGTGGCCTGAGAGGGGTGGATAATGTTTTTTATCACATTAAAAAGTTCTCGGGGGCGTTTAATGCCTCCTTCACTTTAGCTGTATAAAATTTCGATTTAGCTGCAAAACGTGCCACTTTATAGGCATTAAGGACAGATTTTAACACTGCCTTTTCCTCCGGGACTGGGTCCAATTTCCACCGGCGCTCCTGTTGCCGATAGCTTCTCTGCAACCTTTTTAGTTCACTAGAGAACCAAGGTTTGGGAGGGGCCAACTGCGCCATGGCCGTTTCTACCCCTTGGTAGAAGATGTCAAGTAAGGGCCGGGCCAACTTCTCATCTCTGTCCCAGCCTTCTTCTAAGGCAGAGACTAATTCTTCCTTTTTAATTTGCTTCCACGGTCTCACTACCTTATTCTCTGTTATAGGCAGATATGGAAGATGTACGGTGTCCGTTTTAAAGCGTAACATATGATGGTCAGTCCAACTAAGCTGAATATTAGATACAGCCAACTGTGTAGATGTGCGAGCAAAAACTTCATCTAATGTATGCCCCGCACTATGTGTGGCTGCTGAGACTCTAAGAGTCCTGTCCAAAGCCTCCATAAGATCTAAAAACTCCCTGACCGCAGGATTGCAGGTCTCATCAAAATGGACATTAAAATCTCCTAAAACAATAGTTTTGGGGGACAAGACTATTGGTTCTACCAGATTAACCCAAGTTTGGACAAAAGTTGTAAGAGAACCTGGTGGACGATAGATCAGTAGGCCCTCCAACATAATGCCATTATTGTTAGAGATCTTAAAGACCATCATCTCACAAGTTTTCACAGTAGGGCCAGACCAGACACATAAAAGTAGCCCTGCAAATAATTGCCAAACCCCCACCCCTACCTCCAGGTCTATCTAGCCTATACTGGGTATATCCTGGAGGAGATGCTGTGACAAAGTCCGGGTCTGAGTCTGGTCTTCCCCAAGTTTCTGTTATGAAGAGGCAAACTATATGCCAAGTGTCTATCAACTAATAGATTTCCAGCTGATGTTTAGGAAGAGAACGGGCATTTACCAAAGCTTATTGAAACGACAGACCCTTTGCTTCCGTATTCTGATGTACTAATATTCCAGATGTCCCTGGCCTCCTATCCTGGGCCCTAGCCTCCTTCAGTGTTAGTGGAGTTTGAACTGTCCAATTACAGTCCCTGCGGGAATAGGCAGACTTAAAATCAGACGGCGCCTTATGCTTGCAAGGGATAGTCCTAACCTCGTAGCTAGCCCCCGCAGAAACCTCACCTTTGAAAGAAAGGGCAGAGTCCCCAGCTCCCGGGCCTGTTCGGGTATGGACGGGTGCAGACGGGGTTGCCTCGGAGCGGCCGCTGGGCTTCCTTAATTAAATAGCACCGGTTTAATCAGCTGAACCGCTAACCGAGCGGTGCTGAATGCCGGTACCCGGGAAGAGGGCTCTAACAGACCCTCACTTTCGGCCACAAAAGGAGTCAGAAACGTGGGGAAAAATACCCCCGATAGTGCCCAAGATGCTGCAAAGCTGCTAAAATAAAGAGGTATTTTAAAAGTACGTATCATATATTTCTAAAAAGCTATAATTAAGTAAAATATTTCCCTGACCGTGCAAACCACAGCTAGCACGCTCACATTCTGTGCGTGGCCGCCGGGCATCCTTCATTAAGTAGCACTGGTTTCGTCAGCTGAACCGCTAACCGGGAAAAAAAAAACTCATGATTTTAGCAAATCTGCCCTTTTTTGCATGGTAGCCCCACATTTGTTGCTTTTTGCTAGCCTTAGAATTCTCTGCACTTTACCCTTGCTTACTAGTAGTAAAGTGCTTATGGTCCACGTTTAAGCATGGTCGAATTGGCGTATTACTAATTGGCATATTTAACTTACCTTTCAGTCACTAGTAGCCGTGGTCCGGGTTATTAGATGCCCCTAGGGGACTGCAGCACTTACTGTGTCATCCACTACCCTTTGCTGTCATTTTGTTTGTTAAATCGTACTCCTATTTTGTAATTCAGATTGAGATTTGTATTGTTTTGCATTTTGACTTTACTACTGTTTTGGTACTGCATAAGTACTGTGTGCATTGCCTTAAGTTAAACTTTTCTGACGTGTGCCATTGCTACCAACAGGCAGAGCTCAAGTTAATTTAGTTACTTTGAGGGTTCACCCTGAGAAAAGGTTTGATTGTTCTTTGAGGTGGCCAGTCACTGAACCCAAATAATAATCCAATTTCTTACTATGTTTCCCTTTAAAAAAAAAAAAGAAAAACACACACACACACACACCCCTCCCCCAAAAAATCTCTGCCAGGCAACTACAATTCAACCTAAACTGACTGACCCCTATTTCTATCAAGAGTCAAAATGCATGAAACAAATGCAAGAGAGCTATACAAAACAAAAAACAGACATTACGTAAATGAAAATCATTGAGTAGCTATTCATAATTGCAACCTTGCTAGCTGATGATAGAGCCTTTATATAACATAAACCTACACATCCAGAATATAACATCTCTTCAAGATACCATTCATATGGAATGGCCGTGAAGTCTCGGTTGTGAATGAGTCATCTTGCGCAGCATGTACCTGCATAATGTACCTGCAACTGAAAAAGTACTTCTAGCAAAAAAAAAAACTTCTCTTCGATGACACATCTTCCCCCTTTCTCATTTACTGTTCATCTCTCAGAGCATGTATTCTGCAAAAGTCTTCTGCAATGTTTTTGCCTTTTCTCAAAGATTCCCAGCCTCTTTGTCCTAAATGACTTAAACAAATTGCTAAAAAAAAGGCCTACTATCAAGATGAAAGAGCATTAATCTCAAGCCCTGAAGCTTTTTCGTCCACACAATTAATTGCTGATCCTGTACACATTGCAGGAGAACATATTTTTGGTGGAATCGTTGGTGAAACTGAAACTCTTTTCCAATCTTTACCATTGATCTGGAGTGACAACCTAAACTTTTCCTCAAAATCAGAGCCAGAACTACAATGTTGCAAACATACATCACCGGTTTCTCCAAGTAAAGGACTGTGAGTGGAAGGTTTTTAAATTTCTCTCAAAATCCTATTGGGACAAGCTTCAGGTCCACTTCCAAGACCTTCAGCTGCCTCATATATGTGATAACGAAATTTAGTGAATGGCTGTCAAAGCTTTTGACACAATCACCACTCTGGAAACATTTCCACACACACCGAACCTGGTGAGCAGTATGGTTCACTAAGGAGCTTGCTTTACTCAAAGAGCACTTGAGCGCAGATGAAGTTCAAATACAGACCGAGGTAGCAAAGGAAGATCTTCCTCCCCGCACCTCCAACTATACATTTAAGAATTACCTTCGGAATATTTAAAATAAATATTCCCACTCTCGCAGCTCCTTTGTGTTGCCCCTTTTGGAGGGTAAGACTCCCTTCACCCTCCCCTAAACAGCTTATTTGCAATCTGTGCTTTTTTAGCCTCTCATTTCTTAAGAAAGAGCAAAGAACTACACACTCTGTTGACCCCAAATCTACGATGAACAAACAACGCTTATCCCATGTTTGAGCAGTTGTTCAAATACCGATATTACTCAGAAATAAATCTAAATCTTCAGCTGACCCCATGCCTCCAGCCCAACAATTTTAAAGGAAATCCTATGAAACGTATTGCGGAAACAGTTCAGATGGTAAACAGAGCTTCACAATACATTTTTTCTATGCCAAATGAACTTAAATGTGTGTTCGTTGATACACTTCTACAACAAACGGATGGATTTTCTGGCCGAACTAATGGAAGTCGTTGCCTGCACTGAGATGCTGAAAGCTAAGTAATAAAACTCAACATTCTATTGAATGCACAAATCGGCTTTCACCCCTGCATAGGGAACAAAGCCATCGTATTCCCTGTAGGAAATGGACTGAGCACACAGGTGGATTAAAATGAGGGAGTCTCAGAGATCCTTCTAGATCTTTCTGCTATATGCTGTGCTGTTCACATCCCAACAATACCAACCAGGCTCTACAATGTGGGTATTTGTGGTTTAACTTTGGCTTAGTTTGGATTGCACAAACACACTTTACCCAGGAGTATTCCATGTGCAAGTTCATGCACCTCGCTACTATCAAACTTGAAAACTCTGGTATTCTGATACATTAGTGCTTGTGACTTTGCACAGACTCCCACTATCTTGCCTTTGCACATCAGTGTGCCCTACAAGAAACTGGACTGGGGCCTCACCAACAAAAATATAAGGATCCCCATCCTGGATGCTTCCTCCTTTCCAACACATTTTTAGAACCTAAAGTGCCATGCTTTAACAAATCCAAACTCTTGAGGTTCTTTCCTAGTCAAAATTAACAACCATAGGAAATCCCTTAACACGTCGATAAGCAAAACACAAAACCACTTTCCTGGAAAGGCATATCAGCATGTCTCTTCAAGCTCTTAAATGATTGATTCTGAATCCAGCTCTAAGACATCACATATCAACCACTGAGTTATAGAGGAAGGAGACCAAGATAAATAACATCTACACTATGACTATGTAGGAATGTAGCCTCTTTCTAGCTTGGTTACCCTATATTTTGGCCTATTTGTCAGTGTGTTTGACTGTGTTCACTGGGATCTTGCTAATCAGGACCTCATTGACTGTGCTCTCTCCTCTAAGCTTGGTTGCTGGTAACTTTTTATCCTGATAGTTGGCATATTGGTGCCCCCACGTAAGTCCCTAGTATATTTTACGTAGTGACCCCGGGTATTGGGGTTTCAGGGTACCCCTATGGGTGGCAGCAGGTATTCTGCCACCCATAGGGAGCCCGTGCAAAGGGTTCTGCAGGCCTGCCATTGCAGTCTGCGTGAACCGGGTGCACACACCCAGTTTCACTACAGGTCACTGCACCAGGTCACTAAGTTACCCCTATGGTAGGCCCTCTCAGCCCAGGGGTGCAGGTACCTGTATGTGAGGGCACCCCTGCACTAGCAAAGGTGCCCCCGTGAACTCCACCCCCATTTTACTGGACTTTGTGAGTGCAGGGACGCCATTTTATGTGTACTGGACATAGGTCACTACCTAGTCCAGCTACTTAATGGTAACTCCAAACCTGGTATGTTTAGTTTCAAACATGTGGGAATCATACCCCAATACTTTTGCAAGTATTGAAAGTATGATTCCATGCACTCTGGGGGCTCCTTAGAGGACCCCCAGCATTGCTACCATTAGCCTTACAGGGTTTTCCGGGCAGCCCAGCTGCTGCCACCTCTCAGACAGGTTTCTGCCCTCCTGCTGCTTGGTCTGATCAAGCCCAGGAAGGCAGAACAAAGGATTTCCTTTGGGAGAGGGAGGTAACTCCCTCCCCCTTTGGAAATAGGTGTGACTCGCTTGGGAGGGGTACCCTCCCAAGTCACTGGTTTGCTTTGAAGGGCACATTTTGTGCCCTCTGTGCATAAACCAGTCCACACTGGTTCAGGGACCCCCAGTCCCTGCTCTGGTGCGAAACTGGAGAATGGAAAGGGGAGTGACCACTCCCCTTTCCATCACTACCCCAGGGATGATGCCCAGAGCTCCTCCAGAGGGTCCCTGAGTTCTGCCACCTTGATTCCAATATTGGCAGGGAACTCTGGGAGCATCTGAGTGGCCATGCAGGTGACGTCAGCGGCACCCTCTGATAAGTTGTTACCTGGTTAGGTGACCAGGCCCCCTCTTTGGGCTATATGGGTCTTCCTGCAGTGTGGTTCCTCAGATTCAGCTTGCAAGATTCCAACAGGACTCCTCTGCAACATCTGCTTTGACTTCTGGCCACTGGAACCTCAACTGGACCCTCCTGGAACCGACAAATGCTGCTACAATGAAGAAGACTCTTCTGCAACTTTGTTTCCAGGTCTCCTGCCAGCTTGGCAACATTTCCCCAGCCGTGCATCCTCAGAAGACTACAACTCTTCAGCCTGCACAAGAAGAAGAAGGAATCTCCCTTGGAGTGAAGGAGTCACTCCCCTGAAACCGCAGGCACCTTAAACAAGCTCTGACTTGCTGCGTGGATCCCCTCTCCTGCTGAGCTGTGTGTATCCTGCATCACGGGTGGTGGTCCGGAGTGGTCCTCTTGGTCCTCTCCGCCAGCTATCCAACTTTGGTAGAGGTAAGCCTTTGCCTTTCCATGCATGACAATACCCCCGTGCACAGTGTCTCTTGCAGCTGCCAAGGCTTGTTTGCATCTCCTCCAAAGTATCTTCAGGCGACGTATAGCTCCAGCCCCCAGCACTCCATCCAGCAAAGCACAGCCTACTGCATGATTCTCCTGCTATGTGGGATCCTCTTTTGTAGTGCTGCGTGGGCCCCTTCAATGACTCCTGTGTCCCCTTCCTGTGGGTGCTGCCTCTGCTCCTGTGGACTCTCTACGACGCTGAGGGTCCCCTGTTAACCCCCCCCCCCTTCCTGGGTTGAGCCCTCCTTGGCCATGCTGGTCCCCGGCAGCACCTCTTTTCCAATAACCGAAAGTTTGCCTTTGCCAAGGCTTGTTGGTTGAAATCCTGCACCAACATCCGTCTGCAATTTTTTGTCCAGCGTGGGACATCTTCTGCATCCATCTGGAACTCTTCTCCGGCTCCTGGGCTGCAGTGCTGACCTGTTCTTCAGTTCCATTGACCAACTCCTGCATCCACAGCTGGGTGGGTTGTACCTCCTACTCCTCCTGGACTCCACTGTGACTCTTGGACTTGGTCCCCTTTCGTCGCCACAGGCCTTTTCTTCAGGAATTCACCACTTTTTTGGGGGGGTGTCTTCTTTTTCTTCTTTTCCTCCTTTTGGGTGGTTTAGGGGAAAATCCAGTGTTTTACTCCTGCATTCCTGATCGCTGGGGGGTACTGTTACTTACCTTTGTGGTTCTCTAGTACTCCCAGCTCCCCTCTACACAGTTCCTTACCTAGTTTGGGGTACCCTGCTCGCATTCCATTTTTTTAGTATATGGTTTGTGCTCCCCCCCTATGAGTCACTTTTGGTCATTACTGTTTGCACTGTTTTCTAACCTTTTCTATGCCTATTTCTTATTGCTAGTGTACATATTTAGTATATTACTTACCTCCTAAGGGTGGAGTCACCTGTCTAGTATTTTGTGGTGATTTGTGCCAAAAATAAAGTACTTTTATTTTTGTACAACTGAGTGTTTTTCTTTCATGTGAGTAAGTACTGCGTGACTACAGTGGTATTGCATGAGCTTTGAATGTCTCCTAGATAAGTCTTGGCTGCTCATCCACAGCTACCTCTAGAGAGCCGGGCTTCTAGACACTGCCTACACTTCATTAGGAGGGGATACCTGGACCTGGTTTAAGGTGTATGTATCATAGGTACAAACCACACACCAGGCCAGCTTCCTACAGACTCTTTATCAGGTATGTTTGGACAGAGCTGCATGAAGTGTGCTCTGCCACTTCTCATATGTCCTGCATACCGGCATGGATGCCAGCAGAGATGTTACAGGGAAAAGATCGGGCCAAGTGTCAACCTCACACTTAAGACCCAACTTTACCCACACAGAACATACTACATCCAGATACCTCTGCAGTCAGATATGCAGAACATCTGTATTTTGGTTCAATCAGAATGATTGAATCAAGTGACTTTAAAGTTTGTAGGGAGAAGATCTTCCTTCACACATCCCTGCATTGACAACATTTATTTTCAGGACATTGGTTTAACTAAATTAAACCTTAAAAAAGTTTTGTGTCTTACCTTCAATCGTTATGGTTAACAAGACTGTTCCTCAAAAGGTCTTTGGCTCCAGACAGTACCTTCAAGGCAGGAAAATTATTTCCCCCCTTAGTCATGCTGCAGCGCCAAGAAATCCTAGCTATTACTTCAAACAAAATAGTGGATTTTCGCCTTAGGTCGATGGATCAAAGCGACATGGGATTGAGGGGATGTCAGTGATGAATGTCATAGTAATCAACAATGGTCAATAATCTAATCACTACACAATAACCACACCAGTTTATTAAGAAAGATTATACATTTATTTCCTCATATTAACAATGCGAATGTCACGAAAATAACTCTTAAACATAAATGATAAGCATATAGAATCAATAATGGCTGATTAGAACGTCTTATATATCTGAGTTTTATCAAAGCAAGTAAGCAAATTACCTCTTATTATAACACTAATTAACAATATTTGCAACAATGATATGTTATACATTAGTGCAAAGAATGTCAATATAAATCATGAGCATGTGAAGATAAATTCCCTCACTAACCACTAATTAGCATTAGCATGTTGGGCTTCATGTAAAAAGAATTTAGAAACAAATTTAGAAAACCATACTAACTCGGGTTATAATTAAAAAGTTATTATCATTATGCAACAGTTAATTTATAAGTTAAAGCTGGTACCTGTAAAACAGAAAGACACATGAAACAATACAATTTTCATACATTACCCATAGAACAACAACATGCAGTCTACTTCAGCAAGGGGGCACCATCAGGTAAGTTTTCATAGGGTCTGGCATACATCGACAGATACACCCCCATCACTATTATGACTCAACCTTCCACTAAGAACTTCCACTATCCGCAAGAATCTAGAAGATAAGCCTCCCCCTCTAGAACAGGTGACAGAATATTATATTAACTCTTGAAAAGTTTGCAATTGGTCAGTACTTGGGGTGTTTTACAATTCAACCAATAAAACTGCTATTAGATAAATAAAACTTGTTGACTACATCACTAGCTAACCACAATTGTAACAATTTTCTTCCTCTCTTCCGTCTCGTCTGTGGCTCCATTGTTCCATCTCATCAAAACTTCTCTTCTCAGGAAGAAACGGCTTACTAAGTATCATCTACTTCCATCCTCGAGGAAGAAACCACATGTTGGTGACAATTTCAAACAATAGGAGAGTCAAATTTGTGTAATGACCTAATAAATCTGACCTTGTAAGACATAACGCAGCGACCCACTTGGGGTAGCTGCTTACACATCTATAAGCTATTAATCACTCTCTTTTAAGTAAGCATTGAGCAATGGAAAATAACTGCGATTTTACCTGAGACTTCATTACATAAAAAACAAGAATGAATTATGGTGACCATTTAAAAAAGTCACCCGTTTTTCATGTTAGTTCATCAATGATCAGTACATTATTATTTAATGAAGAAATCATTAAAAATTTCAACTCCTGCAGTCACGTGTCTAGTATTTTTGATATTCTCAAGAAGCCTGAATGAGAAAAATGAGAACACAGCTGTGGCCACAGCATTAACTGCACTGTGACCCATACACAGTAAATTATAATAAGTAGTCCACTAATGGACTGGAAGCCAGGATTCTATCAAATAGTTAATGGCTATCTGGTGGGAGGCAATATTTAGTAGAAGTCTTGAATCTGTAGGCGAGGCCCATAAAAACCCCTGTCCATGAAGAGATCTCTTTTTGAAGCACCATCCTCTTATCTTCTGAAGGGAGCAGAAGAAGGATAATCTTCAGAGTTTTCAACAGCGCAAATTAATTTTAAGTAAACATGTCAATCTAAGAAGTGAGTAAAAGATTCTCATGTATAATGATCCCAAGATAATGGAACGGACGTTGTTCCTTACACCTCTATCCACCAAATTGAGGACCAGATGGAGGACTGCTTGCCTAAGATTAGAGGCTATGTTTTGTGCAAACGTAGCTTTAATAAAATTGTCATTCATGAAGAGATGGCTGACAGACATTTGTAGAAAGACTGAGAAATTGAGTCAGACTCGTCGATTTGTATCAAAAGCTGTGTGTAAAATAGAATGACAAAATGATCTAATAAGATTTGCTGGGGGAAATAACAGTAACATTTGTTGGACTCAGGAAAGAGCACTGATGGACGACAGGTTAGAACCTGAAAGAAGATTGAATGTGGGTGTAGAAAGACTGCTAGTCATTTAAACAAGAAAGATTTAAGGCATTACAGGGATATAGATCTAAAGCCAAAAGAAGACACCTCTTTAGTAAGACCCTGTTTGTCCACCACAATGAAGGCCGTAAAGGAATGAAGCAAGATCATGGATGCAATGTCATCAGTATCCAGAGTTCTCACTTAATAGCAGCAATGGGATCATGACTGCTATGTTGTGGCAGAAAGCCAGACTGCACTGCATCTAATTATTTTATTTCCAAAAAGTTTGTCAACTGTGTTGAATGCTTTTGACATTTTTTGATGTAAAAGTAACTTTGAAATGGGATGAAAATTCGACTGGATAATTAAGTTCACATAAGGCTTGTTTGAACCTATGAGGAACTATGGGCCTGATATAGAGTTTGGCGGACAGGATACTCCGTCACAGCTGTGACAGATTTCCCGTCTACCATATTTCCATCGCCATAGGCTATAATGGAATTGTAATACGGCCAACGGGGATAACTGTCATGTTTGTGATGGAGTAACCTCCTCCGCCTAACTCTAAATCAGGCCCTATATCTGAAGTGAGGTAAGCTTTATGATGGTGAATCAGAGGTGGCACTGTAAGTGTGAGCCTTTGAAGCTGGGGTGGAGGACAACGCTCAAAGGGAAATCTGGACTTGATGGTATGTATGCCCTGCTCTACCTCTTTCAGAGGAAGTAGAGAGGCCATTGCAATGTTTTGCTTTAAAGCAAAGGATCAACCTATTCTCTTAGACACGGGGATATCTGTAGTGTTATTAGCTAAGGGACATTCACCATTTTGAAAATACTTGTTACTCCAGGGAACTGTACTTTATTACGAGCCCATTTTTTGTTTGAACAACATTGTAAGCAGATTGTCATAATTCCTGCAGCATTGCATTAAAGACTTGAATGCTTCCAGTTCCAGGGAAAATCAGGGAGCTAAATGTCATCCTCCTCTGACCCCGAGGTTTAGGTGTGAGAAGGGTGTTAACTGCTGACTGATTTTGTGTGTGGTAATGGGTATTTACTTAATATACAATCACAAAAGTTACTTGGTGAAGCCAGACAGACAGATAGAAGAACAAAACTGTTGATCCAAGAGTGTGAGAACAAAGTTAAACAGTAAAAGAAAAACAAAATAACTTTGTCAAAGCATAAAAAAAGTAATGGCAGACTCCTTAAGTAAAAAGGCTCACAATTTATGCATGGATTCACACACATTCCTGGCTCAGCTGAAGGTATCAAAACAGACTGTGATAGAACTGTGATGATACAACTGTAGTGACAGTTACATACTCTATAAATGCCAGATAATTTAACAGTTGTGCCATTGCACCATGCATTAACAATATTAATCCTTACTTGTTGGTACACAACGTATGGAAGTGTCGGACTCGCTGATGGAATATCCTAAACTGTGAAGGTCAGCCATGAAGCGCTGCCTTTTCAGGGGCACCTTAAAAACAAGTGTGTTCACTGGCTGCATCCATTTAGACTTGCCAGTGGTTTTAAATAACGCTTAAACTTTCTTGACCTTCAGCACACTTTTTAAAAGACATCTGGCAGGTTACCATTCTCACTTTTGTTCTTGTTTTACAGACAGTGTGATTATGCCATTCAAAATAGAAATGATAGATTCCGTCCATTGTATTGAACCCCCTCAGCGGCATTACCTAGCACCTAATTGTATCCGAGTTAAGACACCCTCCTTATTGACATGTCTTCTTTACATCCGATTAAACTACTTTTGGAATCAGATATCAACTTGTTACATCAAATTGAATTATATAGCATGCACAAATTTAGTAAGACTCAGACCATAGAGGTTCTTTATAGTTTGCTCATTCATTATGTTGTATACCTCTGTATAGTGAAAGCATACAAATTAAAGGTAACAAACCTCATAGCAATACCTCACACCTGAAGGTATCTAATATATCAACAGTGTAAGCTAGGGTATACCTCCCCATTATATCTAGTATCTACACCACATCCAACTAATATGAAAAATCCCAAACCAAAAACATGATTTTACTTATGTGACATTCACTAGTTTGAGAGGGTGTAACTATATAACACCGATTATATTTAAATAATGTTTTCCATTACATTATACCACGTCTAATGCAGATCCAGATTTGAATATATGTAACCTTCTTGCATTTTAACTTTCTCTATGTATCTCTGCCTCTTTGAACCACTTCTTCCTTTCTTATGATTGTTCAGAGAAAGGCATCTGATGTGTGCCTTATTTCTATAAAATTAGTCACTTTTGATCTTGTTTGTGTAATTCTTTTTAAATGTGAAATAGGTATCCATATATATATATATATATATATATATATATATATATATATATATATATATATATATATGGTTTCACACAGAGGCAATTACCAGCATACACTACATTTGTGTTATCACAATTTGTAAAGCATTGTTGATATACTTTTTGTCATCAATTGCCACTTCATCCTTGTCTGTAGTCAAGCTACACACTTTGTACTGTCCACTTTTACAGCAGCCCTTGACATCTGAGAAACCCAAAAGCATTACCATTTTTCTTCATTCTGTTTGGTTTCACCAAAAATTCTCAAACCCTTTCCTCTGCAGAAGGCAAACAGTGTATCACTGAGTTCTAAAGAGATCAAGATGTTCTAAAATGTATTGAATGTGCTTTTGATTTGATTGGCAATGTGGCTGTATGTTGTTACAAATGAAGAGAGATTTAAGGCTAAATAGGTGTCGTCCTTTTTGAGTGTTTGAACTAATCGTCTTGAATATCTTCGCTCAGTCAATTTCTCTGTCAGAGACTGTGCTTTTCAAAAGTAATCTTTTTTTTAGACTGTTCTATCTAATATCGAGGAGCTGCCCAAATATTAGATTTTCTTTCATAGTGCATGGATGCAAACTTCCAAAATGTTGTAAAGTATTGGGATCTGTTGGATTTGTATGAAGTTCAGTGATTAGTTTGCCTTCTTCCCATGTGACCTATTGACCTAAAAAGTGAGATTGTGCTTATAGGTCATTGTAAATTTGAATTCGAGCATCTGTTACTTAAACAGTTACAAAATATATTAAATAATTCTTCTGAACCCCGCCAGATTGAGAAAATATCCTCTAAGTACATAACCCATTCAAGAATCCCATCAAAGCGTAGGTTGTTTTCAGCATATATCCTTTTAATCTCAGAATATGACATGTATAAAGTGGCCAGCTCTGGGGCAAAAGAAGAGCCCATGGCTACACCCTTAATCTGAGAGTTAATATCCTGGTATGCATGGAAACAGTTGTTTGTTGATGATCTGTAGCCAGACTTGCATGAAACCCTCCATTATTTTGATGGACTTTTCTTGGGTTATTTATGTCCTTATAACTTCAATAGTCTCACCATGTGGTATATTAGTATAGAGGTACTCAACATCCAAACATGCTACTATGTCTTGTTCAGGTTTGAAATTCAAACATTCCACCATATTGGTGAAATGTAAATCTCTCAAACTTTACACTTCACTAGAAAAGGCTTAATAAAACAGTATAGTGTGACAAAGGGAATAATATGAACTTAATCTCTGGAAATGGGTCACTGTGCATTTTCCTATAATGATGTGAATTCCATTAATACTAAGCCCTACACCTTTGCTGATTCCATAAATAGTTGTTATACTTGTTTGCCAAGGTGTATATGGCCTTTAATTCATTCTTATACCACAACAAAGGAGAACATCCACCATGTTTCTGGGTTCTCAGTCACCTCTTTAGGCTCCTGGGCAGATTTCTTTTTTTTTTTTTAAAGGACTCTTATCCACACAATGTTTGTGTGACATGCTCCCTCATCGAGCTCTCATCCAGTCAATAATCCCAAATGGGCTCAACCCTTACCCTTCATGATCAGGGAAGGAAGTTTTTTTAAAATGTTTTATGGTTTCAAAATAATGTATTGGTTTTGAGAGTATACAGGGGAAATGCCATACTTGTTACATACAGTGCTTACAGTACTCGTAATGTTAGAGTCTTTAAAGTATTTGAATCCTTATAATGTTTGAATGATTACAATACTTGAATCAATGTTTGATTGGCATTAGAAATACCGGTTTGAGTAAAGTGTTGTTGGTTATAACTTTGTTATTAAGGAGTGTAGTGAGAAAGGGGAAGAGAGTGGAAGGGGGTAAGGAGTAAAAATGCCCACAGGACAGAGAAAACAATGAGTTGGGTATGACAAGATGTTAATTTGTAAGGCTGACTGATGTGGAGGTGATGGGTAGCGATAGTGCCAGTTTGAATGGTTAGGTAGCAGCTTGTGGTAAATAGCTGTATCGTACACTCGTACACTTTAGTGTTCTTTGGTGTAATGATTGGGATCTGTCAAGGAGAAGCGCTAGGGTGGCTTAATTTTTTGGATGTGCAGATCTAATTTATTCCATAGTTTGTTGATTCTGGGAGTTGAAATTGTTAAGTAACGAGCTATCTGAACTTCTTGCAAAGCATACCCGTGCCCACCAAGTATGATGGGTTAGATTTTGGAACGATTTCCATTCACGTACAATATTCTTTACTCCTATTGTTAGTAGGAGGTCTAACAGACTCCTGCCCTCTCTGTTAAACTTTATTTCAGAGGTGATAGACAAGGGGCCCAGTGTCACTGTAGGGAAGTTGAGAGGAATCTCTGTGCTGAAAATTTCATTTAGTAGGTTTTTTTTATTTCTTTTCAGAATCTTCTTAGCATCTTACACTTGAATAGCATGTGGTTGAGAGTCCCTGAAGAATTGTGACATTCCAGCATTTGTCTGATTCTAGGAGACCTAGTTTAAAAAGGTTTTCTGCTTTCCAGTGAGATTTCTGTAAGGTCCAATATTTTGTTATTGTGTGAGACGGGCCAGATTTTCTTCCATGTATGTTTGGTTACAGTTGTGTGATCAGTTGACGGGTGTCAGTTAATCCATCTGGTTTGGATCTGGCTATCAGTTTATTGTAAGCATTAAAGGAATTTAAGATCTTGTCATAAGGACAGGACTGCTGGATTTGGGGCGGCAGCACCTCTGCTTGTAGGTGACTGAGTCACTTCCACACTAGTTGGCAGCTGTTGGCCCAACCCTCCCGGCTCTCTAGCAGCTTGCAACCCAAACAGTAAAGGTGATTTGTGGCAGCTTTGCACATGGAACTCTGAAAACCCCTCAGGCAAACCGTGGTACTCTTTCCCTTTTCTCTCCACATACTAGACTCTAACACACTCACCTAGGCAAGAAAAAGGATGCAGGGCAGTTTTCAATATATTTTGTTTTAAAAGACTGCAGTCTACAATAAAATACATGATTAGGATAATAAGGAATAACAAAATCAGGATTGTGAATATCAGAGATGTAAATATGAACACCCCCAACATTGCAATGACATGGACATACAGTTCCTACCTAGAAGCCTAACATCTATACTCTCAGTGAGAGCATGGGGATGTAAGCCACATATGTCTGTGGGAAGCACCCCCACCCCTGTTACCTTGGTAGAAGGTCAGGACTTCAGACTCCAGATCATGCTCCACAGAGATACAAAGGCTGAGGTTGGCTGCAAACCATCATGAAGTATGAGTGGAAAATCCCAGATGGAACCCTTAACAGAGCGAACCCCCCCGTCCTTCGTCATACAAGATGTTTTTATAGGGGACATGTTTAGGTTCTTGCACATAAGCCAGCTTTTGGTATGTACCTAAGCACTGGACGTTTTACAAAGTCTTGTGACGGCAATACAAAATATTATCCTGTGTTCCTTGCATTTTGTTCTTGTGAACCCGAGGAAAAGAGTCATGATGCAAAGTATGTCATCCATAACACTGATAGTCACGCTCTCGCAGAATAGCGACTGTTTATGAAAATAAAATCATTGTCACTAAAAGAAGCTCCCCCAAAATAAATAAATGAATACAGAGCATGTTATCTGGGTAAAAGGGCACAGCCCACAGGTCTAAGCTAAGCCATCTTTGTGCCCAGGCAGGGAACTACAAATAGACCCACAACAATCTTATATGTTATGGCTCCTGCATGAAGTAGTTTAGGAAGTTTTATGAGAAAGTTAACAATGTTTGATTTTGTGGTTTTTTTTCATTTATTTGTAGCAACCTTGAGTTTGAGGAAGTTGTGAAGTCTGTTATCTAGGTAGTGTGTGTCCCGCAAGTTTGCAAATTATTGGAGGTAGGGGAACCTAGGTCATTAAGATATAGAATGTGTTTTGTTGCCCATGAAGTCCATATTGGAGATTTGCCATTGATTTTTATTTTATTGTTGTTCCAAAGGGATGCGAATCCTGAGTCTTGCGAGTTGTTTGTGATTTTTTTATCAAGCGGTTTAAGAGTCGTAATAGTATTTTTAATTGTGTTCTGGGAGTGTTGTATTTCAAGTGGTTTCATTGTTAGTGTTCATAGGAGTGTGAAGGGTTTGGTGAGGTTTTCTTCGATGTGCAACCAAAGAGGTTTATCGTTGGCGGTAATACAAGCTTCCAAGAGGCATGTTTGATAAGAAAGGGAAGTTATCCTGTAGTGACAATTTCAAAAGCAGAGAGAGCATAAACACTGAAGTTCTGGTTAGCAGAGCCTCGGTGATACAGTTAGGCATCACACAGGGAACACATACAGGGCATACTTTATGAGCATTGGGGTCCTGGCTAGCAGAATCCCAGTGACACATAGGCAAAAACAAACATATATGCAGTAAAAATGGGGGTAACATGCCAGGCAAGATGATACTTTCCTACAGTGACCTACTGTAATTGTGGCCTCAGGTCATGCCTGTTATTATGCCAGTAGTTTCAAATTGTTGGAATAGGGGTTCCATGTGTGGTGGTGGTGGGGGTGTGTGGAATAGGTTGTTTTCAGGTGCTTTCCCAGATTTTAAGGAGTCTATTGCTTGTCTAATTTCATATGAGGAGATGTACTGATTGAGACATTGTCTTGTTATTGTTATTTAAAGATAGTCATTTGATTTTTGTCTAGATATTTTAGGCATTCTTGAGGGGTGGAAGTTTTCTTTGCATTATATAGTTCTTGGTAGTAGTCTTGGAAGACTCTAGTTATTTTTAATGGATCAACAGTAGTTACTCCTGATTTCTTTTTAATTGCTGCAATAAGGTTGTTGCTGTTTTAAATTGTTAGTAGTTTGCAAGAGTTTTGCCTGCTTTATTGGACTCTTAGCATTTTTTCGTTTTGTTCTGGACTGAGGTGTGATCTTGGTTACGTATTATTTTGTTGTATTTGTATTTTAATGTTTTCAGTTGGGAAGGGGATTTTGGTTTTTGAGTTCTTGAAAAAAAATTCAAGCTGTTTAATAGACACTTCTATCTTATTTAGCCTTTTATTTGTCTGTGTCTTTATGCTGGACATAAATTAAATAGTAGGAACAGGACTGCTTTTTATCAGAAACAAAATAAGCAAATACATTCAACAAAGAAACCTCTGCTCAAGATTGGCATCCCGCCTTAGAACACCACCATACAAGAAAAAGACAATAGGTGGTACATCCTTCTCTGTTCAAGCAGCCAAACTTTGGCATTCATTACCCCCTACTAAAAGATCCACAGATAACTATCTTGTCTACAGAAAGCTAATCAAGAATTGGCTCTTTCCTTCATAACCACCATATTCAAACAGCTATGGACTGCATATGCCTGTGTTGATAAATTTTTTTATCTGATTATGTGTAAAGTCTAGTTATATATAGTTCTTTAGAAAATGTTTTGCTACTATGCCATAACAATAAACTACACATATACTCTTTAAACCTGTTTAATGTATATTTACTCACGGTTAAAATATGTATATGTATGTACATATAAAAGTGTATGTATGTGCGTTTGTGTGTATATAAATATGTGTATGTTATTCTATGCTTAACATGTTCATAGGTCATTGCATAGCTCCTAGATAAGTTGTTATATTAGATAGTTATGATTCCCTGCCCTCATTTCATATAACACTCATCAAATGTTTATTATCATAAGCATTTGGCCATTCAAAAAAATGAGTAAAGATAAATACATGTTAGAAAAGTACACTTATTAATTAACTTCACTACCAGGACATGCAAAACCTATACATACATGTCCTGCCTTTTAGTTATATAAGCACACTGCCCTATGGGCTACGTAGGGCCTACCTTAGAGGTGAAATGTGTAATAGAATGGGAGTTTAAGGCTTGTCAAGGGTTTTTTAAAAACCAAGCCGAAGTGGCAGTCATCCGCACACTCAAGCTCTGCAGTGGCAGGCGTGAGACATGTTTAAAGGGTTACTTCGGTGGGTGGCACAATCAATGCTACAGGCCCTGCCTAATTTGTGAAAGTGGTTGTAGGGGGTGGGTACCCTCACTAATTTTTGGGAACTAGTACTTGCTTTTCATTATTACTCCAAGACCCACAGCAAGGGAGAGACAGAAAAGAGACGACGAAGGAGGACAAAGACAGTAAAATAATGAGTAGTCTGGATTTAAAATCACTCTTAAGACTGAGATGAAGAGACAAGAAGTGTTAGGTGGTGGAAGGAAAAGACCTGAGACAGACTATGCATCTTCGGTGTTCAGCAACTCCTGCATTCCACAGCACCTGCGGCTGGCTCCTAAGTAAAATCTAAGGGCCCTGTACTTAGTTTTATTATATGCATTAAAAAAATGTGACATTATATGAAATTTGTTATCTTGTGATGTTTGTATTCGTGCTCCTTAGTAGCCTGACTGCTTGAGCTCGCTGAAACTAACACATGAATTACATAGGATCCCTACTGGAAAGAATATTTAGATATGCGTTTTACCCTTTGTAAGTCAAATGCATCTCTTTAACCTTTTTTTTATTTAAGAAATTATTAACCATAGAACTGGCTTAAAGTGATTTTTTTTAAAATAGGTTAACGTGTACTCTTCAATGAGGAAGGAAAATGTGCTTCTTGTAATCTTTTGAAAAGAGTAATGATTTTGTGAATTATAAGTAAGCCATTTCTATGAATAGCAGCCATTTATGCGCCTCATGCTAAGATTTTGTTTGAGAAGCCGGCAAAAACAAATCCTTCTAGGATGAAGTAGTTTAGGTTTAGAAAATAATTTTTTCCTCCCCTGCTGCCCAAGGCTAATGTCTGCCTGCGCCAGGTTAAAGGACTGGCCCAGAAAGCAGATCAACACTTACGTTTAAATCAGTTGAAAAATTAATCTCCGCCTTGCACCTTTGAATAGTGCCTGAGGGTGTGACGTGGCTATACGGTGAAGTAAGACAGCAGAGGGAAGCAACGTGTAATGTATGTCTGCTGGAAGCTAAAAATAATAAAGGCAGAACGAAAGTACACCTTCAATAGACCACTCATCAGGAAAATGAAGTTTGGTCCTTCAAACTCGCAACTGAAATATATCTCTCCTATAGACCTTTTCAGAGAACACTGATAAAGTGTGTTTTTCCTAGATGCTAGGCCAGACCAAGGAATCAAATGCAGCCCTGGTAAAATGTTTAAATCAGCCCTCTCCCTTTGTCTCCTAAAGCAAACTCTCTTCCCATCCATCCACTCTCTCTCCCTCCTTCTGTCCTATCTCTCTCTACCTTCCCCATCCCTCTCTTTCTCTCTTACAGTCTACCCTACTTCCTACAATTAACCTCGGTAACTGAGGCAAAGTCATAGAGGCTCCAGGGCCCTGGGCTTTCAAACTAGACTCCAAGGATTTCAGCCCATCGGGGAAATGCCAGGCGGAATAAAGGGCAAGATGTATAAAGAAAATTTGCACTCGCAAACGGCAACATCGCCCGTTTGCGAGTGCAAAATAGTGTTCTGCAATGCATCAAAGGCATTCGCAGACCACAAAATAGAAATCGCAAAAAGTGTGATATTTTTGCGTTGCGACCTGGATTTTGCAAATAGCAATTTGCGATTCGCAAAATCCAGGTCGCAAGGCAATGCTGCAAAAAATCGCAAATTGCGATTTTTCGCAGAATGGTATTTTGCACATGCAAAATACCATGGTCTGCAACCAGGTGGTAACCTGGTGCAAAATTTAAAAATGCAGTAAAACTGCATTTTTAAATGTAACATGTAAAGCACACATGCCCTTTTGGCATGTGTGTACTTTACATGTTAAAAAAAAAAAATTGGGGTGCAGGAGAGGGGGCCTTAGGCCCCCAGCACCTGGCCTTTTGCATTTCCAAAATTGCGATATCTGGTTCAGAAATCGCAATTTTGGAAATGCAAAAAATTTGCAGCTATGGCCCAACAGGCCCATAGCTGCGAATGGGGCCAGTATTGCAGTTTGCGATTCGGTAATAACATTTGCGCTTTTTAAGAAATCGCTATTACCGATTCGCAAATGTGATACATGGCCCTTTGCGATTCGGTAATAGCGATTTCTTAAAAATCACAATTACCGAATCGCAATGGGCCAGGTTCATACATCTGGCCCAAAGAAGCCAAACCGCCACTGTCATAATTTGGGAAAAGGTACCACCAGCCTGTTGGCAGGACCTTTCCCCAAATTACCGTCGACCGCCAGGGTCGTAATGAGGGCCTCAGAAAGGTTGTTCATCAGGTTTGCTTTACTTTTTAACGCAGACCTGATGCCAAAACATTTTTGGCATTTACAAACCAATGCATATGCACTGCTTTCCATTACTCTGCGTCAAGGGGGCATTCCATGTGTGGTTCACGACGATTTCCATGCAGCTACCTATGGCTTTTGACATTAAAACATTAAAACCGTATTAATAATAGTAGACAGTGGTTTGCGGCAAAAATTTATTCCACTTGAAATCAGACGTTTAAAGGAGAAATGTTTTAGTTTCTCCTTTCTGTTCTGACTTTGCACATGTGCTGCACTGAACAACATACAAAGGGTGACATGTTTTTTAAGTTGTTGAGCCATAGGGAATCCTTTCAGTACAAAACCTATGCAAAACTCACACACTCCCTTGCACACTTGCGCTCAATATTAAGATTTTGCACCAGCACTAGGGAGGGGGGAGGAGAGTGCCATATCTCTGTAGATATGGCACTGTTCTGCTCTCTCTCTGTAATGCAACGCAGCACAACAACTTTGGGTGCTGTGCCTCATTGCCTGACACTTTTGTAAATCTGGGCCAAAGGCTGGTTTTTCGTTTAACCTCTGCTTCCCAGTTGGTTGGTTGTTTGTTGCTGCCTATTGGAAAGGCCCAGGGGAGGATCTTTGTTCTGAGTTCCAGCTGCAAACTTCGAGAACTCCTTTCCAGACAAACAGTGAAACACAGAATTACTGAAAATTCCGGAAGGTAGTGAAAACGTGGCTGTTTCTGAGAGAGCTTTCTGGACTTGGATCTTCCAGGAACAACATGAAATTACAGTCAAGATCATTGAAGAGCACTTTGGCTGAGACATTCAATGAATACCATTCCTTCTCCTGTGTTTCTCGAGGAGGGTGTCCAAAGCAACACTGAAGATTCGCAAATGCATTATAATGGAACTTTTTCATTTCTTGTTCAGGGGACTCTGTAACAGGAATATACCTGTGGTTCAAAAGGCCTGTAATGTTCTATTATGGTTTAAAGTCAAGGCCACTGGAATTAATTGAATCTGCTACAGTGGTGTTTTATTATGGATTTGCCAAGTTGCCACGTAGTCCATCATCTGCTGCATAATTTGCAGATTTTGAAAAAAAAAAAAAAATTGGTTTCTAGCTCTACCGGATCAAAGTTATTAAAAATGATGTGACTGGTTTGTGTACAGTAGAAGGCCGTTCACAAAGTCAAAAGGTAACCTTTCAATTACCTATTGAATGTTAAACTGTTACTGATGAAGTCGAGCCTTTGTCCAGACTATGTTAACATGTGTAAAGGATGCAATGTAATGCAGTAATACCGTTACAAAACATACCACATTATGCAGCATCATTTGCATTTTCTTGGTGCATAATCTAGTCAACTCTGCTGCATAACTGGATCCTCCCCTGTCGCATAAATACAGTGGCCCAGCTTAAAGTGTAATAAGGGGACGCTGTCAGAACAAATACCTAAACTTTACTAGCCCTTCACCCTTTGGATTCTGACTCTCACCTTATGTTTGCTAAGCATTCTGGGAGCTTCATACCTCTCGTTGAGATTTTTTAACCCTTCCCATACTATTACTAGTGCTAGCGCAGGTGTTTTAATTTGAAATTTTTAATGAGTTTATTTATTTTGAATAATGAGTTTATGTAGAAAGTGAATAAACATAGAAAAATAATGCATGCACTTGAAAATTTGACCTCGAAGGATGGCCACCAATGTTCACGAAATGTACTAATTAATGATTAATATTTATGAAATATTGAAAATGTATTAGATTAATGCAGTAATATGTCATATTAAAGGTTATGAAGTGTGTTTTAGCTACTAATTGTAAGCCTTAACTTAGTGAGCGTCTTGGCCTAGTTTTGCCAGGCCTCATGCAGAAGCTGTATTTCTTAGCATTTAATTAAAATGCTGACACAGTGAATTAAACTGCGAAATGTCCATTGTCTTGCTAAAAGTGCTTAACAGAAGCTTTCTGTGAGAACCGACTGCAAGGAGATGATATTCCCGCTAGATGTAAAATTTTATGTGTCATGTGTGTGAGACTGACTTTCCCAGGACAAGAACAATGAAGATACTGACTGGAGCTGAAGATGCAACAATATTGTTACCTGACGAGCCGGATGATGAGAACATCGTAAACTGGACCAATCAACTGCATGTGAATGGTGACATATTAGAATTCATAGATTTGGTATAGAAATATTATTGGGTAAAATATGAACGTACGATTAACTGACCAATAAGGAATTGGGGGATAGTTTAGGCGACTTTGATATAACAACACGACAGAGGAGAATTATTCAGACTGGAGACTTGAGAGGCAGATTTTGAGAGACTCACTCAGATCTAGAGAGACTTGAGAGAGGAAGAGACTTTAGGAGAGATTCGAGATTTATTCAGCCATTGGGATCATATCTGACCGCGAGCCTGATGCCTTGCCGATCGACTGATGACCTGAAGATGAAGACTGATTCTGCTTTGCTAACCCATACTGAGGATAGGTAGATATAATGAAACCTGACTGTTATGCATGTTATGCTTTTTCTTCCAGGTACCAACTGTGCTGTTTTGATAGATCCATAGTTAGATGTTTTTCCAAATTTGTATTGCTAAATTGTTTTGCATGAATCCCAACATGCTGATGCCTAATCTGACGTTAGTTAAATGCTCTCATAAATGACTGATGATTACAGGGACTAATGATTGATGAATTACCTTGCTGAATTCCATGTACGTTATAACTTCGTCGCAGCTGACTCTGCTATTGATTTGCACTGTACCTCTAGAATGTGTCATGGTTCAAGCTTTAATTAGATTGCATTTCTTCCGCCGCTTTGGACAACCAGTATTGTTTTTGTCTGTGTTTCACTTGATTTTGAGATTAATCTACATGACCTTAGCATCGTTAATATAAGGAAATAAACTTACTAAATGTTTACTAAAGGTGTGGTTATTTATGGCTGAAATGTCATGGTGCTTGACTTTTACTGACTCCATTGATTATTGATTTTATTTATTACTAATGATTGTTGATTATTGTGTAACGATTATTGATTATGTACTGGAGCTATGGTAAGAACTTCTTAATTACGAGTCAAAAGGTTAATCAACCTATTTGCGTCCCCTTTTAAGTTTACTTATTAAGGTCTGATGCGCTAACACTAGCTCTCCAGTTTTGCCAGGATTCTGCAGTAAAGTCTTTCAAAACAGAAGACAATCATTAGCACAGACATGAAAAGGATAAGGTAGTCAGAAGAGTCGTTATGCATAATTGTTCCGATCCGAGAGTGACTGTTACTGCTCCATTCAGTTGCAAATAAAAATAAGCCATAACACTTTTGCAAGTACTGTATGAAAACGGGCAGTCTGATGTTTAAAACATGCCAATGTTTCCCCACAAATGCCCTTGTAACATTTATTGTTGCTAAATGCCCAAAACATGATTCTGGATAAACTGTTAAATTACTATCTTGTTGCTTGCAGATTGCATGTTATGTTTTTGTGAAAGAAGAGTCTTGTTTATGAATTTGTCCAGAGTATGATTCTGATCCAACAGAATTAGGCCAGATCCATAGATATATAGGCCACGTCCCCAAGAAAAGCTTTTTATTTACTCTTCATGTCCACAATTTCTTGCTAATAAGGAGGAATGTTATCACCTTCAGGAAAGATCCTAAATCTACAGGGGATTGGCCCCGGAGACTATAATGTAGTTGGCAAGTCTAGCATAAATCCATCGAGTTAATAAAAAACAACATGTGAAAGAGAAAAGGAGACAATAGGTATATGGTAGCTGCCATCAACTGTTCAAATGTTAGCTAAAGTACTTTCATGACGAGGGCAAAGAAAGGTTACTTTTGTTAGAAACAACTTTAAGTTCCCTTAATTCTGATACATCAGGTCACAGCAGTTACCAACCCCATCGGAATTATGGTATCCCTGCAGATCCAGTGCTTAATTTGTGTCAAAAAAAGAAAGAAAAAAAGGCCAGGGCCCTTGTCAGGAGGCCGCTGCAGCCTGCACCACCCATTGCCCGTGCCAGCACTGCCAATGACAGTACTAACACAAGTACTAAAAATCCTACTACACAAGTGTGATAATTCAGGTTGCTATAGGCCCCCAACACAATAAGAATGGCCTGGCCAGTAGGTATTAGTCATTCTCAATCTATATTGATCTATACATATTGAATTGATAAATAATTGTTGTGCTCATCACCTCTAAATTAAACAAACAGGGCCACCATGTTGCAAGCTGCCATAAGTGCCGGGGTTGATAACTAAGGGCTGGTGTCTTAGCACTAGAGGCCCCTGCTCAAATTAAGCTCCTCGCTGATCTGTATTATTTGACTGAGGGCTCCATTACGAGTTTTGTGTACATCCTGATGGGGTGAACAGAATAACCAGTTGGTATATTTCACCTACAGATTTTTAGCGGCCAAAATCGCTGTATAAAATTCTGAGGTAAATGATTTATTATTTGGCAGCAAGACCTGCAATTCCCCCATCTGCAGGGTTCCAACTGTGATTACTTTTAACTCTACATGTCCTTACCCTGTAGTTACCAATGTTTCCTGTAACAAAGCTCACACGTTTCTTAGTTCCTTGTGTGACTAGTTTTCTAGTTCAAGTTTTTTCATTATATGCTGAGATTTGGAGTACTGTTTAACTCATTGTAAAACCAGGACAAGGACTAAAACTACCAGAATTCAAAGAAAGTTCCTGCAATGGATGGTGGGCCAAGAAACTAGAAAGCTCTGTGGTATGAGTCGGGAGACGTAACATGAGTGTGTTGGTGCGGCCGGTCCTTAATAAGTTAACTTACAAGTTGGCGCGCATAGGTCGATGAACCTTTTGATTTGCATGGAGAATCCTAGCTATGATGTGACCGATGTTTCTCAATAATCAATACACAAAGTTCGATAACCATAGTCAATTGTTACTTAGCAATTAACAATCATTACACCATGACCTTTTAGTCATGAATAACCACAACTCGATATACGTTGTGCAATTTTATTCCCTATTAGTTACAATACTAAGTCATGAGATTAATTCAAGCTTATTTAAATTCTAAATTTCTTATTAACTCATTAAAAGCACCATAAACATAACCTAATTAGAATCTGCATCAAAGTACATACTAAAGCATTTGCATAGTCATCAATTGAAGGCGAATAAGTCAACATAAGTAGCAGGGTTCAGCAAATCAGTCTGTCAACATGTGTCTCTGTAATTTTGTCTGTGTCATAGAGTAGGAACCTCACCTAACCCAGATTAGCATTAGCATGTGGGACTTCATGTAAAAACAGTTTAGAACATGAATTTGGAAAATGTCTAAGAAAAACATTTAAACAGTGCAGTTGGTACCTAGAAAGAAAAGGCACAAAAGTAATTTTGGCCCTCATTACAACATTGTTGGTAAATCCCACTTACCGCCGTACAGAAGACCGCCAACACACCGCTGCGGCGGAAGAATACTGCTACAGCTGTTACGACCCACAGCCCGGAATCTGCCAAAATCCAGACACCCACACAAGTCTGCCACACCAAAGGTCAGTGATAAACTGGCGATAGCCAAACCAACACCGTCACACCAACAGGAATATGCCCACCCTATCACGACCCACGAATCAACGCAGCGGTCTTTCAACTGCGGTAAACCATTGGCGGTACACACTGCCGCGCTCAAAATACACACACATTTACAAAACACAACCACATTGGACAATTCGAATTACACACACCTGATACACATACACACACCACTCCCATACACCCAATCCAATATAAAACACACACCCACATCACCCACAAACCCCTACTACCAAAAATTCAGAAAGAAGGCCAGAGAGAGACAGCACCAGAGGCAACACTAGCATCCACAGGCACACAACACCATCACTCACACAACATTCATGCACCTCAGACAACACACACAAACACATCCCCTCACACATCACAACCGACACCACCTCACACATCACCCACACCACATCATGGCACCTCAAAGACACCCCAGGTTCTCTGAGGAGGAGCTCACGGTCATGGTGGAGAAAATAGTCCGGGTAGAGCCACAGCTATTCGGATCACAGGTGCAGCACACCTCCATAGCTAGGAAGATGGAGCTATGGCACAGAATCGTAGACAGGGTCAATGCAGTGGGACAGCATCCAAGAACACAGTATGCCATCAGGAAGAGGTGGAACGACCTATGGGGGAAGGTGCGTTCCGTGGTCTCAAAACATCAGATTGCAGTACATAGGACTGGCGGTGGACCTCCACCTCCTCCCCCACATCTAACAACATGGGAGGAGCAAGTCTTGGCTATACTGCATCCTAAGGGCCTCGCAGGAGTAGCAGGAGGAATGGACTCTGGTAAGTCAAAGCTTTACTATTACATCCCCCACCCTAGCTGCATGCTATCACATACCCCACCCTCACCCTCACCCCCATCACTCCAACACCTCACAAATGTCCCACTATCACAACCCACCCATCCCAACACCAAGCCCTGCATGCAACACCAAAGCATGGACACCCATCACCAAAGCATGTCCACTACAGATACCCACACAGACCCCAAACCAAGTATCACACAAGGTCCTAGACAAGAATGCAAGCAATGGAGTACAGGATCACCCACCCATTGCACACAATGGCACACACAGATGCAATAATCATGCCTTTACACCCCTGCAGGACCCCTACCCAACGTCACCGGACAGGAGGTTCCAGACATGTCCACTCCCCCCCACAGAAGAGGTCCACAGTGATGACAGCAGCTCTGTCCAACTGGATCAAGATGACCAGCCCAGCCCATCTGGGACCTCAGGACAGTCGGCTCCCCTGACACTGGCACATGCCACCACAGAGCCTCCCCCCTCAGGAAACACCAGCACAGCACCCAGCCAGTGGGCCCATCCCTCTGTCCCCAGGACACGTCAGGCAGCAGTGTGTCCACCACTACAGGGAACCCAGGCAAACCCACCACCCCTGGAAAATCAGGGACCTGGGGGCAGTGGCAGTGGGCACACGGTTCAGGGGACAGAGGAACAGGAAAACAGGGGAAATGGGAGGACTGCTGTGCGACAGGGGGAGGACTGGCCCAGGGAACCCACTCTCCATGAGGCCCTCTCCAACATCATGGGAGCGTACCATCATTCCCAGGAGACGATGTCAACGGTACTGGCCAAGTTTCAGGAGACTCAGCGGCTGCAGGAGGAACAGTATCTGGGGATCAGGGAGGAACTCAAGTCCATCAACACCACCCTGGTCACCATTGTAGGGGTGCTGAAGGACTGTGTGAACACCAGGAGGGACACTGTGGCACAACAAGGTGCCCCTGACACTAGCCTGGATGATGAACAGCCCACCACCTCCGCCGGCGCTAGTGGACAGGAGGCACCACCACAGGACCACGACACCAGCACAGGACCACAACACCAGCACCCCACCCCCTGCAGATGGAGAACCACCACGCAAACGGTCCCTGAGATCCAGGACAAAGACAGAGAACAATGCCAAGAACCCCGCCAGGAAATGAGACCCCCCTGCATGTCATCCTTCTGTCCCACGTCGTCACCCTGTCCATCCATCAACTGCCCTAGCTCCACTTCATATGCCCCTTTGGACAATGCACCTGTGAAACAAATAGACTGGACTCTGCCATGGACAATCCTCCACCATCACCCCTGCCCATTTTACAACCCCCCCCCCCACTAATTTGCTCTGAAATAAACACCCTTAAATCACAAAACAATCTGGAGTCAGTCTGTGCTTTCACAAAGGTGTATTTGCAATAACTCTGGAAAATAGCAATGTCGATTGTATTGTCAACATACCGATGTAACACCGCTCTAGTCCATGAGGCAATATAGCAGAGGTCACACAGTGGGACCCACATCTGTGAAATGGAAAGACAAAGTGACAAGTCATGGTCCATACACTGGGTGAAAGTGACAGACATATGATAGGTCTAACAATTGTATGAGATGTGTGAGGCAGTGACATCTTCTTACCTGTGTCTCACTGGAAGTATTGCTGAATAACGTTGTTTCTGTTGTCGATATCCTCTTCTTCTGCCTCCTCTTCTTCACTGTCCACAGGCTCCACAGCTGCCACAAGACCTCCTTCTAGACCATCCTCCTGCAGAAAAGGCACCTGTCATCGCAAAGCCAGGTTGTGCAGCATACAGCAGGCCACGATGATCTGGCACACCTTCTTTGGTGAGTGGTAGAGAGAACCACCTGTCATATGGAGGCACCGGAACCTGGCCTTCAGGAGGCCGAAAGTCCTTTCAATCACTCTCCTACTTCGCCCATGTGCCTCATTGTAGCATTCCTCTGCCCTTGTCCTGGGATTTCTGTCTGGGGTCAGTAGCCTTGACAGGTTGGGGTACCCAGAGTCACCTGAAAATGTCGAGGTACAACTGTTAGACACACACTAACCCTTAGGGACAACCCCAGACCCAGACAACTATTCACAGGGTATGGGGTCTTTGTCCTCACCTATTAGCCACACACAGTGCCTCTGGAGGTGACCCATCACATAACGGATGCTGCTATTCCTCAAAATGGCAGCTGCTTGACCTGTAAGGTGGGACAAGGGGATATGAGGGAACTGCGCTGGCGTTGTACACAGTCACGGTAGGCGGTCGAAGACCGCGGCGCAATCCTGCATTGGTTAACATTGGACCCTATGGCTAATGTGTCTGGGGAAAGGGACCCTGCCTTCACTTCGGAGGTGTTGGAGGAGTTAGTGGATGGGGTCCTCCCCCAGTACACGCTACTCTACGGTCCTCCAGACAAACAGGTGAATACACTGTGAGCATGCTGTGTGGGCAATGCCTGTTTGGAGTGGTGTGGATGGAAGATAGAGGGGGGGGGGGAATGAGCCCTGCATGAGCAAACGGTGAGTGTATGTGCATCAGGGCAAGGGTGGGAATGTGGGTCAATGACTGTGACGGTCCGGACGGTTAAAGATTTTCCTTTTTCCCTGTACTATTCCTCTAGGTCAGCGCCAGAAGAAGGATATTTGGCGTGCCATCGGCAAGGACGTCTGGACCCTGGCGGTCCACCACAGACGGAGCACCCACTGCCGTAAAAGATGGGAGGACATATGCCGCTGGAGCAAGAAGACGGCGGGGGCCCAGCTGGAGATGGCATTCCAACGTGGGAGGGGTGCCCGTCGCACCATGACCCCCCTGATGTTCCAGATCCTGGCGGTGGCGTATCCGGAGAAGGATGGGCGCTTGAGGGCATCACAGCAGCCACAAGGGGGTGAGTACAGTCACATCCATCTGACTGTGCGAATTACGAGGTGTCTAGGTGGGGAGGTGGGCATTGGGTTCCCGTAGGCCAGGGTGAGTTTTGTAGGCAAGGTCCCTTTGTGAGGCAGGCTATGTGGCACCCCAACCCCACCAGTGGTAAGAGCCATCTACACCTAGTCAGGCTCCTGTGACTTCCATGTGTGCAGCAATCGGGCATAGGACTTGTACCCCATGGCCCTTTGATTAATATGGGAACTCTAAGTGCATGGCGTAGTGCAGAGGGCTCCTGTGTCTGTAGTGTCCACCAATGGTAGTGGTATTGCATGCACTGAACATGTCCTTCTTCTGTCTCCCCCCACTCTTTTTTGTGGTCTCCCTGTTCTTGTATGCAATAGAATCATCAGGCGGAGGAGCATTGGCACCGGAGAGGAGGGAGCTGCATCCCACTTGGCCCTGGAGGTCGAGACAATGGAGTCTGAAGCCACCAGTGGGACGGAGGGTGAGGGGAGCTCCACAGCGGGGACCGGAGCAGAGACCAGCGACAGTTACTCCTCCTCTGATGGGAGCTCCCTTGCGGTGGTGGGCCCCTCTGTGCCCCCTGCATCAACAGGTAGAGCCGCCAGCCCCCCTACCAGCACCGCCCTTCCAGCAGCCCCTCAGCGTGTGTCCTGTGGCTGCTCACCCAGGAGGGTGGGCATCTCCTTCGCCCCAGGCACCTCAGGCCCTGCCCCAGTCAGCCCTGCTGCCCTTAGTGAGGAGGCTATTGACCTCCTGAGATCCCTCACTGTTGGGCAATCTACCATTGTGAATGCCATCCAGGGTGTAGAGAGGCATTTGCAACAAACAAATGCATACCTGGAGGGCATTCATTCTGGCCAGGAAGCCCAACAGAGAGCATTTCAGGCTCTGGCCTCAGCACTGATGGCAGCCATTGTCCCTGTGTCCAGCCTCCCCCATCCAACTTCCTCCACCCAGACCCAATCTCCTGTACCTCAGCCTATCCCAAGCACACCATCAGACCAGCATGCACACACCTTAAAACACAGGGGTGGCTCTGGCAAACATAAGCACCACACATCCCACCACACATCGCACCACACATCCCACAGACACTCACACAAGCATCATACCCATGCACACATACCAACATCCACTGCCTCCACTGTGACCCCCGTCTCCACGTTGTCCTCCTCCCTCCCTGTCTCGTCTCCACTCACACCTGCATGCACTACATCTTCAGACACTACCTCCATCACCAGCATGCTTATCACCACACACCGCTCACGTGCACTCACCACCCCCACTACCATTCACACATCCCCTGTGTCCTCTCCCAGTGTGTCTGTGAGCCCTCCTCCCAAAGTACACAAAAGCAGGCACACACCCACCCAACAGCCATCCACCTCACAACAGCCTCCAGCCCATGCACCTTCACCCAAATTCAGCAAACGTACACCTCCTACAACCACTACCTCTTCCTCCACTCCCAAACCCCCTCCATCTACCTGTCCGAGTGTGTCTAAAAAACTTTTCCTGGCTAATATTGACCTCTTCCCTACACCTCCACCCCGTCCTTCCCCTAGGGCCACGGAGCGAGTGCAAGGACATTACTCCACCTGCCAAAGTCAAAAGGTCGCCCACATCCCGGAGGGAGAAGCAGAAAACAGCTGCCACCAAGGGCTCAGGGAAAACGAAAGGGGATGGTGGCAAGACAGATACGCCACCATCCAAGGTGGGGAAGGACCAGAAAATAAAGGGCAGGTCAGGAGAGGTGACACAGACAATTGGACCAGTGTGTCACCTTCAGTCCACGCCGACACCAACCTGTGCGGCGGAGAAGACCGCCACCTGCACCGCCACCTGCACCGCTGTCATTGAGGCCGCCACCAGCACTGCGGCCATAGAGGCCGCCGCCAGCACCGATGCCACAGAGCCCACCACCAGCACTGCCGCCACAGAGCCCGCCACCAGCATTGCCGCCACAGAGCCCGCCACCAGCACCGCCGCCACAGAGCCCACCGCCAGCACCGCCGCGAATGACCCCGCCGCAAGCACTGCCAGCGGCCCCGCAACATCCTGAGCCTGTGGCACCACCGCAGACAATTGCTGCCATCCCCAGTGGTCAGTCGTCCGAGGCTGGTGGTCAGTTCCAGGAGCCTGGGCAGCTTCTATGATGCACAACTTTCTGTGGAGAAAGGCATCCACTACCTCAGTCCTTGGCAGGATGAAGCACTCTAGGCAAGCCCCTTCCAGAACCAGTGGAGAATCACATCCACTACTTCTGTCCTTGGCAGGATGAAGCACTCTGGGCACAAAGCCCCCTTCCAGAACCAGTGGAGTATCACATCCACTATCTCAGTCCTTGGCAGGATGAAGCACTCTGGGCACAATGCCCCCTCCAGAACCAGTGGAGAAAGGCATCCACTACCTCAGTCCTTGGCAGGATGAAGCACTCTGGGCACAAAGCCCCCTCCAGAACCAGTGGAGAAAGGCATCCACCTGAGAGACTGTGGCTTTGCACTCACCAGGATACGTCAGTGGGCAAACCACCCACTGGAGAGACTAGAGAGACTGTGGCTTTGCACTCCCCAGGATAAGTCAATGGGCAAACCACCCACTGTAAAAACTTGTGAGACTATGGCTTTGCACCCCCCAGGATGCAGCAGTGGGCAAACCTCCCACTGTAAGGACTTGAGAGACTATGGCTTTGCCCTCCCCAGGATAATGCAGTGGGCAAACCACCCACTGTAAAAACTTGAGAGACTGTGGCTTTGCACTCCCCAGGATGAAGCAGTGGGCAAACCACCCACTGTAAAGACTTGAGAGACTGTAGCTTTGCACTCCCCAGGATAATGCAGTGGGCAAACCACCCACTGTAAAGACTTGAGAGACTGTGGCTTTGCACTCCCCAGGATGAGTCAGTGGGCAAACCACCCACTGGAGAGACTGTGGCTTTGCACTCCCCAGGATGCAACAGTGGGCAAACCACCCAGTTTAAAGACTTGAGAGATTGTGGCTTTGCACTCCCCAGGATGCAGCAGTGGGCAAAGCACCCACTGTAAAGACTTGAGAGACTGTGGCTTTGCACTCCCCAGGATAAGTCAGTGGGCAAACCACCCACTGGAGAGACTTGAGAGAATGTGGCTTTGCACTCCCCAGGATGTGGCAGTGGGCAAACCACCCGCTGTAAAGACTTGAGAGACTGTGGCTTTGCCCTACCCAGGATGCAGCAGTGGGCAAACCACCCACTATAAAGACTTGAGCGACTGTGGCTTTGCACTCCCCAGGATGCAGCAGTGGGCCCATGCATTTTGGGCCCAGTGGTCCACGGACTATAATTGGGGCACTATCCGGACTTGTGTAGTTGGTGTACATAATTGTATATACTGTATTTCAAGTTTTGACTAATGGATTTATATTGATTACAATTGTTTAACTCATTTCCTTTTGTCCTTGGGTTCTTCCAGGGGGGTGGGGGGTGTAAATGTAATGTTGCAGCATGTATTTGTGTGTATGTTGTTGTGGGTGAGGGTGGCAGTGGGGGTTTTGCGTTTTGCGTGTGTGTGCCACTCTCTTTTCCCTCCTCCCGCCCCTGTGTTGTAGGTGCAGTACTCACTGTAGTCGTTGCCGCCATCTTTGGAGCTCCTGATAGAGGAGCAGAAATACCATCGCAGGTAGTATTTGGAATTCTGGCTCCATGGAGTCCTGGTTCCTCGTGGAGTGTGGAGTGGTGAGTGTTTTCCCTTCCAAGTCCTGTTTTCGCTGTGTTTTTGTTCGCGTTGGTTCCGCCCCGGAAAAGGTGGCGGATTGGCCTCTCATAATAGTGTGGGCAGTACAATGTCTTCCGCCTGTCTATTGGCGGTGTCCGCTGCGCTGTTTGTTTGTACCGCCGTGGCAGTCGGAGTGTTAAAGTGGCTGTCTATGTTGGCAGTTTCCGCCACGGTCGTGATTCAATTTTTTTCCGCCGGCCTGTTGGCGGTATTACCGCTGCTTTAACACCGACCGCAGGGTTGTAATGAGGGCCATTGTCATATCTACCTATCCTCAGTATGGATCAGCAACAAAGTCAGTGTTCGTCTTCAGGTCATCAGTCGATCAGCATCACATCAGGCTCTTCTCACGAGAGTATGAGCCCAATGACAGAATTTCAAATCACCTCTACGGTCTCGCAGTCTCTCCCCTAACATCTGTTCTCCTGCATCTCATCTGAACTCTCTTCCCCCTGTCACATTGTTATATCAAATTCAACCAGTCTATCCACCAATTCCTAATTGGTTAATTAATCATACAATTGTTCTTTACCTAATAATTTTTCATAACTCAAATTTATGAATTCTAATATTACACACTTCTCATGTCGCTGATTGGTCCCCTTTACGATGTTGTCATCATCCAGCTCGTCAGGTATCGAAAATGTTGCATCTTCTTTTCAGTGTCTTTATTGATTGAGTCCTTGGAAAGTACACTCAGTGCGCTTTACACGTTAGTTGTTAAATTTCTAGTTCCATCATCTCCTGTCCGTCGGTTCACATACAGGTTTCGGTTAAGCACATTTTATTAAACAATATGCAGTTCACGGTTAGTTCAGTTTGTCAGCATTTTTCATTGAACGTTAAAGATTCAAAGTATGCGTGAGGTCTGGCAAGAGTAAGCCAAGACTTTAGCTAAATTAAGCTCTACAATTCAATGCAAAGCATAGGTTATATCTCTTAATATTACACATTACTACATTATTCTAATACATTTTCAATATTTCATATATGTTAGTTGCTCCTTTAAAATAATCGTTAATTCTGGTGGTCGCTCTCTGAGGTCACAATTTCAAATGCACACATTATTCTACGTTAATCATTTTCAACCAATTTCTTCATTCCAAATACATAAACATTCATTAATGATATCTAATTAAGATATTTGCGTTAACAAGTGGCTGTGGCATCCTATGCCAAATCCAGTGAAAAGTTGATAAATTACTGGTGGAAGGGGGACTGAAATTTATGATTCTTAGTAATTTCTCATTTCGGAGTGGGGGAGAGAGGGTTAATACCTGTTACTAGGCCCCTCCTCCTTTAGTTCCCCTTCCTTACTTCTCCATCGCGCTCCAGCTTGCCTCCTCTTTATACCACCTCATGACCCTTTCTTTCACATCTGTTGCTTTCCTCATAAGCAATTTGCCTCCTTTTATTGATATCCACTGATGCCCTTCCCATTTCCTCATCTATTAACTTTATTCCTTCTCCTGTCTCACTTTTTATTATCCTCGTCTTTCTCCTCAAACGTCTTCCTCATACCTCGCCCTCTGTACTGACTCTAAATGCTTGACTGCTTCTCCCCTGTAACCTATTTTCTGGGTTTCCTAGTGCCTCCCTGTGACCTGTCTGGGCGTCTGTGACAGTCTTCTTTCAAGCTGCCTAGGTAGGTTTCACAGAGAACAGAATCCTATGAAGGCAGTATTAAGTAAACTCTGAGGGATGGAGGTTGCGTGTAACAAAAACTACACAGGTGCAGAGCCCCCTGCCAGGCCCTCTCATCTCATGACCTTGGTGCCACTGCACCTCCAGTGCCACTGATAGCTGCGTCACTAGAAAATAGCATAGAAGACTAAGAAATAATACTAAGGGCCAGATGTACAATGGATTTTACTGGTCACAAAGGGCCCACTGAGCCGTTTGCGACTGGTAAAATACATTTTGGCATGTTTCAAAGGCAAAATGCAAGTCCATAACTTGTTACCGACTCACATTTTGCTTTTGTGATTCTTTATTAGGAAGGGGCGTGTAAAGGGCATCCCTTCATAATAGCGAGTCGCACTGGTAGGTGTGAAATTTTTGTGACTGGGCATGCTGTCACAAAATATACATTGTTTATCGACTCCTTGAAGGAGGTGGTAACCCATTTGCAAACAGGAAGTGGTCCTCAAGGATCCTTTCCCCTTTGTCAATGGGGTGCCAAATTTTTTTCAGAGCAGGCAGTGGTCCCAGGGACCACTGACCACTCTGAAAATGTTTTTATTTTTGAAATGCATTCGGTTTTCTTTTAAGGAAAACAGGCTGTATTTAACAATTTAACAAAATTGCTTTATTTAAAAAGCAATCAAAGGCATGGTGGTCTGCTGATCCCTGCATGCCACCACCCCTGTGATTGCCAGCTATTCCCTGAATTCTGGCAAATTAAGACCTTCCTCATGAATATTAATGAGACAGGTCCCTTGGGGCCCATTTGGGAATCACAAACAGTGTCTCAGGCACTGTAGTACATCAGTGTTTGTGACTCACAATTAGCAAGTCGTAAAAAATGCAGGTTGCGAGTCGCAAACTGAAGCTCTCATCTGACCACTAATTGACATCAAAACCATTCCTCACACTATTTGTAAATATGTAGTTCTTCTTCAGAGCACTGGATGGCAGCAGAACTCTAAATATTGGATGATGGTGGAGCATGTTTATTTTGCTGAGGCTGGTAAAACATTACAGGCAACAAGGCCTAGATTGTCTATAGCGTGACCTAGGAAGTACTGACTGAATTTGGAGGAAATTAGAATGAATAGGAGAGGTAGGGACATTATAACCTCTTGACATTTTACATGATTTGAAAAGAGAATGGGCGAGTATATTATTTTTATTTCAGTGTATGTAGTTTACACTGTGGCTTAATATGAGCTTAAACGTTTCAAGGCACGTTGGTTCATTACACATTGTCTGCTCATTAAAGAACCAACTTTGTGACTTCTTATGTCATTGTAATGAGTGGTACAGGAAAAAAAATCAGAATGGGGGTGCTGCCATCAATTTTAGATCACTCAAGTCATAGGGGCATATTTATGAGTGTGGTGGCACAGGGCAGTGCAGCAAGTCACCTTGCTCTGCTGCCCTGTGTCAAAGTGAAAGGACCGAAATGTGCTGTATCTATCCAATATGGCACATCCCTACCCTTTCCCCCTGCACTGGCATACTTTTGGGGGCCTATGGCCAACACAGGCACCCTTGCCCCATGGTGCAAGGGTTCCTGCATTGCATTCAGGATTGTGTTTGTGGAGGAAGGGACACCTTCCTGCACAAAGCCAATCCTGCAAGGATTTTCCCTCTTTCTGTGTGTGCTGCAGAAGGGAAAAAAGAGGAGAAATAAAGATACTTCTTTCTGTGCCTCTTCTGGGTAGGCATGAGATTTGTGCACATTGCCAGGTTTGAAAATCCTCGTAAATCTGAGAATGTGTCAAAATCCATGGGAGTTGCATGGGAAAACCCACTGCAATGCCCATGGAACGCCTACCCAGGACAGAGTAAGACAACACAGCAATGTGCACTGCATTGCCTTACTCCATAATTTTAAGCAACTCAAAGTCACGCAAAATGGCTTTGCGAGGCTTCAAAAATGTGACCTAGCTTTTTTTGCCCAGCTTGAACCTCATTGCGTGGTGCAAGCATGGCATAACCCACGCATAAATATACCCTATAGTGTTTTTAAAAAATCCAAGCATCACACAAAAAGTATGTGTAGCACATGTGACATGAGCAATCAGGAGGAGAGTGGTAAGGGTGTGGTATGTACCTGGTGATGCATGTCAGGGCTCTGGTGTTTTAGCATACTGTCATTTATAGAAAGCACATTTAACATTTAAATTGCCACTGAATTTGCTTAGTTGTGCAGTTTTACTGAAGAAAAGTACAAAAGGCACAAATGATAATATGAACATCCGTTTTAGCAAATATGTATCATTAGCAGAGCACCAAGCAAAGTGTTTAGATGTATTTTAATCCTATGAAAATCTCCGGTTTTGTCGCACTTTAAAATTACAAAAAATATACTTTCCCAATTGTTCATATATTTTGAAATATGTTCTTAATTCATCTAAATGTATTTCAATGTTGTTGTGTGTTATATAAACAGACATTCTACAGCCTTTCTTTTCACTCCCTGTACCCCTGAAAGATTGTCACCCTGGTCACTTTTACAACATCTTCTCATTTTGCAGACAGCGAAAGAAAGGTAAACAGCAGTTTCCGAGTTAACCCCTTTAGTGCGGGCATCAGCCACTGGCCGACGCCCGCACTCCCTCCCTGGTGCGGGTCACAACCAGTGGGCGACACCAGGGAGGGGGTTCGAAAATCCTCAGGTGCGTTGCACCCGAGGGTTTTCCTTTTTTTTTTTAAAGTCCTTGGAGACACAGAAGAGCTTCCGTGTCGCCTCCCGCCCCTTTGTAACGACAGTGCCCCGCGAGGCACGCTGACATCACAATGTTGATTTCCCCATCGGAGCAGGAAGCGGCCGTAGGGCCGCTTCCTGCTCCGATGGGGAAAAGTGCCCCAAACGGCCTTCCCCACGTTCGGGAAGGCCTTGTATGAAAGGGGAGACTCTCCCCTTTCATATGATGCCTTCCTGAACACGTTTCCTGGCCCGAGGGCCAGGAAATGCCACTAGACACCAAGGATTTCACTTGGGGGGGGGTCAGCCCACCTCAGAAAATGCCCCCCCCCCGCCCGGGCCATATTTTTTAATTTCAAGGTTGGGGCCCCCAGGGGCTAATTTAAAAAAAAAAAAAAAAAGAAATTGACAGGGGCAATCTTTTTTTTAGTAGTTGTAGGGTTTCCCTGGGGGCCATTTTGGCCCGCAAGGAAACCCTACAACTACCCAAAAAAAATACAGATCTATATAAATATTTATATATATATATATATATAGAGAGAGAGAGAGAGAGAGAGAGATTTATATATAGATATATCATAAATCTATAGATAGATCTATATATATATATATAGATCTATATATATATATGTATATGTATGTATACATATACATATATATATATATATATATATATATATATATATATATCAATCTTTCTATAGATATATCCATGTACATAGATATATCTATATAGAGATCAATATATATATATATATATATATATATATATATATATATATATATATAGATCACTTTTGTCAGTGCATAGGTGGTTTCCCTGGGGGCTGCAATCGGCCCCCAGGAAAACCAGACTCACATATAAAAGTGATCTATATATATATATATATATATCATATATATGTATATATATATATTTGCCACCAGTTGTCCTGCAGTTGCAGCTTGTGTCTTCAAAGCAGTGCACATACTTCAACTGACGCATTTCAACTGTAGCTTTTAGGCAGCAATAAAAAAGTCAAGTAAGTCTTGTGATTATGTTTCTGCTACAAAAGGATCAGACTTTTGTCTCGTGGCAGTTTTAGTGCCATAAAGAAGCGCAGAAGGTTTATATGACTACTGCAAAGAGCAAATCTGTATTTTATGTAAATAGCTGAGTACATTAGTAAAGTCAGCCACTACCTGTGCTATAATACAAATGTGCGGGGTGGGGGGTCGCTATGGAGAGATGAAGAGCACGTTTGCTGGGTGGCAATGAGGGAATCCGAGGAGGAGGACATGGGAGTGGGAGCACCAATAATGATTGTTGGACTGGGCGCAGGAGGTGCTAAAGACTGTGACGAATGGTATGTTACAAGGTGTTTGAGTGTCTTGAAAGAACATGCTGATTGAGGGAAGAAGCGCAGGCAAGGTGGCCTCTACTGTTGAACGTATCAAACACACACACCAGCAATTTTGTGACTGTCTATGCAGGCTAGTGCTTTAGAGCAACAGTTTAGCCAATAGCAGAGATGGCATCTTGATGGATGACTGCTGCTGACGTCACTCGGGTTATAGAGGACAGCTCTGACATCGGATCAGAGACTGAGACAACAGATACTGAGTCAGCATCTGAGGGATAGGACAATGGCGCAGACTCTGGAAGTGATTTTTCAGTTGGAGGAGTCCCATTGGATAACTCCGTCCAGTAAATTGTGAGGGAGGTGATGAGGGCAGTCCCGTTGTCCCTTCGCAAGCACAGTCTGTGCAACAGGGCAATAATGGGTTAGCCCAACCCAGAGAGCAGGTGAATGCGGGGGCAAGCACAGAGAGGGTGCTCACTTGGGAGCTCCCCAATTTAGTTCAGATCAAAAATTCCACTGTCCAAATTGTATTTTGGAGACATCAAAATTGTCTATCACAAAACAAACTGGTTTTGTAAGGCAGGCACCTTTGTATTTGGTCCTGGGTTCGGCGGCTATATAGGGAAACATACTAAACCCAAACATTTCTGGAAACTAAACATCCGGGGGAGTCCACAGAGGTGTGACTTGTGTGGATTCCCCAAAGTTTTCTTACCCAGAATACCCTGCACAGCTGAAATGTTGAATAAAAACTCTATTTTTCTTGCATTTCTGTCACACAAACTACAGGAATATGCTGAGATCCACAAAATTCTTACCACCCAGTGATTCCTCACGTGTCCTGATAAAAACACTACCCCACTTGAGTGCCTATACCTAGTGCCTGCGTAAGAAATGGATCACCCCAGGGTCAACAGGTGCCTCATGTAAGTACCAACATTGACCGTTGTGTGATCTATTCCTGTCGCGGGTAGTAGGCCTACCCACACAAGTGAGGTGCCATTTTTATCGGGAGACTTGGGGGAACCATGGGTGGAAAGAAATTTGTGGCTCCTCTCAGATTCCAGGACCTTCTGTCACCAAAATGTGAGGGAAAAGTATTTTGTTTGGCCACATTTTGAGGTTTGCAAAGGATTCTGGGTAACAGAACCTGATCAGAGCCCCACAAGTCACCCCATCTTGGCTTCCCCTAGGTGTCTAGTTTTTATAACTGTGCAGGTTTGCTAGGTTTCCCTAGGTGCCGGCTGAGGTAGAGGCCAAAATCCACAGCTAGGCACTTTGCAAAAAACAGCTCTGTTTTCTTTGTGAAAATGTAATGTGTCCACGTTGTGTTTTGGGGCATTTCCTGTCGTAGGCACTAGGCCTACCCACACAAGTGAGGTATCATTTTTATCGGGAGGCTTGGGGGAACGCTTTGCGGAAGGAAATTTGTGGCCCCTCTCAGATTCCAGAACTTTCTGTCACCGAAATGTGAGGAAAAAGTGTTTTTTTGGCCACATTTTGAGGTTTGCAAAGGATTCTGGGTAACAGAACCTGATCAGAGCCCTACAAGTCACCCCATCCTGGATTCCCCTAGGTGTCTAGTTTTGAAAAATGTGCAGGTTTGGTAGGTTTCCCTAGGTGCCGGCTGAGCTAGAGGCCAAAATCCACAGCTAGGCACTTTACAAAAAACTGCTCTGGTTTCTTTGTGAAAATGTGATGTGTCCACGTTGTGTTTTAGGGCATTTCCTGTCGCGGGGCCTACCCCCACAAGTGAGGTATCATTTTTATCGGGAGACTTGGGGGAACGCTGGGTGGAAAGAAATTTGTGGCTCCTCTCAGATTCCAGGACTTTCTGTCACCAAAATGTGAGGAAAAAGTATTTTGTTTGGCCACATTTTGAGGTTTGCAAAGGATTCTGGGTAACAGAACCTGATCAGAGCCCCACAAGTCACCCCATCTTGGCTTCCCCTAGGTGTCTAGTTTTTATAACTGTGCAGGTTTGCTAGGTTTCCCTAGGTGCCGGCTGAGGTAGAGGCCAAAATCCACAGCTAGGCACTTTGCAAAAAACAGCTCTGTTTTCTTTGTGAAAATGTGATGTGTCCACATTGTGTTTTGGGGCATTTCCTGTCGTAGGCACTAGGCCTACCCACACAAGTGAGGTATCATTTTTATCGGGAGGCTTGGGGGAACGCGGGGTGGAAGGCAATTTGTGGCTCCTCTTAGATTCCAGAACTTTCTGTCACCGAAATGTGAGGAAAAAGTGTTTTTTGGGCCACATTTTGAGGTTTGCAAAGGATTATGGGTAAGAGAACCTGATCAGAGCCCCACAAGTCAGCCCATCCTGGATTCCCCTTGGTGTCTAGTTTTGAAAAATGTGCAGGTTTGGTAGGTTTCCCTAGGTGCCGGCTGAGCTACAGGCCAGAATCCACAGCTAGGCACTTTGCAAAAAAACCACATCAGATTTCAATGTAAAAATGTGATGTGTCCACGTTACCTTTCCTGTCGCAAGCATTGGGCCTACCCAAGCAAGTGAGGTACCATTTTTATCGGGAAACATGGGGTAACACAGAATAGCACAACAAATGTTATTGCCCCTTGTCTTTCTCTACATTTTTCCTTCCAAATGTAAGACAGTGTGTAAAAAAGATGTCTATTTGAGAAATGGACCATAATTCACATGCTAGTATGAGCACCCCGGAATTCAGAGATGGGCAAATAACCACTGCTGCTCAATACCTTATCTTATGCCCATTTTGGAAATACAAAGGTTTTCTTGATACCTATTTTTCGCTCTTTATATTTCAGCAAATGAATTGCTGTATACCCGGTATAGAATGAAAACCCATTGCAAGGTGCAGCTCATTTATTTGCTCTGGGTACCTAGGGATCTTGATCAACCTACAAGCCCTATATATCCCTGCAACCAGAAGAGTCCAACACACGTAACGGTATATTGCTTTAAAACATCTGGCATTGCAGGAAAAAGTTACAGAGTAAAACGCTGAGAGAAATGGCTGTTTTTCTCAGCTCAATTTCAATATTTTTTTTCCAGCTGTTATTTTCTGTAGGAAAACCTTGTAGGACCTACACAAATGACCCCTTGCTGAATTCAGAATTTTGTCTACCTTTCAGAAATACTTCTGACTTCCAGTCACTAACTGGAAGGAGGATGAAAGCACCAAAAATAGTAAAAATGAAGTATGTCCCAGTAAAATGCCAAAATTGTGTTGAAAAATGTGGTTTCCTGATTCAACTCTGCCTGTTCCTGAAAGCTGGGAAGATGGTGATTTTAGCACCGGAAACCCTTTGTTGATGCCATTTTCAGGGTAAAAACCACAAGCCTTCTTCGGAACCCCTTTTCTAAAAAAAACAAAACCAAATTTTAGGTGTATTTTGGCTAATTTCTTGGTCTCCTCCAGGGGAACCCCGAAACTCTGGGTACCTTTAGAATCCCTAGGATGTTGGAAAAAAGGACGCAAATTTGGCATGGATAGCTTATGTGGACAAAAAGTTATGAAGGCCTAAGCTCAAACTACCCCAAATAGCCAAAAAAGGGCTCAGCACTGGGGGGAAAAGGCCCAGCAGCTAAGAGGTTAAAATTAGCATCAATTTGTCAGAATACATAGCCTGACATTTGGTCATTGTCTTTGCACATATAGCAAAATTGACAAAATACACAAAAAATTCAAATACATCTTTATTATGTAATCACCTTTTGAGCTCCAGCATTTTTTTGGGAGGTGCTTCAGCCCCCTCACCCCCCCTTCCAGCACCTAGGCTTGTAATGACCCATAAATTGGGGGTCGAGGTTTGAGAGAGGAAAGTTGGTGGAGTCACGAGGAGAGGACCTTGAAAAGCAGAGTCTGACAGTCAACTTATACGTTAAGGGGCAGATTTATGAAAAGTGGCCCTGCACCTAGTGCCACACCACTTTCTTGGGCCCTTTACCCCCACCATATGTGCGCCGTATTTAGAATACGGTGCACGATGGCGCAGCGTAGGGGGCAATAGTGTAATTTTTTATGACACTATTGATGTACTCTGTAGGAGTACCACCAACAATTTGGTGCTACTCCTGCAGAGAACATAGGGGCCCATTGTAAACACTGGTGTGTCCCCTTTTAACACCTTCTCTGAGCAGGCGTTAAAAGTGCTGAAAAAAATTATACAAGGAAATCTGTTAGATTTCTGGACCCCATTTTTTCATCCCCCACTAATGGGGGAATTCCCTCTTTGCATACATTATGCCTGGTGCAGGTTAAATGTAGCGCAAAGGGTTACAGAGCGTGCAACGCAAGCATTGCGCCACTTTGTAAATATGCTGTGGGGATTTTGGCTTCGTTGGGCCACGTTAGCGTCAAAATAAATTATGCTAATGTGGCCCAAGGAGGCGCTAGGCACTCTTAAATATGCCACTAATTTTTTTTAAATCTGCTACATAAAATTGGCAACAAGGACCTATAGAAAGTAAATCTATTCTAGATTATTTTAACAGAAAAAATGGCTGCACCATGAAATCTTACAGGATTAAGGCACCTGCTGCAGAGATCACTGTGTGCCCAGCAATTGCATGGGGATTATAATATCGGTAAGGTACTTTGAGTGTTTAACACAGAACTGGGAGAGTTCTGTGATTCGTCCAGTCATAGTTTTGAGTAATAAAGTGGCATAGAGGGTTAATGTGCCAGGTTCAAAGCACATCATGTAACATGCAGATCACATATTTTGATTTTAATTAGATAGGTAAGTGGGCTACTGCTTTTGAAACTTATCCTTTTGTTACTTGCAGTTCATAAATTGCAAACCGTGTAATATAGCACAGTGATCTTTTTATTTGTATCAAGGAGCTTTATGCTGAATGTAGGTCTAGAGTTTAGATCCTTAGGGCCATATTTATACTTTTTGACGCACAACTGCGCCAACGCAGTTGTGCGTCAAAAATTTTAACGCCGGCTAACGCCATTCCAAAGCGCCATGCGGGCGCCTTATTTATTGAATGACGTTAGCCGGCGGAGCTGACTGGTGTGCGTAAAAAAAAAGGACTCACACCAGGCAGAGCCGGCGTAGGGGAAAATGGAGCTTGGGCGTCAAAAAATGGGGCAAGTCACGTCTGAGGCAACATTTTCGCCTCGACCCGATTTGCGCCATTCCCAACCCCCATTGAAATGACTCCTGTCTTAGCACAGACAGGAGTCATGCCCCCTTGCCCAATGGCCATGCCCAGGGGACTTATGTCCCCTGGGCATGGTCATTGGGCATAGTGGCATGTAGGGGGGCACAAATCAGGCTTCCCTATGCCACAAAAAAAAAACAAAAAAAATACTTACCTGAACTTACCTTAAGTTCCCTGGGATGGGTCCCTCCATCCTTGGGCGTCCTCCTGGGGTGGGCAAGGGTGGCAGGGGGTGTCCCTGGGGGCATGGGAGGGCACCTCTGGGCTCCTTCCGAGCCCACAGGTCCCTTAACGCCTGCCCTGAGCAGGCGTTAAAAAATGACGCAAAAGCGGCTGGACGTCATTTTTTTTGACCCGCCCACTCCCGTGCGTCATTTTTGCACGGGAGTTTAAATAAGGAGCACATGCCTTAGAGTAATTTTTTAGAAGGGAACACCTACCTTGCATATCATTAACGCAAGGTAGGTGTCCACGCTAAACAATTACGCAAACTCTAAGATCTTTGGCGCTAGACTGGTCTAACGCCAAAGTATAAATATGGAGTTAGCTTTGCGTTGGATTTGCGTAAAAAAAAACAACGCAAATCCGGCGCAAACAGAGTATAAATATGCCCCTTATTGTTTTTTTCTCAGTCGGTTGTTATTCTAAGATTGCAAAGAAGGGTTTCTTTGGGAAGTGATAAAGTCTTGTTAGTACAGACAACCACTATCACTGTGTTATATTTTATATCCTGAATTTGTGGTTCTCCCAATCATTCTCTCTTAAAATAATGTCTACATATACGGACAATATGTGAATCTTACAACTCTTATTACCTTAAGTAACATTTCCTGTACATTGATTTACATACTTGCATGATTTATTGTGCCACCATGTGACACCCTACACCCGGAGGATTAGATCTGTAAAATAATTATATTGAATAAATAGTAGGTGCCATTTACTTTGTTATATTTGTAATTATTTGTACACACAGATAAATCTTGCATTCTTACAGTGCATGTATACCTTTACTTAAGGGGTTGAAAAGTCAAAAACCTGCCTCCAAGTGACAATGTCCCTAAAGTACTTGTGACCTGTGCCTTTTCTTCCTTTCAAATTGCCTCGGCATTTAGGTAATAGGTTATAGATAGCACCCAGCCAGTGCAACTTTAACAAAACAAAACAATGGCTATTTCAATCAGGCCTTGCTTTGGGCTTGCCTGGAAGTGAAAAATAGAAATCCCCCTCTCTGCCTGCAAGTTGCTGCTCTGATCAGTATGCAAAAAACGTGCGGGCACTGCTGAATTATGTTACAGTATTGAAAAATGACACCAGGACAAATTCAACATGTTACCCTGGGTCGGCTAGATTCCAGATCCAGCTCAGAAATAGCTGCCGGAGCCAGGTGCCGGTTGGATCCCCCTACTTTTCGGCACTGATTACCATGGATCATGCCTGTTTGATACCGCTGAGATGCCATGCCTCAGACTACGTAGACCTCACTACTAGGTCATGTTAGGAGCATGTGTTGGGCTGGCCTTGCTACAAACTCTTTCTTGCTTAATCACTCACTAACGAGCACTATTGCTAGCTGCCCCACTGACCTCTGGTATCCGACATGCTGCTTATCAAAAGGGACCCTTTCCTACATCCCTTGCCTACATACCTCCCAAGGGCAGCCCCTTAACCTAAGCTGACAAGTCTCACTACAACAGAACTTAGCATGCACTACTCGCTCAAAACCCCCACAGTGCAAGCGTCAATATTCACCTTACCCCAAAATCCCATTTTGGTGTTAGGTCACTGAGCCAGGAAACAGGACGCTTTGATGGCCTTTTTGGAAGAAATAATTGGTAGTGATCTACCCCACAGTGAACACTGTCCCCGAGCTTGCAGCTTGCTCTGTGTAGTCTATGTCTCTCCTAACCACATGTTCAGATGGGGTATTGTCAAATAGCTTAGGTAAGACTAACGGAAGGTGTGATTATAAGTGGTTGCCTGGTCCAGTGAGAACTGATGCTTTCAAACTTGAGGTTGCCCTCTGTATGGAAAGGAAACATGTTTCAGTGGAATATGGGGGAACACCTTTCATTGTGCTTGTTGGTATAGACACACTACTGGCAGGTGTGCCCATTTTGAGCAACGGCGTACTTAAACTAATTCAAATTTGTACTGTAAACCCGATCTCACCTTAACATCCAACACCACTGTTTTGTTTGGAATGGAGGAGATTACCCTGGGATCAGAGGTCGTTTCACAGTATTTTCTGATTTCCCACCACACACTCAGAAATCAAAACCAACATATGTCCATACACGGTCACTAGGAGATATTGCCTATCTTTCATGTAGTTCTACAAATCCCATTTAACCATTGTGACTCAAAATACAGTCTTTTCCCACAGGGTCAGTGGAGGAATAACATTGTCTCCAACCGTGAGACCTTTTCCTGCGGTCCAGATACAGCCTGTGTTTAACAAGCACAGCCTGTCAGTACTGTCATTTGCCACACTGGTGCCCCATGGCGATGAGCACTATTGCACCCGAGTTGTAAAGATAATTAATTGCCTTCAGCCTAGGTTATTGGATTTTGCTGCAGAAGATGGCCAAATTATATGACAAGGTTTGCACCTCATCATTCTCTGGGCAAAGATTTCACTCACTAGTACCACTTTGACACCAAGATACAGAGGAAAGCAACAGAAAGGTGACCGGTCAACCTCTAGGAAGGGCCTTCCACTGCACGGCAACATGTGGTGCAGTGCTTTTAGTGGCTTTTCATCCATTTGAGTTATCAACGACATTTAATTTACTGAGATCTACAGATTATGTGGTACCTGATCGATTATGTGGGAGATGCGGCAAATCCATAATTATGCACAAAACAATACAGTCACAAAATCGCATAATTCCAGTGTCCCTGTCTTATTGCCTTATGCCGTTGAGTATACCAGGGTAGAAAATCTGTCAAGTCTTACTCTAGAAGGAGGCAAGGGTCAGCAAACAGATCTAACATGACACAGTAAATAACACTCAACACACTGAATACCCACTATATGCTGTATCTTAGTAGAACTTTTATTTAGCCGTGAGTAAAACGAGCAGTTATAATTACACACTGTAAAGCTATAAGATGCAAGCAATTACTGGGGACAAGATGCGACCACCAAAGGTTTTTGTAGTGGGTTCTCATGGGCAATAGATTTTTTCCCAATGACCAAATTTATCCCATTGGGCTGCACTAATACGAGCTCAGGAGACTTTGGCCCTCATCGCCTTTGGATCAATTCTCAGGGGTAGTACAACTTATTTTTCTGGTCCCTTGAACTTGAAACTCACAGGGGAGTGATTGAAGATCCCCCTAACCTAATGTGCCGCCTCTCTCAATCTTCCTGCACCCTCATGATCAGTGAACATATAGTTTAGCTGGGAGAAACTTGTGTGGTGTGAAGTAGAATATGTATTGCCTCTGCTGTGGATGGTGTAGTCTCCAGACATCCACCACACCCAAAGCCTCCATGAAGAACCGTAAAGACCCCTGCTCACTCGTTGCACCAACCCCGGTCTCCCTATCTACCCTTGGGTCTAGCACTGCATTCATGCCACTTATGCTGCAGTGTGAATGGCACTGAGTTTTTAACTAGGGTTCCAACCCCCCAGGAGTCTGTGGTATAGTCGACATGCACCACCACTGAATAGCCAAACCTATTTAGGGCTTTTTAGTGATTCCCTTTGAGATGGGTTTCCTGGAGTAATATAATGTCTGGGGAGTGTTGGCGTAGACACTGAAACACCAACGTACGCATCCCCTTATTTCGCAGACCATTTACATTACAGGTCCAAATGTTCAGTTTATTTTGCTTGTAGCTTCCCACCCTACATTCCCAGTGATGCTCCTGACACTCAGTATATATGTATCTCATCCCTCGTGTGCTGCTACCTCGCATTTCAACCACTGTGGCCTCCCTATTTCTGACCCTTGTGTATCAGAGCAATTCACTAAACATTATAAAAGCTACAACAACAATCCACTTCAGCAGTTATATCAACCCCTCTAACTCTCCCCTCCCTGCTACCCTGCTTTGTGAGCATAAAACCACCTACTATTGCAATTTGCAGAGTGCCTGTCCATAGCATAAGAACTATACTATAACTGAGGATGGCTATTTCTGCCAGTAATATATCTGATGTATGGTAATAAACAGTGCTTGTTATCTCCCCAAATTTTGTAATATTCCTTCTGAACTTCTAAGTGTCTGTGAAATCTACACCTCCATCTGCTTAATGGCACCCCACCAACTCTCTCCTTCCCACAAATAGTCTTAAGGCATAACCTTTACCATAGTCACAGTTCTCATGTGTCCTTTGGTGATTCTCGGGGCTCCAGGTGCTCCAGCGAGTCCAATCGCCATGCCTCCTCCTCGGTTGTCCATTTTGTAGCTCTCTGGTCTTTGCCGCCTTTGTGGTGCACCACTCACCAGCCCTCGATCCAGTCCCAAGCCTCCTCTGGGGAGGGAAAGTGCCATGACCTGCCCCCTCCATCACTCGCAAGCGGGCCGGGTAGAGCATCATGTACTGTATACCTTTGCCCCGCAAGGTCTTCTTGACTTATTCAAAACTTTGTATCTGCTTTTGGACCTGCAAAGTGAAATCTGACAAAAAACGGACTGTTGCATTTCCAACCTGCAGGTCCTCATGTGTGTAGGCTGCCTGTAGGATGGCATCTTTGTTTCTATAGTTCAGTATCCTGGCTATTATGGTCCAAGGTGGGGCACCCAGTTTCAGCCTCGACACCAGCATACTGTGAGCCCTCTCTACTGAGGAAACATTGGACAGCCATTTAGGCTTAAGTATAGTTAGAAAAAGATCCTCCAAGAAGAGGTCCACACTTGGGCCCTCTGCACCCTCTGGAACCCATACCAATCAAATGTTGCGCTGAACCCTTCCCTCCTGATCTTTCAGCCTGGCATTCATTGCTGTGTTCTGCTTCGTCAGGGCTGCATCCTGCTCCTCCAGCCGCTTTGTTGTCACCTGTAGGCACTTTAAATTCTCTTCTGCCATTGTCACTTTTTCTGAGATTTTCCCCTACAATCCACTGAAATCATCCTGCAATAATCCAACATCAATTGTGACTGTATCTAATTTAGGCTTAAGTGTGCCCTTTAGAACTTGGATCGCTGACATTATTTCTTGCTATGAAGGCTCGGCCACGCATTCAACCATCAGGCCCCCATTTCCGCCTACCATTGACTTGTCTCTCCACCATGCATCGTCATGGTCTCTGTATATTTTTCATGTTTGTTGGACTACATCATCTGGGTGCCTCCATGTCTGCCCATCCCGCTGGATCCTCTTCTGTGGGCCCTTCTTCCCCAGTCTTGTCAGGACACCACCCATGTGCTGCAATATCTGGTTGGGTGCAGTGTGTATCTCCCGTGGGGTCGGATGCTTCCCACGTGTTACTGTTAATCTGCCTCAATAGATCAGCCGCTTGTTGCTGCCACCTGTGGGTTTTTAATAATATTGCAAACGGTTGGACATCTTACGTCGCTTTCTTAGTGGGCAGCTGTAAGGAAATGCCTCCTTGACATGGTTACCCCCTGACTTTTTGCCTTTGCTGATGCTATGTTTTGAATTGAAAGTGTGCTGAGGCCTGCTAACCAGGCCCCAGCACCAGCGTCTTTCCCTAACCTGTACTTTTGATTCCACAATTGGCACACCCTGGCATCCAGGTAAGTCCCTTGTAACTGGTACCCCTGGTACCAAGGGCCCTGATGCCAGGGAAGGTCTCTTAGGGCTGCAGCATATCTTATGCCACCCTGGGGACCCCTCACTCAGCACAGACACACTGCTTGTCAGCTTGGGTGTGCTGGTGAGAACAAAAACGAGTAAGTCGACATGGCACTCCCCTCAGGGTGCCATGCCAACCTCACACTGCCTATGCAGTATAGATAAGTCACCCCTCTAGTAGGCCTTACAGCCCTAAGGCAAGGTGCACTATACCATAGGTGAGGGCACCAGTACATGAGTACTGTGCCCCTACAGTGTCTAAGCCAAACCTTAGACATTGTAAGTGCAGGGTAGCCATAAGAGTATATGGTCTGGGAGTCTGTCAAACACGGACTCCACAGCACCATAATGGCTACACTGAAAACTGGGAAGTTTGGTTTCAAACTTCTCAGCACAATAAATGCACACTGATGCCAGTGTACATTTTATTGTGAAATACACCCCAGAGGGCACCTTAGAGGTGCCCCCTGAAACCTTAACCGACTATCTGTGTAGGCTGACTGGTTCTAGCAGCCTGCCACAACCGAGACATGTTGCTCACCCCATGGGGAGAGTGCCTTTGTCACTCTGAGGCCAGTAACAAAGCCTGCACTGGGTGGAGATGCTAACACCTCCCCCAGGCAGGAGCTGTCACACCTGGCGGTGAGCCTCAAAGGCTCACCCCTTTGTGTCAGCACCGCAGGACACTCCAGCTAGTGGAGTTGCCCGCCCCCTCCGGCCACGGCCCCCACTTTTGGCGGCAAGGCCGGAGAAAATAATGAGAAAAACAAGGAGGAGTCACTGGCCAGTCAGGACAGCCCCTAAGGTGTCCTGAGCTGAGGTGACTCTAACTTTTAGAAATCCTCCATCTTGTAGAAGGAGGATCCCCCCAATAGGATTAGGGATGTGACCCCCTCCCCTTGGGAGGAGGCACAAAGAGGGTGTACCCACCCTCAGGGCTAGTAGCCATTGGCTACTAACCCCCCAGACCTAAACACGCCCTTAAATTTAGTATTTAAGGGCTTCCCTGAACCTAAGAATTTAGATTCCTGAAACTACAAGAAGAAGAGGACTGCTGAGCTGAAAAACCCCTGCAGAGGAAGAACAGAAGACACCAACTGCTTTGGCCCCAGACTTACCGGCCTGTCTCCTGCCTTCCAAAGAAACCTGCTCCAGCGACGCTTTCCAAGGGACCATGACCTCTGAATCCTCTGAGGACTGCCCTGCTTCAAGAAAGACAAGAAACTCCCGAGGACAGCGGCACTGCTCCAAAAGAACTGCAACTTTGTTTCAAGGAGCAGATTTAAAGACCCCTGCAACTCCCCGCAAGAAGCGTGAGACTTGCAACACTGCACCCGGCGACCCCGACTCGACTGGTGGAGAACCAACACCTCAGGGAGGACCCTCCGGCGACTCCGAGTCCGTGAGTAACCAAAGTTGTGCCCCCTGAGCCCCCACAGCGACGCCTGCAGAGGGAATCCCGAGGCTCCCCCTGACCGCGACTGCCTGAACTCCATTTCCCGACGGCTGGAAAAGACCCTGCACCCGCAGCCCCCAGCACCTAAAGGAACGGAACTCCTGTGCAGGAGTGACCCCCAGGAAGCCCTCTCCCTTGCCCAGGTGGTGGCTACCCCGAGGAGCCCCCCCCTTGCCTGCCTGCAACGCTGAAGAGATCCCTTGATCTCTCATTGACTTCCATTGAAAACCCGACGCTTGTTTCTACACTGCACCAGGCCGCCCCAGTGCCGCTGAGGGTGTACTTTTTGTGTGGACTTGTGTCCCCCCCGGTGCCCTACAAAACCCCCCTGGTCTGCCCTCCGAAGACACGGGTACTTACCTGCTGGCAGACCGGAACCGGGGCACCCCCTTCTCTCCATTGAAGCCTATGCGTTTTGGGCACCTCTTTGACCTCTGCACCTGACCGGCCCTGAGCTGCTGGTGTGGTAACTTTGGGGTTGCTCTGAACCCCCAACGGTGGGCTACCTTGGACCCAAAACTGAAACCTGTAAGTGACTTACTTACCTGTTAAAACTAACATTACTTTACCTCCCCCAGGAACTGTGAAAATTGCAGTGTCCACTTTTAAAACAGCTATTTGTGTTTTATGTAAAAAGTATATATGCTACTGTGATTATTCAAAGTTCCTAAAGTACTTACCTGCAATACCTTTCAAATGAGATATTACATGTAGAATTTGAACCTGTGGTTCTTAAAATAAACTAAGAAAAGATATTTTTCTATAACAAAACCTATTGGCTGGATTTGTCTCTGAGTGTGTGTTCCTCATTTATTGCCTGTGTGTATGTACAACAAATGCTTAACACTACTCCTTGGATAAGCCTACTGCTCGACCACACTACCACAAAATAGAGCATTAGTATTATCTCTTTTTGCCACTATCTTACCTCTAAGGGGAACCCTTGGACTCTGTGCATACTATTCCTTACTTTGAAATAGTGCATACAGAGCCAACTTCCTACAGCAGCTAAGGGGTTGGTTGCTGTCTCGAATCAGCTCCTTGGGGGGGGAGGTGCTGTTACAAATTCATGGGTCCCAGATGTGAACCGGGGGGGCAACACCTCACCACTCCCTGCAATAGATAGAAAACAGGCAGATGTGGCACTCCTTGGGCCTCGGTGCAGTCAGTCACCACAATGCACAGACGCCACCCACGTCTGCGTTAGTCTCCCTCCCAGGCCCAGACTTTCACACATGTCCAGGTTTTGCGGCCTCTTTGTAGTTGCTGGGCCGGGGGCGTATCTACCTCACTCGGCTACTGGCCAAATCAGGCCACCGAAGGGAACGGCTCCCAGGTCCTTCGCTCGCTCCCTTCAGATTTGCTCCCTTCTCAGGGATCCGAAGATAGGGGAAGGCAGCACAGGGGAGCGAAGACTCACCTTGGGCATAGCACTCCACCAGTCTGGGACCTGCCACAGACCACAATCTCTGCCGCTGCCCTCGCCAAGACAGTCGGTCCAGGACCCCCGGTGGTCAGGATCCTTTCAGACCACCTGGACCTGCATCCCTCACCCGGTCTGCTCCATGTCTCCGGCCTGGGCGAGGGGAGTGGGAGGAGTGCCTTCTCCTTCTCCTAGTGTGCCAGGACCACAGGAGTCATCTTAACCTCGCTTCAGCATCTCGGCTGCTCTTTTCCCAGTCTCCAGTAGCCCAGGACCACGGATCGGGAGTAAATTATTCTTACATGTACTATTATGAAATATGGAAGCTTTAACAAATTAAAGCTGCTGCACGTTTAAGGCAAGGTGGGCAAGGAAAATTTAGAGAAAGCTCTACGGTTGTCGATAATAGTATGAACACATTGTCCAACTGCATTTACACCTTAAACAACATTGTGTGCTCTGCTGTGACATTATTCAAAATGATATGTCACTTTACCATCATGGACAGAGTCAACTTAGGTCCATTACGCAGCTCAGTTGAAGTTTACAGGTTCTGAAAAATGGCTGTGTGCCTTGGAGGCACGTTAACTCTAAAGACTTATTTGCTGCATTTACCCTTACATGAAAACAACAGATAATGGCTAAGAAGTAAGCTAATTACATCATGCATAGCATTGGAAAGTTAGAAAAGTTGCCCTTTACTGTGGCTGATATATTATTGTCAGTGTGATTCATACATGGAGTGATCTCCCTGCCCATATCAACATTCCAATTCACTTTGTGTTTGAAACATTTGTCTGTAGGCAGTTTTGAGCAGTTAGGAGACAGTTACATTCATGAGGTGAGGGAGCTGCCCTTTGATTACAAATGCCTGAACGGTGAAAAAGATGTCTTTGTTAGTGATAGCGAATGTGAAACTTCTGTAAGTCATTCTATGATTTGTAAACAGGCAGCCTAGCACAGCGCAAGTAACGCATCTGTCACAAATTTAGCTTGCTATGTAAAGGGTATCCCTGTCCCTTTGATTCACCCAGTATTTTAGTTACTTTTGAATGGGAGTTACTGGATGCGGAGAAATCAAGGTTGCTGTGGGATGAGACCAGGGCCCAGATTCTCAAAGGTTTAGCATCAGTTTAGTGTTACTTTTTCAATGCTACACCGACGCTAAACTTCTTTGGGCATTCACAAACCAATGCAAATAGGTATTTGCGTAGCTTTGTGTGGCAAAGTAAAGCAAAGGAGCGCAAAACGCTGTTTTGCTTTACTTTGTGTCAAGGGGGCTTTACATGGGTGGTACATGGGTGTAGCCAAGCTACCACATATGCTTTTGACACTAACCCGATTCTGACACATCAGAAGAAAGGGTTTAGCGCCAAAAATTAACGCCTTTGAAAAGCAGGTGCAAAACAGAGAAATGTTTTTATTTCTTCCTACTTTTCCGACTTTGCCTATGTGCTGCACTGTACACACACATACAAAGTCGGAAAAGCATTTGCGCTTGGCTAGGCATAATATTTTGTACAGACTCATGCACACACCCTAGCACCATGGTGCTAAGGCGTGTGCGTGGCACGCAGCAGCTGAAATCAGTGCCGGCACTAGGGAGAGGGGAGGAGAGTGCCATTTCTCTGAGAATTTGGCCCTCTCCTGTTCTCTCCTTGTCACGCAATGCAGCACAGCAACTTCAAGTGCTGCACTGCATTGTCTGTCACCTACCAGAATCTAGGCCCATGTGTCGCTTACGTGATTTTGGTCTCTCAAATTGTGATCACATATGAGATAAAAGTAGCAGATTTGTGGCCTCGCATTGCTACTTAAAATATAAATTTTGACAAGCTAAGCAGACTGAAAGCTCTTTTGTTACAAAACCACATGGCTCTCACCTCAGCCCGTGAAACCTATGACCTGCAAGTGGCAAGGTCATCGGCAGAGATACAGTCCCTTTTAAATACCCAACTTCCCAAAACTTTTTGGTGAATTGGTCAGTCGCATCTTAAATGCATCTAACACAGTGGGGATTGTACACTTTTTAAGGTTGTAGGTTCTGGTTGGTCAGCACTTTCCAGACTGTGTTCGGAGTTATACCTTCAGCCATCCACTCACTTTTTTCGAGTGTTTTTGGAGGATTCCTCATAACATTGGCATTAATTGGCAGTATTCTGCTGTTGCTATTTTTGATCTGCAATGGCAGCCCATATAAAGAGAAATGATGGCGCTCCCACCAACCCAACTTTGTCATGAACGCATGATACAGTATTTTGTAGCATTACTCTTGGAAGAACTGGTCACTGATATTTTACACGGTCCTTAATTGTGTGCAGCCCTTCTTCTGCTGTTTATCGTACCCTTTCAAAAATGCCCTGGAGGAGAATCTTGCCTTATAACATGTATCTTCTTAGGACATAAATCTGATGATGTTCTTGATGAGGGTTCATTGCTGGATGTGTCCATTGAGATTGTGGTTTTTGCAGGATGCCTTCTATGAGCCCCCCATTGCAGAGTTAGTGGCTCATGGTGCTTTAACATCTGGCACAGTGCGGAACGCTGCCATCTCGGCCAGAAGTGTGGCTGAGATGACAGATCATGTGTGCTCCTTCCACCTTTTGATTGATGAGCTGTTGATTTTATTGTTAGACGAAGTGGGGTCTATCCAGGATTCTATTTCCAATATTGTGCTCATTACCTCCTGTGGGATCATGGTTATTGCTAATTTGGCATTTTGAATTTTTTTTAATTCTTAAAGTGACCTATTTTTAAATTCAGCCACGTAATTTGGACTAGTCTGGTTGTCAACTTGGGACATTTTTATCTCTTTTATGTATATTTTAGCCTGCTTTAAGGTAGGTAGCATAAGTTTAGTTCATTTTAGGTCTCAGTGCCTGCACTCCTGTAGCAACAATGGAGAGGTATCGTGGGTTCCCTTTAGGGCCTAGACTGGGCACCCTTATTTCAACTCTAAGCTCACAGCCTGTGCCTTTTAACACACAAAAACATTTTGTCAATTTTTATTCATTTTAATATATTTCAGCACAGCTCGCTTTTCACCTTGTTGTTTTTGATTTTTATCAGTTGTCTTTCTGAGAAGGCATAGTTGTTCATGTTTTACATTTATCATTTCACTCTGTGCCCCGCTCAAGGCTGTCATGTTTTGTGTGCAAAAATGTACCTAGTATTGTTTCTCCAAGAGTTACAGAGTAAACCCTCAACCATAGACATATTATCATGTCAGGCCTGCTGTTAGAACACAACATGTTTTGTTATATAAATGTCATATAGGCATAAGGAGGGTAGAGGGCATTCCAGCCATGGCCGTCTGAGGGTGTACACCATTTTGTTGACAGCTTTGCTGATTCTGGTCTTGTTGTTCTAGCTAGCCAGCAGGATTACCATCAGACAACAGGCAGACCTATGCCAGGCTTTCAGTTATGGGTTCGTGACTCGTTCCATGGTCCGGGATAAGCAGAAGGGCTAACACCACTATGCCCTAAGGTTTAGTCATTAGGATAAAGGTAAGAATCACTAGATTTTATGATTAGATCAGGATGGTAGGACTGTTTCTATTTTTTACTCTAATGCCCACAATCCTCACTGTATTATGTTTCATCTGCCTAATGATCTCAGCTCATGCTTTTTATAATCTGATGCAATTGCTTCAATAAATAAATGGAAACTTATCCTGCATCTCTTTGGCTGGCTTAGCATGTGCAAGACTTTTTCGAACTGAGAGAAAAGGGTATGATCTGTCCAACACAACTTCCCTGGGGAGTCATACTGTCATGTTTCTAGTCTGCCTCAAATTACCTTTATTTTCTAGGTTTGGGTGAGGTTCTGCTAACTAGCTGACAAAGTCAGGCCGACAGCTCCCAGTCAGTGTGGGACTGACTCAGTAACCCACACTCGATAGTGCTGCCACCTTAAACTAAGCAGTCTTATCCCCAAGGTAAGAGTCCTATAACATGGCGCCACCAATGTTTGGTGAGCACACATTTTTACAGATCTCCTGAGTATCTCTCCTTCGAATGCCAAAGATACCCTAATTACCTTTATAAAGAGATAACCATGGTGTTAGGGAAAAATCCTCTTCAGCTAAGGACTTGGGACAGAATCTCTGCAATGAAAATTCTCATTGCAGAGATTACTCCCTGAGTACAGAGTCTACCCCACGACTTATGGGCCTCAGCCATGAGTGCAGAGGCCGTTTGTGAATCATGCTCTGAAAGATTACATGTTTTTCTGGAGCAAATGGGTGTGACTACCGGGCTGTTTGAGTGGTTTCCAAGCTGTGAATAGTTTTTTAGGCCTCGTCTAGTCAGCGCACGCACTCTGTCTCTTCCGGTCAAGCTGTATCTACAATATGGGCTTCAAGCACCTCCCATCTGTTTCATTGATTCCTCTTGCTGTCTTTTGTAAATGTTGGGTTTTGTCTGGTGAATACGCTTGGTAGTCCCTCCTTATGGACTTTTGCATCCTTCCATGAGGACACCCCTGTTACATCTTCTCTTACTCTTCATGTTATTTAGGATACTTTGAGCGCACTCTTTTTTTTGTTGGCCTGCCTCTGCTTGTGTTAACTGTTGTGTTTTGTTTACGTAATGCGCTGGTTTTATGAAAGGTTCACCCCTACTTCATTTGCCGCGCTTGATGTTTCTTAACAGCCGCCATGTTCTCTTGTTTTTTATTTTCTTTAGGAACCGTGTTTGTATTTTGTTTACCTTTGGCGTCATGTTTAGATAAGAAAGGCATGCAGCTGCTTTAATTGTCGTGCCCCCACAGGCTTGTTTAGAACTCTTCATGGCTGTTGCGCTCTTTTGTTTTAAATTTACTTAAGAGCAGTGTTTTGTTTACTTTCAGCACCATGTCCAGAAAAGAAAGGCACACAGCCACTTTATTTTCCTTGCCCCCACTGAGTTTGATTACGACTTGTCTACTGAAAGCCAGTATTCGTTTTCTTATGACTGCTTTTTATTTGTGCTGGAAATGTTGAGAGTAGTCATGGTGGTTCGTTTGCAGCTCAGCTGCCTTCTCAGAGCACCGTGACCCCTGACTGTGCTGAGCTGAGCGAGTGTAGCCTCACCATGCCCAGCAGCGGGCCACTGGCTGCCACGCTGTCTAGTTTAGGGAATCAATTCACTCCAAAAAACATGGAAAGGATATGAACAAACTGCTGTACATGATCTCGGCTTCCAGTCATTTCTGTACAAGAATGAATGTATGGATTACCTTGCATATTTAGTAACCTGTGTGCTTATGAAATGTATTCATTTTATATTTACTTTAGGAGCCATGTTTGTGTTTTATTTACTTTTGCCGCCATGTTCAGAAAAGAAAAGCTTGTGGCCGCTTTATTTGCCCCACCCGCCAGTCTTGTTTAAGACATGATTACTGAAAGCCAGCATCTGTTTTCTCATGAATCCTTTTTATGGGGTGGCAGTGGAAATGCTGAGAGTAGGCGTTGTGGTTTGTTCGCAACTCAACTGTCTGCCCTGAGCACCGGTACACCTGACTATGCTGAGATGAGCAAGCAGAGCCTCATCATGCTTGGTGACTGGCCACCAGGCACAGGAAGAGGAGAGTCAGTTTGTATTAATTGCAGCTGCTCTCGCCGGGCTCGCCCTCACTGCAAAAATAAGTGTGCCTTGCCCTGGAGTGAGGCATAAAAATCATTCACTTGCTAACGGGTATAATGCTGCTTAAATAAAGTTCCAAATGTGCTTGCTGCTACACACACACACACACGCAGCCACATACTTGACTTGCACATAGCATCGCACAGCAAAGATGGCCCTACTCCCCAATGCAGCACTTAGCCACTACAGAAGACCACTCGCTGCTCTTTTCATGCACTACAGAAACCACCCACCAACCCCTACCCCCAGCCAAAATGGTGTCCACGCCTGGCAGGCCAACCTTGTACAGCCACTACTACATTCAGCCCTAAGTTTCCATGATGGGGTCTGGCATGCCACTTCATTGCTTTTGGATGTTGCAACCTAGGGCGGGTTCTTCGCTGAGCCCAGAGCACAGCACTCATGCCACAAAAGCAATGTTGATTTGCACATCCCGTGGTGTGTTTGTTAAAGCCAGCCATCTGTGAATACATTGCTTCAAGTTGAAATTCTCAACAGGGGTTTATCATTTTGCCCAACAAATCTTTGGGACCTTGCTAAAACAAAAATTGACCTCTTTAAATTCATACGTAAACTTAAACTCAAATCGTTCTTTACCACTTCAGTACCCAAACCGTCTTCATTTCAGTCCTCTCGGCTTTCTAGTGATTTAACAGCCAAAGACCTAGAAGCAATATGCTTACTAAGCAACCTCTCAAATGTTGAAGAACAAGATTTATCAATTACAGAAATGGCCGAGGAGCTAGATATTGAGATTACATCGCACCAACCTTTTGAACTCACTATTAAATCCACCTTTACTCCAGTTTTGCCTGCAGGCAATTTGATAGATCTTTTTCTAACAGCAATGACCCAAGACCTCGATCAGGAATATCGGAAATATATCAACAATACCTGCCATCAAACATTAGCACTGAACATACAACAGCAATCAATTAAAAAAGAATAAAATGGTTATCAAAGAAGCTGATAAGGGCGGGAATATTGGGATTCTCAATGAAAATGATTACCTTCTCGAAATTCACAGACAACTTAATGATAGCACTTGCTATAAGAAACTTTCCACAAATCCCATACGGGAGATTCAAAACAAATTAAATAATCTGCTAGTCTATTGGCATTGTAGACAAATCATTTCATCTGAGAAAAGAAATTTTGTTTTCATACAAAATCTGACTATCCCTACTCTATATGTACTACCGAAAATACACAAAGGAGGTAACCCCCCAAAAGGCAGACCAATCATTTCAGGAATTAACTCTATCTGCTATAATCTTAACACCCTCATCAACTCTGAATTACAATCCTTCATGTAAAATGTCCCTTCTTTCATTAGAGACACTAAGGACATACTTCAAAAACTACAGGACATTGACTGGTAATCAGACTTCATACTTGCCACCATAGATATGGTTAGTTTATACACTTCTATTAGACATCAAGATGAGATTAAAGCAGTTAGCAGCTGCCTCTCCACAAGATCGGCTCACCATTCTGAACGTAATAAGATGATAACAGAAATGTTATCGTTCTGTCTTCAAAACAATTTTTTTCTTTTTGAAGGACAATTTTATCTCCAACTTCAAGGGACGGCAATGGGAGCAAAATTTGCGCCGACATATGCCTGCATCCTCATGGGAGCCATAGAGAGATTGTGGCTCTGGAATGCCCATTTTGAACATTTCTACAATTTTCAACACTCCCGTAAATTTTTGAACCAATGATTAAAAGCTGTACTCAGTTTGCAACTTGTCAAGTCCTTTTCTTACAACTTCATTCAAACCCTTCTACAAACTAACTGATGAACTGCACGGCTACCTGATCACTGAAAATACTACATTAAGAGTTATTCTATTCATATTATAACTCATTGGGGGGTCTCATTCTCAACCAGTTTTGAACTAATGTATTATGTTTGCTTTTTTGCTAAATGAATAGCTTCCTCACAAGTCCTAGTATACCCTTGGGAAGACTCAGAAGATATGCATGTGTCATCTACTACGGGAAGAAATAGAGAACGCTTCACTGAAAGAGAGAAAAGCAAGAAGAGTGAACCTTGTATTTATTTGTTTTTTGGGGAAGTGGTTATGGGTTTGTCATTTGAATCAGCTAGCGCCTTTGTAGGTGCTTGGTTGTTTGTATTGAAATAAATGGAACTGTGCTTGACATGGAAGAACATTTATCTCAGGGGTTAATTGCCGAAGTCTCTATTATTTGCAAATAGACAGACAAACAGCATTCATTTTCCAGATTTCCTTGTATGTTTTTACAATATTTGTCAGTTTTCTGTTTTGAGTATGTGCCACCCTAAACCACTGTCAAGTGTGAAAAGCAACATAACTATGTACATTAAGAAAACTGTAAGTTTGGAACTCAGTTCCCCACAGTTCTGCTCACTTGGGTCTTTCCCTGCTTGTTTCTTCAGTATCAAGGGACTATGGCCCTCATTCTGACCTTGGCGGGCGGCGGAGGCCGCCCGCCAAAGTCCCGCCGTCAGGTTACCGTTCCGCGGTCGAAAGACCGCGGCGGTAATTCTGACTTTCCCGCTGGGCTGGCGGGCGGTCGCCTTCAGACCGCCAGCCAGCCCAGCGGGAAAGAGGCTTCCACGATGAAGCCGGCTCGGAATCGAGCCGGCGGAGTGGAAGCTGTGCGACGGGTGCAGTTGCACCCGTCGCGTATTTCACTGTCTGCGCAGCAGACAGTGAAATACATGTAGGGGCCCTCTTACGGGGGCCCCTGCAATGCCCATGCCAGTGGCATGGGCACTGCAGGGGCCCCCAGGGGCCCCGCGACCCCCCCTACCGCCATCCGGATCTCGGCGGTCCGACCGCCGGGATCTGGATGGCGGTAGTGGGGGTCGGAATCCCCGCGGCGGTGCAGCAAGCTGCGCCGCCGCGGAGGATTCAATGGGGCCGCGGTACACTGGCGAGACCCCGCCAGTGGTGCCGGTCCGACCGCGGCTTTACCGCCGCGGTCGGAATCCCCTTTGGAGCACCGCCGGCCTGTCGGCGGTGCTCCCGCGGTCCTCCGCCCTGGCGGTCAAAGACCGCCAGGGTCAGAATGAGGGCCTATGTCTACTGCAGTCTTCCACTTCGTTTGCTGAACCAGTTACAAGTCTACACAACCACCACCTAGTTGGAGGTTAATTTGAAGAAATCTAGGGCCATATTTATACTTTTTGACCCAAAACTGCGCCGGCGCAGTTTTGCATCAAAAATATTACCGCCGGCTAACGCCATTTTGGTGCGCCGTGCGGGCGTCAAATTTATACTTTGACGCACGGAGGTGCAAACCACAGGTGGGAGTCATTATTTTTGACGCACACCGCAGCGTCAAGTCTTAAAGCAAAACAACGTCAACGCGGCGGAAATGACTGTGGGTCGATTTACGACACCGCACACTGGATATGCGCCATTTTTTGACGCAATAGCGTAAAAATAAAACGCGAACACTGCCATTTCACGAGAGGAGAGACAAAATGGATCCCAGATGCCACTACAGACCCCAGGAAGATGACAACAGACCAGGAACCAGCCAGGAGGACCCACACAAGAACCAGGACACTTATAAGAAGAAAGTGTTGCTTCAGTGCAGAGGAGCAGGAAATTCTGGTTAAAGAGGTGACGGAACACCAGCACCAATGGCTTTGTCACCTCAAAGTTGCCAATCAGTGGGAGAGAGGCTATATGGCAACAAATTGTTGACAAGATTAACAGTGTGGCTGAAGTACGCAGAACAGTCATCGAGTGCAAGAAATGCTGGCATGACTGCAAGCGCAGGACAAAGGAAAAGATGGCCAGGAACAGGAAGGCAGCACTGCAGACTGGAGTGGGGAGTCCAGCACACCAGGAGGCCCTGGACCACATGGAGGAGATGGTCGCAGCCGTCATCCATGAGGAGATCGTCACAGAGATTCAAGGACAGGACAGCGCATACTACCAGGAGACAACGCACATGCAGGGTAAGTCGCATGTGGAACCAACACCTAGAAGAGATGATGCCGACAAGTCTAATAACTCAATAACATACATGTGACATGCAGGTGGGCCATAGGCCTGGGAGAATGCCCATCTGAAGGACTGGAGCAATGAACACGAAACAAGATCACAATGTGAATTCATCACAAGGCAGGCATGTCACATCACTCATGCCACAACACAGACACACTAATTGTACCCTGTTTCATTGCAGAGGAAGATGGATCTCCTGCCGATATGCCTGTCCCAGATTTCCCTGATGACATGGATGACGAGCCGATAAACATTCCCCAGGAGACTATCCAAAAGGTCCTTGAAACCCTCCAGACCCCACCTTCAGTCACAAGGAAGAGCACAGAACAAGCAGCCATCGCAGAGCATCCACCCACCACCCCAATTGTAAGACCTGCCAGCTCCAATACAGCTGAGGACTCAGACGACACTGGCACCAGCTTTGAGATAACTGTAGTTGGAGTACAGCGGGAGCTGGCCAAGGAGGTGCGGGTGGGGATGCAAACTATGGCAGCCAGCCTTGAGGGGGCGCATTCTTTCATGATGTCATCTGCAGATCAGGCAGCAGCTATGCAAGCCCTAACATCTATCTTGCCGGAACAGCAAAAAACCCAGAAGGAAATCAGCATACTGTAATACAGTTGACCCAACACCGACAACAGCAATCCTGTCAACGCGTGCACAAATGCAACATTGAACCCCTCAGGGCCGACCTGGCTGCCTACCATCGTGATGTGGCTGCTATTCTCAAGAACCAGAAGATCCTCCTTTCTGCGGTACTGCCCTTAAGATCTTCACAGGGAGCAGCGACTGGGATGTCTGACTCCACGTCTTCTAACACTGAGGTGTGTGTTGCCCCTTCACAACCACCACCAACAAGGACAGAGGAGGCAACACACACATCAGAAGAAGAAGACATGGAACAGATCACATTCACAAGGAAAAGTACCCGGAAGCACTAGTCCCTGCCACATGGCCAGCTATTACCAAGGTCCTGCGCTTTGTAACATGCTAGTCTTGCAACAACTCTACTTAATGACTGTTCTGCTTACCACTGTATATCTTGTCAGCCTGCCCAGTGATTGTCTCTCTCCTACTCATTGGCAAATCTGTCCCTCTGCAAATCTGTCCCTCTGAAACATCAACCCCAGCACGTCAAAAGCATTTCCGTAACCCCTTGTGTAGGATCACAATGTAAGATGTCACTATAATGGACTCACAATCATGGACAATGTACAGATAGCACTACAGCACTTTTCAATAAATAGCACTTACACAACAAATCTGTCTCTGGGTAATGTGGCATATCAACTGTGCAGTAGATAACTGAAATGTGCCTACTGTCAAATTACGTAGCTTGTCAATACAACTGTGCTGATATTATGTAGTCAGATAAATCTGCACAGTGCCCATGATTGCATCATACTCTGCCCATCCTGAGGGACATATCTGATGAAGTGAGAAATCACACACCATCATATTGTGTTGGACAGAAGAATCCTTCCTAAAGGGATATCTAAGTCATCAAATAGTGGCCGCAAAATGTCACCATGCAGTACTAACACATATAATAGTGCACACTAATCTAAACAACACTACAAAAACTGCATAAATGAAGGTGTCTGAGTTTACATACAAATAGGTAATCATGCTGAACTTTGTCACAAATGACGTATGAGAGTCATGAAGACAAGAATACAAGAGTGCCTATGAGAACTCATCTTATAAGGGTGTCCTTGATCATCACACTGCAGTCAGACCTAAAACTGTTCCACCAATACCAAGTCTGGAAGCACTGTTTGTGACGTAGAAAACACACTTATCAACAGAGACACATTGTCATCCATATTAACTGTGATTGGTGGTTGCAACGAAGGTTGGAAACTTTGCAAGGTAGCTCTGGGGTAGCTCAGTTAGGATTTTTTTGTAGCATAGACACAAATGTAATAGTACAAAATTCATGTACACTGATTCCAAACCCAGGATCAAGTACCATTTAACACATACTGTTAAGTGTTAACCAAATATTTATTAAATGCTAATCACAGAAGAGGAAACTGAGGGAAAAATCTTACCTACCCTAATCTACCCTGACTACTCATTACCCACAACTGTCCCTAACTAACCTAAGCTACACTTACTTATCACATGTAACGAAACGTTCTAAACATCCACCCCCCATCCCCCTAATGAGACGGGACATATGGAGGACAACACATACTAACCTAAACACATACTATACTATCCTAAACAAATATATACATATATATATATATATATATTTTTTTTAAACACACAAGAACCCCAACATAGCCAAACCCACCCACACACTTAATAAGTAAAAATAGAAAGAATCAGGACCCCCACACACTAACACTAACTAAACTAACAGCCTATACTAACCTAACACTAAGCCTCCTAAGCCCACTAACTATAAGAACAAGGAAAGAGGAGGGAGGGGAGGAAATCATGTCCGTTTCAAAAACAGTCTAGAGGTTGGCCGTGCGGAGTGTCCTCTTGATTGACTTCACACACCAGTTAGTGTGGCGCACATCCCGGCTCAGGTGGCTTAACTTGAGCAGCACACAGTCCATCTTCTGTTCCATGTTGTGGAAGGCTGCAGGGTCCACAGATGGAGCTGGGGCAGTCTGGGTAGCGGTGGAGGAGGTCTGTGTGTGTGTGGAGCCAAAGCCAGTGGGCTGTCCTGCACCTGGAGCAATGCTGGGGCCTGGAAGTCCAGCAGATGTAGGCACAACAGTCCCAGCTGTGGGTGGGGCCACCTGGCTTGAAGTGGTGGTTGTGCTGGTGGTGGCTGTGGTGGGCAAAGTAGGGCCACCCTGTGGGAAGGCCATCCATGCCCCGGAGGCCCGTTCATGGTGATATCGACGGGCCATCCTCCTGAACCCCGACTCCACCAGCAGGATGTGCTGGTATCTCATGGCCCGGCGCTGGAATTCACAGACCTGGTCTGGAGTCATGTTTGCAGCTGTGAAGACAAATGCAAATATTCTACATTAGTAACTGCATTGTGTGAAATGGCATAAGAAGTTAATCAGACAATACATCTACTGTACTTGTAACAGCTCATATCACAATACAGATCATTGAATGTCCCTGAGGAAGTACATGGCAGGCCAGCCTACAAAGATCACATCACACATAGCACATCCATAACCTACAAGATGGGTAACAACTGACTTTGACTTGCCATCTGAGTTCTGCCAGTTATCAGCTAACAATCATGCTGCATATCCTCCGCCAAGACCTGGGCTACAAATGTCAGTGTACGGAATGTAAAACTAAAGCCACATGGTCTGCAAGTTGCAACTGGACTTGCCAGTATAGTACCAAGTGCCAAACCTGAGTGTGTATACTAGGTTCCAACCAAACAGTCACTTATTCACATGTATGTGTAACATACTGGTAGCATAAGTACTAGGTACCCCATTCACAAACCCATGCCCGTGTTTGAGGGTGGGGGGGTGGATAAACAACTATCAATTTCCAACAACATGTACACCGAGGAGTGTATAGAAAACTCCACACGTGTTTGGCTCTACACACACACCACAGGTAAGGTCTATCAACAATTAGGAGTCAGCAAACCCTAGACCAATCATAGGGCCACACATGTCAGGAAAAGCAGAAATTGGTACACAACATATACTTCCAGTAAGGCCTGACTTACATCAGACACAGAGTTGCAAGAACACCCAGGATCATGATTAGCATGCACACCTAGGCCATTGCACTCAAGTTCCACATACTTGTAGCACTACATGTGGAATTACATGCTGCTAGGAGGTTCTACCTACAGTTTAATAAGTACCTTGGTAAATAGGGAAGCAGAAGTCTATTGGAAAGCAATTTGCTGTACCAATCTTGGAGGATGTGTGTCTGACTGGCTGACTAAATCTTGTTGATACCAGTGTCATACACATGACTCACCCCAGTAGTCACTGTGGGGCCTACAGGAATGGCCTACAATCCCTAGATAATACCATAGGATACGCATTGGCCAACTCAAAACATTTGAGAAACTGAAATCCCACTCATGGAACAAGAGAAATGATTGCCCAACGTATCACACCTTGCTATGCGTTCAACACACACAAGTCCATAACCAGCAAACACAACACATAACCGTCATATCAACACTTACTGGAGTGGTCGGTGTCCTCAAATGTCACCACCTCTCCCTCAGTGTAGGATCCCGGTCCACCTGTAAGGCATGTAAGGAAGAAATGTGCTCAAAATCTGTGCACAGAGCAACAATTTCATTAACATATACAATGTGTAGGCTGAATAAGGAAATGGCAGCCATTCAGACATGATGATACTGCATCTGATATATCACGGCCAACTTGTACATAGCATGGGTCTCCTGTGACAGTTACACACATATCTGCAGACATGCATTGGCCCTAACTATCATGTGGTGGCAAACATGCCCCGTCATTGGTGACCTGAAAAAAATATGGAGTGTAATCGTCTCATCATTTGCATCCAAGAGAGACATCCAAAGCCTGGTTACTTGAGGACTGCATTACCAGTCAAACATGCTAGGTGGCCATGACACGTTAATGACACATAGGTACAATGTACAGAGGGAGGGGCAGGGACTTTTGTAAGCCCTCCTGTTGTTACAGTTTATTCAGTTGATGTGGCCCAGATATGGTGATTTGCACCAACCATTAAGATGTGAACCCATGTGCATACCTTTGGACTGCCATCTCTAATTGGAATGTGGCACAACTAACTCCAACAAACATTCTAAGATGTTAGCTGAGGGCACCTTACACCTTTTCACAATGTTTCCAAATCCAGATCTGACATGTATCCAAAAAGATAAAGGACCACAATAATCCCAAACATTCATAGTACTTCCGTGAACGCTTTCCTTCCACACTCACCAGACTCGCATGAGACATATGTCTGAGCCACTTTGCTATAATCAATTGACGTGAAGCCAGCACTCATTTTCTGCATCATGTAGTGATTCTAAAGTCAGTCTAGCTATTGCGTCAACAAAGTTAGCCAATATGTTGGTACATCTTTACTTCTCTGGCAAAAGTGCCCTATATAGACATGATTGGCTCCTATTTTGTTTTGTTGACTGACACAAAGGCTGCACCAATTTACTTCATGGAAAAGTATCCTGGAAGTTTGCTGAGCATGTGCTACCTAACAGCTAGCAATTGTGATCCTTACCATAGTGCATCAATTATCCCTGTATGTTTCCCCAGCATTACACACAGTCAGCAAGTTAGCTGCCAGACATAGTACAAATCATCTGATGTCACTACAGAGCATTTAATCGTGCACATTTACATGATTAGTACTCACCAACAGGGCCACCAATCACCATTCCCAGGTGGTCCAAGAGATCCTGCTCCCTGGTGATGAGGTCAGCCCACCGGTGCTTCAGCTGGTGGTCACTCTTCTGGCTGGCATACACACGCTGCAGGTGATGCAGCACCTTTCCCCACTGGATTCTGCGCGCCTCTGTGTGATACCCCTGTATCACCCTGCCCCCTGCCTCGATCATCAGTGGCAAGAAATGGCACACAAGCCATATGAAGCCCCCCAACTCCTCTTCACCCATCCTGCCAAGACGTGGCCTACCAGACATTGTAGAAATGTGAAAGGGAATAGGGGTTAAAGAAATAGAAAGGGGAAAAGGGGGAAAGTAGGGGTACAAATACAGAAGAAAAGTAAACTTAACCACTAAAAGAGCCCAACTATCCCCAAACTACCACTACCCACAACAGACTCCCACAAACAACAAAAACACTAGGTAAATGGACAAATGTACACAAAACACACTAGGATAGTATACACCAACAATATTTATTTAACAAATTGACAATAGAGACAGCACACAGGACAAAAAAGCACAAAATCTTAGGACACCACTCTCTACACAGCCACACAGTCTAGAAGAATAATAGACTGCAAAGTGAAAGTGAAAGTACACCCACTGTACATGATCTGTAAACAGGATATCCTATTACATCACTTCCTGTTTGAAATGTCCGCCCTTTTTCGCGTTATGCATCATTTTTTGTCCACCAATACTGTATTTGCGTTATTTTTTTTTACGCACAGGAGTGAAAATTAGCCCGCATCAAAATAATAGTACATGGCCTGTACAAATATCTGGATGCGGCCTAATGTTCACTCTTGTGCGTCAAAAAAAATTACGCAAATACAGTATTGGTGGACAAAAAATGACGCATAACGCTAGGAACGTCAAAATTTCAGTGCATGAACTGGTTTTGGGCATTTTTTCAGTTTTTATGTTATGTTACATTTGGGACACATCAGAGATAGGCTGATTGCACCCACTATGGTGTTGATGGTTTATGTTCACATGTGTGACATCATATTGCAGTGGACCATGATCCGCTACTTCCTTCACAGTATTTTTACGTTTGGCTGACGCACTAGATGGCCATATGTGTGGCCTACATATATGTGTTGCACAAATTGGGCATGTTTGGCATAAGGAGAGGATAGCAATGTGACGCACATATGTACAATACCTAAATGCCTTTGGCTCAATGTGTGTGCTTTGGCAAGTAATGTATTTGTTGACCAAGTGTGTGTGTATCACATGAAGCATTATTGCACATATGCTTGTATGAATGTGACGTCCATGTGTCCAATCCTTAGATGCAAGTCTTTGTGGAAATGAGAGAGGACATGTGTTAGTCATACATGTAGCAACATCCGTAATGTGGACTTCCAAGATTTAGGGTAACGTAGACACTACATGTGACAAAGCATGCACCAGATAGATGGCAGACGCTTGTTCATGTCAATGGTCCACATTTTCAACATCCTATGTCCTAGAGTTTTGGTTACAGCTTCCTAGGCACTAGTTGGTGAATCCCACAGTGAGTCATACACATGCATTGAGGAAGTGGGTACCATGTTGTTTGCCCAGACAGACAAAGGTGAATCACAAATGTATGATGACACCACAGTTGAGGTCATAGAAGTGAGCCACAACTCTCCAGTGGCTGTGGTGGACCAGCAGACGAGGCAGCACGTGTCCACATATTGCTAGTGATCAATTGCACATAGGTGTCTTGTTCATGTGTGTGGTCCAATGATGATCCTGTATATTTTTTGGGGTGTAATTTGGCACGGTTTGGTCCAGGACTCATCATGAGTCAGTGGGTGCTATTACTGTATCTACTGAGTATCCTTGGTTGATCACTGTGAGTAAAGTGGATGAGGACATGAGAACCTACATGGGGATGGTCCCACCCTGTCACTAAAGACATGTAATGAGACAGTCAACAGGGCAACCTTGGTGTGCTGAGTGAGATAATGTCTCAGGTGTCATGTTCCGGCAGGTTAGCCTCTGCATTTACCACTGCATCTGGGAACATCATAGCCTCTGTGCTGATTATTCTCGCAGCTATTAACCACACATGGCCCAACAATATGTTGTGAGCACTGTGATTCTGTGTGTGAACTGTTAGGGTCCTGACATGTGTGGATTTTTCATGGACATTATCAGAGGTTGCTGGTTCTGCTGAAGGCCCCGTACCCAATCCCTGCATACGGCCCTGGGACACTGTCACACTTTGTCATTCATGCATAAATGAGACCCAGACAAGGGATGGGCCATGAATTTTGCTTTTCACAGAGGATTAAACTCAAATGGTACAGTTAAAAGGCAGATGATGCTATACAATGTATTTGTGTATGCATTGAAGAAGCCCATGCCCAATACCCCCTGATGAATGAGAGGTTTGCTAACGCAAGTGTGGTACATATGTAGACACAGGGATACTTTAGTGTGACGCACAGACAGATGCCAGTCAGGCTGACAGAATGCAGGGTGAATCAGGATCCAGCAATTTGACAAGTTACATAATTAGTGGTCTGACTCAGACTGTTTGGAGGACGAACTAGACAGTCAAACTGTGTATGTCCTGTGTTTTTGAAGGTGACAAATGAACCCAAGGGCTGTGTTACACGGCTTAATTAGTATCAATGCTTAACTGTGTATTTGCCATAATGGCAACTCCTATGCTGTTCCAGGCATCAGCAGGGGCAGTACTTGTTGAAATGGGTGGTGTGCATGGAGGTGATCACAGGTGTGGGCTGCATCTGTTTCTCACAAGTCCTATAGGTGAGATTTGCATTCTAATGGCCAACAGACTTTTTTACACGGGAAGCAATCTACAGGTGCTAACAGGGCTTAGAAACTAGAAGGCAGTGTATTAATTGACCTGACGTCCATGCAGTCAGATGTTCTATGACAATGGCATACCATAGGAAAGGGTGTAGCACACTGGATTGCTATTGTTAGTCTGTGTGTGTAGAGGAGGGAATATCAGGGTACACATCTTAGTATTCCAGGGACCTCTACAGACAGGTGGGTTGTAATCAGGTGCATGGGTGTGTCAGGAGTTAGGAAATGGGCTGACATGTACATGGAATGTCATGTGCGCAATACTGCTCATATGAGTGACACTTGTGCTGTCTATGTTCTGCTTCTATGGAACTCTGGTCACAGATAGTCTTTGCAAATATTGGATGCAGTTGGACTTACTGCTGTCAAGGGTCTGGTCAGACATTCCTGTTACTGATGCAAAAGCACATCGACTGCCTCATGTATGAGGCTTGTTTTCCCCTTATTGAGTGATGGTGTCTTAGTTGTGTGCCATATGCTGCGTTGGACTTTGATTTCAACATGTATGTGTGAAATCGGTGTGGTCCTCTGCTATTGGCCTTCAAAGGAGAAATGTACATGATATATGTCATTTACAGTGTGTGTGTATGTGACCATTGTATGTTACGCATCACATTAGCTCTGGGATTTTCAGTGTCCTAATCAGTATATGAGCAATGCTCCACGAGGCAACACTCTTATTCTGATAAGTAGAGATGAAGGTGTGCAAAAATGATTAGCCAGACCATGATATGGTGATTATTATAGGTGTTTATTTAAATTAGTTCATTAAAGTGGTGATTATATTTCAAAGAAATTGTTGACGATATGTTGCCGCCTGCGTATACCAGCGGCCGTGTTCTGTAGTTCCCCTTCATGTTGCAGGCCAGCATCCTCCTCTTCCTCCTCTTCAGGCATGTGTGGCTCTGGTTCTAGGAAGGGAATGTTCCTTTTGATGCAAATGTTATGCAATATTGCACATATTAGGATGATCTTACAGACCATCTCCGTGGAATATAGGAGGCTACCACCAGTGATGTCGAGGCACCGGAACCTTGACGTGAGGATGCGAAGGTCCTCTCGACTATGGTGCGTGTCCTCCTATGTGCGTCGTTGTAGGCACGCTCTGCTGCAGTACTCGGGTTGCCAATAGGTGTCATAATCCATGGCTGGATGCCATACCCCTGATCAGCTACAAGAGAAAATGAATGGGATCATGTTGATGTAGGTGGCCCTATTGAAATTACCTTTCATGGCAGTAGTTGCCTTGTGTTGTCTGTGACTCTTTTGTGCAATAATGTCGCATCCTAGGCCTTTAGGATGTACCTTCTGCATTGTGTTGTTTCCTTGGCTGAACAAGTGTTTGTCTGCTGACCGTTTGTCAGCAGTACGGTTTGGGATTTGCAGTACAGTGTGCCCTCACTAGCATTGTGACTTGTGATACAGGTGTCCCTGTGTCTTCACTGGGGGTAAGATGATAGTTCCATACACAGGTTAAAATTTACAGTGTTGTTAACACGTTCATATCAATGTACCCTGGACATCCCATACCTTTAAGACTTATGCAATGGATTCATGTAAATGTCATTGGGACACTTACAATTTGCAAGGTGACATTTAGGCAACCCACTCCACACGTTGTGATCATTGACGTCTTAACATTAGACTGTACACTACTTTCAGATGTGTGACAGGTTCACTGCAGACCTATGAAATATGGCTAGTGATGTCACCACGTCAGTGTGTTCCTGTCCACATGTCGCTGTTTTGGTGTATGTGTTGTGTGTCCTAGTGGGTTGCTGTGCAGTGTATATATATAAGTAGGTTTTTGTACTTATCAACAAGTAGTCCATTGCCATACCGTCCATCCTGGAAGTGTTCATTGATGGTGCAGTGAGGGAAGATGAATGAGTCATGGACACTCCCAGGATATTTAGCCACGATGTTTGTGATCAATCCCTGGCGATCGACAATGGCCTGCACATTGATGGAATGTGTGTGCTTCCTGTTGCGGTAGTGGTGTTCAGTTGCAGCAGGTGGCACAAGGCATACATGTGTGCAGTCGATTGCACCAAGGACATGTGGGAAGCCATTAATGAGGTAGAACCCCTGTTTTGTTTCCTGCTGCTTCTGCAGTGTGTTAGGGAAGCAGATGTGGTTGGGTGTAAGTCCAATGATGGCATCCAGTACTTTGGGCAAAAAGGCAGAGAATGTTGGTTGTGATATTCCGGCAACCGGCGCGCCAGTTTTTTTAAAAGAGCCACTTGCCAGCATGTGCAGTACGGCAAGCAGCTTGGTTTCTGTTGGGATGGTGCGGGGTGTCAGCAAAGTGGGTGCCAACTCGGGTTCAATGTTTCGCAGCAGCTGCTGAATGGCCTGCCAGTTCAACCTGTACCTCTGGATGATGTCGTGTTCCCTGAGGCCATGAAGGGTTGTTCTGGGGCGGACTATCCTCTCCTGCCTTCTGCGCTGCCTTTGGGGTCCCTGCTGGTGTTGTTGTAGCTGCTGTTGTAGCTGCTGGGCTCTGCGTCTGCGTGCACGCTGGATAAGAATCACCTCCATGTCTCCCTGTTGCTGCTCTGCTGCTCTGCTGTTTCTTCTGTGTGTTCTGATTAAATACAGGTGTGTTTGCCCCATTTTAACGCCTGCCCTGACCCAGGCGTTAAATTTTGATGCAAATCGGGCTGTGCATCATTTTCCGGCTCCGCCTCCTGGCCTTGCGTCATTTTTGCCCGAAAGCATAAATATGACACACGGCCGTTTAAGTCATTTTTTGGACGGGAACGCCTACCTTGCATATCATTAACGCAAGGCGGGTTGCCGCATCCAAAAAATGACACACACAGCGGAATTTTGTCATCCGCGGGCTCGGGCGTCAACGTTTAAATATGGGGCAACGTTTGCGATGAATGTGCGGCAACATTTTTGAGGCACATTCAGCGCAGACAGAGTATAAATATGCCCCCTTAGGTGGTCACACCAGAATGGAAAAAACACAGCAGAGGAGGATGGTTTTACAATGGCAACAGAGTCATAGCGGATGATTTGTATAAGTACTTGGGTGTGCTAATAGATGCAAGAAGCTCACTTGTTCTACACCGGAAGGGTCTAGAAGCCAAGGCTTTGACACTACAGATGGCACTGTCAAAGCTCTCTGAATCCCTCAGAGGTCCAACCTTATCCCTACTACTGGAAGTTATGAGGGCCAAAATGTTGCCAACATTGTCATATGGCAGTGAAATATTACTGGGAAAACATAGTGGCGAACTCAACAAATACATCACAAGAATATATTAAAGCATTCTTCACTTGCTAAGGAACTCATCTGCTGCCCAGATAAGGCTGTTCTGGGCCAATTCGATCAGCAGGCCCATTGAAAAATGTGCCACAAGATGTGTGCAGCTAGGAGTGATCACATAGAAGCACTGCTATGGCCAATATGAAATCTAGCAGCACCAGGCAACGTGCATTATCGGTTCTTAGGGGACTGCCTGCAACTCTTAGACCAAAAGTCCTCTGGGACAGCAACTTGACTTAACCAGACTTAAAGTTGGGCATAGTAAACCTGTGTCCGTACTTGGTCATTCAGTTCGGACATGACTGCATTGGCTAAGCGCCAACACTCTTGGGCATTAATCAACAGATATCAATCTGCATCACCTGCTCCCTACTTAGCCTGCACATACGCCAATCATCTGAAGGTAAAATTAATTCACAGCAGGAAACTACAATTTGCATGGGGTGTGGACAATGCGAGGAATCCCTTGAACAAGTTGTGTGCATATGCCCTGCACTTCCGGGTGAATGGAAAATGAAGTTAAAACATTAATGGAACACTTTGGGAGTCTGCACCTGCAGGCAAGCCATAATTGCCTAGCTTACCCAGACAACAGCTGTTTAAAAATCCAGTTGACCAAGTTTGTCTCTCAAGTACACAACAGACAGTGTCACTTCGGCCACTCAATCAATCAATCACTGCATTTGTAAAGCGCGCTACATACCCGCGAGGGCCTCAAGGCGCTGGGGAGGGGGGGGTGCTACTGTTCGAAGAGCCAGGTCTTGAGGAGTCTTTTCAAGGCCAGCAGGTCCTGGGTCTGTCGTAGGATGGTGGGGAGAGTGTTCCAGGTCTTGGCAGCGAGGTAGGAGAAGGATCTGCCGCCGGCGGTGGTTTTTCGGATGCAGTGGACTGTGGCGAGGGCGAGGTTGGCTGAGCAGAGGCTTCAGGTGGTGGTGTGGAAGCTGAGTCGGTTGTTGAGGTAGGTGGGTCCGGTGTTGTGCAGTGCTTTGTGTGCGTGGATCAGGAGATTGAAGGTGATCCTTTTGTTGACGGGGAGCCAGTGCAGGCCTCTCAGGTGGAGTGTGATGTGGCTGCGGCGGGGGACATCGAGGATGAGTCGGGCCGAGGCGTTCTGGATGCATTGGAGTCGTCTCAGGAGCTTGTTTGTAATTCCTGAGTAGAGGGCTTTCCGGTAGTCGAGTCTGTTGGTGATGAGGGCCTGGGTAATGGTTTTTCTCGTGTCGAGGGGGATCCATTTGAAGATCCTGTGGAGCATACGGAGGGTGTTGAAGCAGGACGCGGAGACGGCGTTGACTTGCTTGGTCATGGAAAGATTGGAGTCGAGGATGACCCCCAGGTTGCGTGCGTGGTCTGTGGGTTCCTGGGCTGTGCCTAGTGACGTGGGCCACCAAGAGTCGTCCCAGGCAGATGGGGTGGGTCCGAGAATGAGGACCTCCGTCTTGTCTGAGTTCAGCTTCAGTCTGCTGTCCTTCATCCAGTCGGCTACGGCCTTCATTCCTTGGTGGAGGTTAGCTTTGGCGGTGTGGGGATCTTCGGTGAGGGATATGATCAGCTGGGTGTCGTCGACGTAGGAGATGATGTTGAGGTTGTGTTGTCGTGCGACGTGGGCGAGGGGGGCCATGTAGATATTGAACAGTGTTGGGCTGAGGGAGGATCCTGTTGGGACGCCGCAGATGATCTCAGTGGTTTTGGAGCGGAAGGGTGGGAGGCGGACGCTCTGGGTTCTGCTGGAGAGGAAGGATGTGGTCCAGGCCAGGGCCTTCTCTTGGAAACCGGCGTCATGGAGGCGTGCTAATAGGGTGCGGTGGCAGACGGTGTCAAAGGCTGCTGATAGGTCCAGGAGGATGAGGGCAGCTGTTTCTCCTTTGTCCATCAGGGTCCGGATGTCGTCAGTCGCGGCGATGAGGGCGGTCTCGGTGCTGTGGTTACTGCGAAAACCGGATTGGGAAGGGTCCAGGATGTTGTTGACTTCGAGGTAGCGGGTCAGCTGTTTGTTGACAATCTTCTCGGTCACTTTTGCCAGGAAAGGGAGCAGGGAGATGGGCCGGAGGTTCTTGAGGTCCTTGGGGTCCGCCTTGGGCTTCTTCAGAAGGGCGTTGATCTCGGCGTGCTTCCAGCTTTCTGGGAAGGTTGCTGTCTCGAAGGAACAGTTGATTGTTTTCCGGAGGTGGGGCGCGATGGCTGCGCTGGCTTTGTTGAAGACGTGGTGAGGGCAGGGGTCCAATGGGGATCCGGAGTGGATGGAGTTCATGGTTTTGATGGTGTCTTCGTCGCTGACGCTGGACCAGACGGTCAGGCGACTGGTGCGAGTGGTAGTCGCAGGGGTGGTGGACTCAGTGGTGGGTGCGGGGGGTTGGGGTTGAAGCTGTCGTGGATGTCGGTGATCTTGCTGTGGAAGAAGGTGGCCAGGGAGTCGCACAGGTCTTGAGATGGCGGGATGTCGTTGGTTATGGAGCTGGGGTTGGAGAGTTCTTCCACGATGATGAAGAGCTCTTTGGTGTTGTGTGCGTTGTTGTCTAGGCAGTCCTTGAAGGCGGTCTTCTTGGCGGTCCTGATGAGTTGGTGATGTCTGCGGGTGGCGCTCTTGAGGGCTGTGTGGTTGTCTGTTGTTCGGTCGTGGAGCCATTTCTTCTCCAGCTTCCGACAGGTGTGCTTGGAGATCCGGAGGTCCTCGGTGAACCAGGCGGCTTTCTTGTTGGTGTGGTTGGTTGTAAAGGTCTTGAGAGGGGCGAGGGTGTTGGCGCAGTCGTTGGTCCACTGTGTGAGGTTGGTCGCGGCGGTGTCTGGGTCGATGGGGTCGGTGGGTGGTCTCAGGGCGAGGGCGGTAGTCAGTTGGTCCTCGGTGACCTTACCCCAGCAGCGGCGTGGTAGCTGTTGGGTACGGTGGTGTGTGGTGGGTTTTCTGAAGGTGAAGTGGACGCATCTGTGGTCGGTCCAGTGTGGTTCGGTGGTGTGGTTGAAGGAGACGTGGTGGCTTGCGGAGAAGATGGGGTCGAGCGAGTGTCCAGCGGCGTGAGTGGGTGTCGTTACGAGCTGTTAGAGTCCGAGGTTGGCGAGGTTGTCGATCAGGGTGGTGGAGTTGGCGTTGTTGTTGTTCTCGAGGTGGAAGTTCAGGTCCCCAAGGAGGATGTAGTCCGTGGAAGCGAGGGCGTGGGTGCTGATGAGGTCGGCGATGGTGTCACTGAACTGTGGGCGGGGTCCGGGAGGTCTGTAGATGAGAATGAGAGTTCCTCTGAGGGTGGTGTTGGGGTCGGTGTGGATCTGGAAGTGCATGTGCTCGGCGGCGGTGAGGGTGTCTTCGGTGTTTGTTGAGATTTTGATGGAGTCTTTGTGGATGATGGCGAATCCTCCTCCCACTCCGTTGGTGCGGTCTCTGCAGGTGATCTTGTAGCCCTGTGGGATGGCTATGGCGATGTCTGGTGCTGAGGTGGCGTTCAGCCAGGTCTCCGTCAGGAAGGCGACATCGGGGGCGGTGGAGTCTAGGAGGTCCCAAAGTTCGATGGCGTGCTTGCGAGCGGAGCGGGTGTTGAGGAGGATGCAGCGGAGGTGGTTGGGTTCTCTGGCTGGTGGTGTGGAGGGTTGGATGCTGGTGAATCTGCAGTTCCGGCAGTTGAAAGGCGCCTGGGTGCGTTTCAGGGTGGCCCGGTAGCAGTGGTGGTCTTGTCTGGTGTTGAGTGCGTGGAGGGTGCTTGCGTCGTAGTGCAGTCTGGCGTTGCGGGGGGTGCGGGTTCCAGGGGTTCTGGTGCTGGGTGCGGTCCAGGCGCGGACGGGCGCAGACGGGCTTGCCTTAGGCGCGCCCGCTTCGCGGCCTCCATATGAGGGCAGAGGGAGGGAGGAGCAGCTGGGAGGTGGGAGCGGGGTGGCCAATGGGAGTGAAGGGGGTGGGGCAGCAGGGGCTCAGCAGCAAGGGAAAAACCCGGGGGAAAAACGGCGGGAAAAGACGGCGGGAGAGGGACAACAGAGCACAGGGGTACAGAAAGCAAAACACAGGGGCACAGAATGAAAAAAACGAAGTGGCACAGAAGCCAAGCGCAGGGGTACAGTAAAAAGGGAGCGAGTAGTCAGGCGGCAAAAGCGGCAACGGAGGTTCAACCCACAGGGGGCTGCGTGGCAGATGGGGGGAGCGACCTGCCTGGTGACAGGCAAGCCTGAGTGGATTGATCACATGACTATTGATTCCTCTTAAGTCAGCTACTAGATAGCACAGATGTTATGGTTACCTTACTACTCTGAACAATTGCTCTAAAAGTCTCCTGAGCACTCATGTTTAAACGTTGTTCACCTGTGGTGAACGCTTTTCTGAACCCGCTAGGTCACTCAGAAAACCAATATGACTGGGACAGATCTCTGCTCCACGTTTTAGGTCGAGCGCTCAAGCGCTTTGACATGTAATGTATCTGTGGGCTTTGAATCGGCTAGCTTATATCAACTGTTTTACTTTTCATTCTCAATTTATTTAGTAAGAAAAGTCCAGTTCGGAATTTACAACGCTAATAGCTTTAACTCGAACAAACAAGATCCATTGCATTGCAAATGCTTTGTGTGAATTGCATAGGCACTTTGGAACCCGCAACTACTCATTAGTGAGATGGCGACCTCAGAACCAGGAGCACATGGGTGGACAGCCCTCATAAACTCACCAATACGAGTACACGTAATCTGCAATATATGCCATTTTTAACTGCTGAGCATTTTTAAAAAAATTGTAATTTCGGAATATAAAGCATCTGTTTAAGTGTAAATTTTAAGTCAGTGATGCTATTTCCATCTTTGCACAAGTTCTTTAGGATTGTTAAATAAACATGAAAGCTGGCTGCTGTTGCAACGAGATGATCACTCCCATTATTTCAGCTAGGTGTAATCTGGAGAAAGAGGCCGGTCCAGACTTGATATCTCATACTATTAGTACGCATCATATGTACTTTACAGCTGGTAACTTACATGCCGCACTTGACTCCTTGTTGCCAAGCATCATGTTCTAATGTACATTTTTTATAATGTATTTATAAACGTTAGTATGATTTTATTGCGTTTCCTGTTGGAATGGTTTTAATTGCCTGCATACCATAAAGATATATACCTGGAGTCTTCCTCTTCAACACTGTTGACGGTGACACTGGATCAGTGCATCCTCGGTGAGTGAGCTGGTTTGGAAGAAGCAGAGTCTACTAATTTAAAATATATATTTTAGCAGTTTGTTAAACGGATTAAACTTTTTTGACTTGAGTGCAGGGTGCAAAGAAATGAAAAGAGTTGTTCTTCATACTAAGGAGAGTGGTCCACAAAAAGTCTTACATTTTGCATACATCAACCTCCTGCTTTTAAAAAAGTATGGCTGTGGCTATGCCGTCATTCACAAGTTTGCACTGAAGGTCATCAAATTCATCTCACCCACCAATAAATACATTTCTGTACCTTGAGATCCCACTCCTACCCAGCCGTTTGCTTTTCATGATCGGGTGACCTTCTCACTACAAAAGACGCACCACCTCAAAATTGTCTGAATTGACATCTGCAATCAGCTACACACAGTTTATATAGGGGACTGCATTATCCAGAGGGACGCCACTAAGAAGTTCATTAGAGACACCTTTCTAGACATCAACTGCTCACTCACTACAACTCACTCTGTACTTTGCAGAAACCACCAGTTTCAAAGGCAACAATATGCACATGGTCATTTTAGCCTTGCTCTCTCAGATCTGTCTGGACTCAGTTTTGACCGCACAACACACAATTCCATTCCAATAAAAACTTTCACAGAATGCCAAACAAAGGCAAATGAAACCTCTGCTCCATACAAGGACTGGGTGATTAATTTACTCTTATGACTTTACTTAGTGTCTCAAAGTTATAACTGCAGTGTTTGCGGTCAAATAATTTCAACCCACTCACTTCAGCTATCAATTCAAGCCTCCGAGTGGCCAGATGTATGTCCCATCTTAAATCATCTGAAAAAAGCATCACCCAATATGCTTATTCCTGGACCTGCTCTAACCGTGCATTGACAACAAAAAAGAAGTAAATCTCCTTTCTCTTTTTGCGAAGAACATGTTTTTTGTCTTTTCACTACTAATTGTTAAATTATTTTCGAGGAAATGAGAGCTTAGTGTGTTAAATTTGCGTTGGACGTCAGTAGGTGTAAGATCCATCTCCATCAGGTCATGCCCATACATAAGGCAACTAATGTGCTTACCCCCGATCTTAGGAGAAATACCATGAGTAGCACTAAGGGGGTCATTCTGACCCTGGCGGTCATTGACCGCCAGGGCCAACGACCACGAGAGCACCGCCAACAGGCTGGCGGTGCTCTCAAGGGCATTCTGACCGCTGCGGTTTGGCCGCGGTCAGAAAGGGAAAACCGGCAGTCTCCTGCCGGTTTTCCGCTGCCCTATGGAATCCTCCATGGCGGCGCAGCTTGCTGCACCGCCATGGGGATTCCGACACCCCATTCCGCCATCCTGTTCCTGGCGGTTCGCCCGCCAGGAACAGGATGGCGGTATGGGGTGTCGTGGGGCCCCTGGGGGCCCCTGCAGTGCCCATGCCAATGGCATGGGCACTGCAGGGGCCCCCGTAACAGGGCCCCACAAAGAATTTCAGTGTCTGCCTAGCAGACACTGAAATTCGCGACGGGTGCAACTGCACCCGTCGCACCTTCCCACTCCGCCGGCTCCATTCGGAGCCGGCTTCCTCGTGGGAAGGGGTTTCCCGCTGGGCTGGCGGGCGGCCTTCTGGCGGTCGCCCGCCAGCCCAGCGGGAAACACAGAATCACCGCAGCGGTCTTTAGACCGCGGAGCGGTGTTCTGTCGGGGGAACTCTGGCGGGCGGCCTCGCCGCCCGCCAGAGTTGGAATGACCCCCTAAATGCCTAAGGGAGGTCTGCTAAAATCAAACTAAATAGCAGAGGAGCTAAAACACACTTCTGGCGTAAGCCATTCTCTACCAGGAATTTCCTCGACAGGCTACCTGCCCCATCAAGATCAACTTGTACCCAGTTTTCACAGTGTAGTTTGACCTGGAGATCTAACAGGACCTCGCATATATTCACTGTCAGAGCTTTCGCCAAATCGTGCCTCTGTCCATCCTGTTGAATGCCGTCTGGAAGTCAACGAAGCAACAGCTACAAGGACGCCTACCAGTTCCATTGCCCTCCCTGCAACACCCCACGGCATGAAACAATGGTCCATTGTTGAGTGTTTTGGCTTTAATTCTCCCTGCTCTACGGGGATAAATCCAGCATCAAAAGCCCAGGCAGCTAAAGGCTTTAAAAGCATTAGGGCAAATAGCTTAGATGTGATATTTAGCAGATAAATCAGATGATAGTTAGCAGGGGAGTTGATTTTGTCTTTGTTATGAATAGGCTTCGCTATGGCTCCTTTCCTTGAATCTGAAAGGACGCCTTTAGATGCCACGATTTTGAAAAACTCACTCAAAAGTAGGCCTCGCTTCCTAGGACCCTTCTTAAAGATAACTGCTTGGAGACCATCTGAGCCCCTTTAAATATTTATTTTCTCCATAGGCGAGCATCAGATTCCTTCTTCCCAGCAAGTACCGATGTGACACAAATTCTTTTGTATAACATTGCTTCATCATTATGACAGAGAGAAGCATTTTCACCAGTATGAGTCAGTAACACTAATCTGATTCGAATCAGTCACAATGCACAAACTGTTCATAATGGTGACTAGGCACAAGTAAGAAAGGTACTAGGCAATTTTAATTTACCAAAATTACCTTAGTGTGGTCGGCTTGCACTCATTCACAATTCATTTTCAATCCTTCAAAATGTGGCTTTGTACCCAGGAGTCAGCCCAGTTGACCTGCGCTGACGGGGGAGCTGCAAGAAGGCTTGGTCCTTTTCATACCCAATTTGCGTCAATAACTGACCATCAAAAGCCCTGCACACTTTGCATTCAGGCAAAAGACTAATGGCAGGACAACTGCTGGGGTTCAAAAGCTTCATTAGGGGATTCACATGGCTGCCAGACAGTGCTTAAATTAAGCCAGAGGTTGCAGGCGGGGCTCACCCGAACTAATTTTTGGGGGGAGAATTGCCACTTAATTTTCCTTGTGAGACTTTGACCCAGAGCAAGAGAGTGAAAGGGCAAAAGAAGCAGCAGGAGAAGGACTCAAAAGAGACACAAAACCGTGCCAAGGTGAGAAAGCAGAAACCTGCAATCGAATTAAAGCGATATGGGTTGGAATCAAGACTTTGCAGCCTTGGCATTGGGCTCAACAATATGCACCAGCTCCATCCGAAGGCTTCTCAACAAAACTTTGGGCCAGGGCACGTAGGCCCATCATACTTTTTTAGCGCCGCATTTGCGTAATTTATTGATGCAAAAGCGGCACAAACTTACAAAATACAATTGTTGCCCATATTTATACTTTTTGACGCAAACCAGCACCTGCGCTGGTTTGAGTCAAAAATGTTACCGCCGGCTAACGCCATTCCTATGCACCATGCGGGTGCCTTATGTAAGGAAATGCATTAGCTGGCGCTGCGGATTGGTCAGAGTAAAAACAATGACTCAAACCAGGCAGCGCCGGCATAGGGGAAAATGGGGGTTGTGCGTCAAAAAATGGTGCAAGTCAGGTTTGAAGCAAAAATCATGCCTCAAACCGGACTTGCGCCTTTGTTTGACACATAACCCCCATTAAAATTACTCCTTTCTTAGCAAAGACAAGAGTCATGCCCCCTTGCCCAATGGCCATGCCCAGGGGACTTGTGTCCCCTGGGCATGGTCATTGGGCACAGTGGCATGTAGAGGGCCCAAATTAGGCCCCCCCTATGCCACTTTAAACATTTTTTTAAAATACTTACCTCAACTTACCTGTACTTACCTGGGATGGGTTCCCCCATCCATGGGTGTCCTCCAGGGGTGGGCGAGGGTGGCAGGAGGTGTCCCTGGGGGCAGGGAAGGGCACCTCTGGACTCCTTCCATGGTCAGAGACCATGGAAGTGAGCCCACAGGTCCCTTAACGCCTGCCCTGACCCACGCGTTAGAAAACAGCGCACATCAGGCTGTGCACCGATTTTTAAGGCCCGCCCTCTTCTGTGCGTCAAAATGACGCAGGAGTATAAATAAGGCACACAGGCCTTAAAGTCATTTTTTTGGCGGGAACGCCTACCATGCATGTCAATAACGCATAGCAGTTTCCTGCATCCCAAAAATGACTCACAAGGAGGAATTTTGACGTCCGCGGGCTCCGGCGTCAAAGTTTAAATATGGTGCACGGTTTGTAACGAATGTGCCTCAAAATGTTGAGGCACATTCGGCGCAAACAGAGTATAAATATGCCCCTGTATTTTGTAAGTTTGCGCCGCATTTCCGTCAAAAAATTACGCAAATGCGGCGCAAAAAAGTATAAATACGGGCCTTAGGCCCGTATTTATACTTTTTGACGCTAAACTGCGCTAACGCAGTTTAGCGTCAAAATGTTTAGCGCCGGCTAACGCCATTCTGAAGCGCCATGCGGGCGCCGTATTTATTGAATGGCGTTAGCCGGCGCTAGCAGACCGGCGCTGCCTGGTGTGCGTGGAAAAAAAACACGTACACCAGGCAGCGCCGGCGTTGGGGAAAATGGCGTTAGGGCGTCTTAAAAATGGTGCAAGTCAGGTTGACGCTAAAAAATCGCCTCCACCCGATTTGCGCCATTTTTAACAACGCCCAGACGCCATTTACATGACTCCTGTCTTAGTAAAGACAGGAGTCATGCCCCCTTGCCCAATGGCCATGGCCAGGGGACTTATGTCCCCTGGGCATGGTCATTGGGCATTGAGGCATGTAGGGGGGCACAAATCAGGCCCCCCTATGCCAAAAAAAATATAAAAAAAATAAAAATGTATACTTACCTGAACTTACCTGAATGTCCCTGGGATGGGTCCCTCCATCCTTGGGTGTCCTCCTGGGGTGGGCAAGGGTGGCAGGGGGGGTCCCTGGGGGCATGGGAGGGCAGCTGTGGGCTCATGTTGAGCCCACAGGTCCCTTAACGCCTGCCCTGACCCAGGCGTTAAAAAGAGGCGCAAATGCGGGGGTTTTTGCCCCGCCTACTCCCGGGCGTGATTTTTGCCCGGGAGTATAAATACGACGCATTTGTGTCGCAGTCATTTTTTTGGACGGGAACGCCTACCTTGCATCTCATTAACGCAAGGAAGGCGTTCACGCAAAAAAATGACGCTCTTTCCTCATACTTTGGCACTAGACGCGTCTAACGCCAAAGTATAAATATGGCGTTAGTTTTGCGCTGAATTTGCGTCGAAAAAAACGACGCTAATTCGGCGCAAACGGAGTATAAATATGCCCCTTAATCTTTTACAAATCAAGCACTGACACCACCTATGCAAAAAGCATTTGCGTTTTCTGTGAAAAACATTCCTTGAGGACTGCAGCTTCCAGGAACCACGCACCTTCCGGCCCAAATGGGTGCCCTATTAGCCTCCATCGGAAATAATGGGTTCAATCCAAAGAAGTACGTTTTTTCCCCAGTGCTCCTCCAAGCGCAGGGTCGAAGAGTCGCGAATAGTGAGGGGGCTCTTCCATTTAATCTCATATTCCTTGGTCTGTTTATTTGAGGCTGGAACGTATAATCAGGAGCAACTGTTTAGGGACGTTTTTCTCGTTTTCACATATGCGGCAGCAGAAGTGGAACGGCCGCCCCGTATCTGCCTGTTTGGACATGGGCATTGAAAGCAGATGGTGACAGCTCGAGCCCCCGTGTTTAGAACCCCAGTAGTCCAATAACAGTCATTCTCACCATCTCGTGTGTTCTGGAAAAAATTAGGTATATGCCGCCTCCTCCCTCAGGGCTACCGCCTTAGCCACATCCTCGTCCCACTCTCCTGCCGTGGAGGCGGGTGGAAATAGGGCCTTATTGTTTGAACTGCTCATGACACCACATCCCGAAGCACAAAAATGCCCAAAGAACAGCAGTCTCTCTATCCCGGGCCTCGCCATTTTGCCAAGTAATTTGGAAAGCCTCAGCCGCGCTTCCACCGTTTTCCGTGACCCATTTCCATTCGTGAACTGTTGTATCGCAGCAGGGTTGGCATTTCTGAAAAGTTATTCTTTCTTGAGAATGCCATTGGATCTGTGTTGTATGCAGGGCTAACTCTGTGATGACCCGATGTGCAAAATGTGATGCGGGGGACCTGACTCCGATATGTCACCGAATTAATTGGCCTTGGCTGAATGGAGTCCCCCTGAAGGGTTGAGGGGCCCCGGAAGGGCCACTCCCTTCTCCACAGGGGCTGTGTGTGTGGGTGGGGGGTGCTGTGTTACTGACGCCCCTGGGTTTACTTCTGCAAGAGTTGTGACTTGATGCGTATATTAAGATCCCGCACAAAATTTAAAGTGGGTCTGGACTAGTCTTTTCTTTGACCTCTTCAAGCATCCGCCAATAGTGATTCTTTTATAATTGGAACTTGCTTTCTGGATCGTAATTTGTGGCAACGCAAACGTGGGAATTCTCACAATGAGGCTTTGGTCTGTTCTGTTTTACTTGGGGAGTAAATCATTATCTATGGTCTGCCCAACATTGCATGTATCTTTCAGTAAATAAGCCGAGTGTGACCGGTTATGCGACCGACTCTGCCCTGCACAGTATGAGTGCAGGGCAGTCCATGGCTTTAATCTGTAGATCTGCAGTGTGGGCAGCATGTACCATGCTCTAGTTGTCTTCCAGCTTTCTAGGGTTTGTGCTGAGAAGAGAGAATGACTCCCACACAATACTATTTGGGATTTTAGTGTTTCTTTACAAATGTATTTGTCAAAATCCAACTACCTTATACATGTCGTTAGATGTGTTATGAACGAGCCAGTGGTTTTACCAAGATTGTGTTGCGTAGAAGGAACAACACACTTTTCCTAATGCAAGGTGTTTAGTGATGAAAAATAAGTAATCAAACTTCATTTTGGGTCATGAAATGTCAGGAGTGCCAATCAGTCTCTGGAACCTCAAAGGGGATGGCCATGGTGTCAGAACCAAGGCACTTCCTCGTTTCCACACACCTATCATCAGGTCCTTGATACATCAGTGCCATCAATGATCCAGATTCCTGAACACTTTGTCATCACAAGGAGACAGCATACCCATCACTAGGGCATCTGATGCAGACAGGTTGGTTCAAGGATTGGTCAAGCCACTGCTGGATCGCCATGGAAGAGGCCATAAATAAAAAGTAGACAGTGGTCAATTGGGACCATACAACAGTGGTACACACTATACAGACATTGCTCAGCTGTAGTGATTCATGCAAATTTCAGAAGAGTACCTCATCAGCGATGCGTCATTTTTAATGACACTGACATGCACAATGACTTCCTGGAACACACATGTATTTAATACCTTTGTGCCGACAGCATGACAACCACCTCACTATCAGCTAAAGTATTTAGGTAGAGCAAGACTGGAAAGTTTTTAAAAAACGTTTTATACAGTGCAAACCTGACCCAAGGGTATTAGAGAACGTTACAGAGCCAGACAGTGTTACACATTTTTTTTTTTTTTAGGCACAGGGAGATTATGTGATTTGCCCAGGATGTTGACCCAATGGTGGTATTTGTATCTGTAACCCCCATCTTCCCAAGTCTTCAGTATTAACTATTAGGCGACATCTCCTCGCTGCTCCTGCTTGTGCGTCTGCAGGTCTGGCCTTGCTTTATCCTGTCACATCTACCTTGTTCATTCCTTCACCATGTGGGGTGGAAGACGTGCCAACATTTGTGCATTGGGGACAAAGCAGAAGATTGGTGACCGTGAATACTACAGTGAGTGTGCAGATAAAAGAAGAGCTGGTGTTTTGTAAAGGAGTCTGAAGATGAGTCGCCAGTTGTAGCTTTCTAATTTTTAGAGTGGTACATCTCATGTGAAAGAGAATTTTTTGCTGTATACCACGTGCCTTTTACTTTGCGTGCCATAACTGTGCAACCAATTGTGTACCATAAGTCTCAGCAAAGTGCTTTGGGATCCTTGTGACAAAGATATCATAAAGTGGAGTTAATTGAGACTGCCCTTTGACTGAAGGCCTTGGTGTACAGCTACTGTGTGTAGAGCCCAAGCAGAATATCAAATGGGCACAAAACAACATAATCCCTCGGACCACTTTAAAGTATTATCAAAATCCCAGAGGAATTATATTAATGGAACCCTGTTCCTAAGACATTATGCTGCTAGTGTGCCGAGTACAGTGTCCTGCTGGGTAAATTATAGGTACCAGGCTGAAGTGGTGATCCCTTTAAGTGGTATTACCGTGCAATTCTCCACTGGGATCAATCATGGAAAAGATATTGTAAATTATATACCAAAATATTTTAATACTGCACACCAAGGGCCTGATGTAGAAAAACCCATTTGCAAAACAATATGAGCAATTGCACACCGACTGGTTTGCAGATGCTATGCACATAGCAAATTTTCCATTTGCAAGGGATTGCAAAATAACCTGCCTAATGAATATTCTTTAGCCCATTTGCGACACCCCATGACTGGCTATGGATGCAGTGATGGAGGCCTGTAGATACAGTGGACCCCGATTCCTCCTTACATTTACTTTCTCAAATGGGAAGCATTTTTTTTAGAAGGAGCCCGTCTCTATTAAACAGCCAAGTGCTGCTTTTAAAAAAATGTTTCCCGTTTGGGAAAACATTGGTGGGGGGATCATAAAGTGGTTTCCACCGCAACTTGCTGTTGTTAGCTGATCAATGGTTTGTGAGTGCAATTACTACTGCAAACCACTGATGCCCCCTCCTATTTGAGGTTCAGAAAGGCTTGCAGGTGGGCAGGTAGCTATCACCAATAGTGCCGAGTCCTACTAGAAGTCGGTCTGCCCGTATTGGAGTGCTGTGAGGCAGGGTTTCCTGGATGGTTTCCTGGATGGTTCTTCCCCAGTGCCTGAGATTGTTGCTGGGAGAACTTCTGTCCTGACTGTTGGCCTGTGGCTGACTCCAGGAGATGGCCACCGCGGCTCGAGTTGAGGAGGGGCCTCAATGAGGGAGTGGGGTTCCTGACAGCCGGTTTATTACTCCAGGAGGAATAGTGGTGTTGGGAGGAGGCACCATTCTCACCCACGTAGCACGTCACGGGTCCCTCGCTGAGGGATGCAGCAGAGAACCACACGCCAAGATTTCCGGGGAATAAAGTGTTCAAGTATATGCTGCTCCTCTTGTGCCAGGGCACAGCACAACAGTGCTCACCACACATTGGAAGGGACAAGTGGAGTGCTCACCATGAGGATTGCAGGGTCCAGGAGCACAATCAGAGCTCCTCACATGCCGTTTAAGAATTTCCCAACATGCCTTGGGAGTAAAGTGAAACCCAAACAGGAGGAAAGCAAGTCACTCTGTCACTGGAGAGAAACTGGGGAGTACTCAGGGGCAGTAGGCAGGCCAGTACATAGAGTCACTTGTCAGCCTGGCAGCCCCCCCTCCCCCCAGCAATGTAGCCAGCAGCAGGTCAGCACAACAAAGCAAGTTTTCCAAAATGGCGGTTTCTCCTGGCAGCCCAACAGAACCTAGGGACGCCACATCCATGGAGCAGCTGGCAGCAGGGCAACAAGCAGAAAAGCAAACTAGTGAGTTCTTTATGCCACACAGGAGCACCAGGTAGCAGGGCAACAATGGAAGAGCAGCCCAAATGAGTCCTTTGGTGCCCTCATCAGTCTTTCTGGCAGTCCCAGTCTCAAAAATGCTCTAAAATCATGAGGTTCATAGTCCCTGTACTTATACTCAAAAAATCTTTGCTCATGGGGGTGACTTCGAAGGAACCCTTTCAAGTGAAACAGAACCTCCTTTCAAACCAGACCTGACTCCAGACATCAGTAGGGGGTAATGAGCCTATTGTGAGAGGGCAGGACACAACCTATTGACATGCACGGTGTGAACAACCTCTCCAACTCCCAGCCTAGGATGCCTATCAGTATGTAGATGCCTCTTCTGTTACACCAAGCCCCTTCTGTGTAATAGCTGTCTGGAAAGTATGCATCAAGAGTAGCTGTCACTCTGCCCTAGACTTCGATTGGAGTCAGGCTGCAAAACGCTAGTGTTATAAGCACAGAGAAATCCCTCTTTCTAAAGTAGCATTTCTAAAATAGTAATGTAAAATCCAACTACGCCAGTAAGCAGGATTTCTCACTATCATTCCAAACATACCAAACATGCCCACGCTACTCCTCACAGATCAGAAATTACCCCTTAGACATATATAAGGGAAAGCCCAATGCTAACCTATGAGAGAAGTAGCCCTCACAGTAGTGAAAAACAAAATAGACTGTTTGTCGATATTATGACATGTAAAACATATAAGTACATGCCCTACCTTTTACATACACAGCAATTTGCCAATAGGGCTATCTAGGGCCTACCTTAGGAGTGACTTATGTGTAGTAAAAAGGAAGTTTAGGCCTTGGCAAGTCATTTGACTTGCCAAGTCAATGTGGCAGTAAACGGTACATGCAGGCCCTCTAGTGGCAGGCCTGAGACAAGTTTGAAAGCCTACTTCTATGGGTGGTTGCAATCAGCACTGCAGGCCCACTAGTAGCATTTAATTTACAGGTTCTGGGAATATGTGTTGCTACTTTCAAGGGACTTACAGATAAATCAAACAAGCCAAACAGATGTAAGACAACTATACCAAGTTTGAGGGGAGAGAGTCCATGCACTTTAGAGCTGATTAGCAGTGATGAAGTGCCTAGAGTCCTAAAGTCAACAAAAAGAGGGTCAGAAAAATAGGAGGAGAAAGGCAAAATGTTTGGGGATAACCCTGCAGAAAGAGTCATTTCCAACAACGGACATAACCTGTTTTAAATAGGATGTTAGGTATCTTCCGGTGGATAGCCTGACACATATTTACCAATCTGGACCTAATTGAGGAGCATCTCAAGGAGATTTGGGATTGTTTAATAGATAGAGTCAGTACTTGTAAGAGTCAAGACTTTTGGACATGTCTAAAAGATTGATGGTAGTTGAAAATCTGGACACTATTGTTCAGAAATACCTGGAAAAACATGTGGTCAGAATTAAAGTGCATGGCCTTTGATGACTACGAAACTGGAAAGTATTTAGACATTTGGCAAGAAAAACAATATTAGTTTATTAGAGATTCAGATAAGCTAAGATGTGATGAACCCTATGTAGTTTTGAAATCATTTAACTTTGATATCCTGCTGTATGGTGAGGTAAATTAAGACTGACTTGATCACAGACAAAAGGCTGAGAGAGATTTTCTCGGTGTACCCTACTAAGAAAGTAGTGCAGAAATGCTTTCTGAATTTTCTCAGTTTTCTTGTGTAGGTGTTTTTGGACACATTACTCAAAAGCTATTTAGGTGAAATTGAAAAAAATCTGTTCATCCAGATAAACTTTGCTTCAGGGTCTAGACGACGTTTCGTGGGATTTTGATTCCTCTTCATGAATTCTTAACTTTGCAAGAATGGAACAGCTATGCAGAGCTGGCAGAAAGCCAGCTTTTGAAAAGGTTTACAAAGACCACAGACACTGTCAGTCTTACCAGTAAATATCATGGATTGTGACCCTAACTTTATATTAAGAGCATAGCCAGCCAAGCAAGAAATAGCAAAGATAGTATGATGCATGGCAACAAGCAATGGTTTACGACATAATGATATCTTTCAATCAAAGCCCAGGGTTGACTAGCACTCGGGTACTCATGGCTGGTCCACGTGATCAAAGGCTAGTTTAACCCCTGCCCTCTTTATTTCAATTTCTTTTTAGCTTTAGAGTGATTAACTCGGTTCTCTCGGTGTTGGTATTCTTATTCAAGTTCCTTCCTTTTACTTAACTTGATATGATCATTGTACGTTTCAACTGTTAAGTACCAGTATAATGGACTCTTTTGAGAAGGGTTCCTTAGAAGACTAGCGGTCTCTAAGACATTGTTAGAGCTTTACTCCCTGGCAGAAAGTAGCAGATCGATGTCAGCTCTTTTTAGAGTGATCCATCCATGACACATTTGCAGGCAAAATCTTAATGGGAGAGGAACATTGCTGGACGGATATTGAGCACTCAATTTCACGTCATTCTCATTTCGATACTGCCTTGCTCCCAAGATGCCAACTTTCGGGAGCAGATTTCTTTGCATATGGGTTAGTTGTTCCCAGTTGTGATGGCGTACTGGAACCAGACTGTAGTCTACAGCAGTTTGATTTATTGTACTTACCTTAAAGGAGTGGGTCATAGGTTTGGACCAAGGACCAAAGGGCCGGAAAGTACAATACAATTTAGTAGCCCTATCGGTTCTTCTTGAAAAACTATGAATCACATTCAACTGGTTTGCCCTTACAACTGTGGAGATAAGTCTAGAGAGAATCTCTGGTAGCATAGCAATCCGTATTGCGAAGGTTATTATGGATGATAGTTTGATGGAAGATTTACATGACTGCAGAGTACTGTTTGATGAGCTGGATGTTTGTGAGGAGACACCATCATTATCTTCTTACAAGGTTGGCTTTGGAAACACAGCTAATGATGTTTGATTTATTGGTTGATGTTGATTGTATGTTGACTGACATGACTTGTAAACACTGCATTTATGGTATTATATTCAACTTTGAGATTACTGTTATTCTTGCCTGCTGCAATACAGTCTGTTAATCTGTCCTAAAAATGTAAAAACAGGATAAAAACACATGTATGGTTGCTTGTTGCACACATACACATGCACTCTATGCACACCCCCATGCAAATTTTCTGCAGATTTTGCTCTCCCTTACCTAAAATCCTAAGCAACTATCCCTGCTCTCTTCTTATTTACTGCTCTCTTTACAATTTTCGTGTTTTCATGAGCCATTGCTTCCTTTTTGTGGTCTTTTTATGTAACATATATCAATTTTTTTCAGGAAATGGGTTTTCTTCGTCTTGTAAATCAACAAAAAAATCACTCTCCCTGTTTTCTTGTGCTATTTTACTAATCACATTAAACCCTTAGGCCTCTCTCTTTTTTAATTTATCATCCTTTTCCAGGAAGGTCGTTTTCCTAGTTTTAGAAATCAACCAAAAAGGTGACCTGAAGTGTATGGATTACTCTAAACCTAATTCTGAACATCAGCCTTGACCTAAGCACAGCTTTAATGCTAACATTCACACCCTTTTAGAAGTCTTCAGTCTGATTTTTATTTTAGCCAGTGATATTTCTGTCCACATTTGTGAAGGAGGAAAATCTGCTGTAGTTTGACTGATGTTTCTCCTCCAAATCGAATGTACCCTCTATCAGGGGAGCCACATTGGGCGGGGGCTCTCCGTGGAAATTCTGCTAATGCTTAGGCGTGATGGTGGAATTTCCGCCACCAAATATGGGCACATTTTGTGAAAGTCTCCCACTATTTTCCTAGTGCTCTTTGACTGAAGTTACGCTTCCACATATGGTGGTGGATCAGCCACTCAATGTCAGGTGGTTGAACCTCCATAATTTTGGAAAACGTAGCTCCCCGGTTTGGTAAACTGGATAGCAGAGCAACACCTAGCTTGAATTATTTAGGGCACTTTTTCCACCTGAGGTTATGCTCCATTTTCTTACCTGATTTTACCTAATTGCTCAGCTTAAGTCAGACCTTTAACATTTTATTAAAATGTCAACATTGAAAATAATACACATTTTGTATTTATGCTTACTCAAATTAACATTTATTATAGTTACTTTTTGTAAAAGATGTTCCATAGACAATTGCGTTATAAATATTTCTTTGTAACTGCATAATCCGGTTTCACAGATCTTGCACTCGCTAAAAATGTGTCCACCACCCTCAATCACTTGCACAAATTAAGCATTGCTCAACACAAGATGGTAAGCCGATTATCTTTGTCGAAACCCTATGTGCCTTTGTTCCATTTGGTACCTTTATAACACATTTGCCGAGTAAAAGAAGCGTGTATTTTCTATTCCGCTTAGCAAGCTTCTTCTGTAGGTAATATGCTGAAAGGGTTTACTATGAACGTCTTTTAAATGTGCCACATACTTCGGCTGCTATGCTAACCCAATTGTCCGTGGTATTACCAATATTTAAGGAATAATTAATTTATTCATTGTACTTGTTACTTTTCCTCCAGGATTTGTAGGTAAACAACTGTAAGCTGAATTCACTTATTAGTGCATCCTTATATACATAGGAATGCACTTCTGATTAGGTGTGGTCACTGAGTTACTCCTGTTGTTCAGTACATCCTGAAGAAATATTTGCAAAGTTGTAAATATCCTGTTAACAGTCTGCGATGGGATGCTCTATGAATACATGTTTTGCTGATTTTTTTAATGTAATGACAAGGAAAGAGCCTCTTGCAATTGACAATATGGATAGTATTGTGTAAAATATTTTTAAAGCCAACTTGGAAGTTATGAAAATGTACTGGAAAATGCAGATTTTTATTGCTATTGGCGAACAGAAATTGTGAGTTTTATTAAGATACAAAAGCTAAGATTGTTAATTTTTTTTATTGCTCCACTCACAGAAGTAAAAATAATTTTGAACCCTCTAAAATATTAGGAGAAACTAAAATCGCATAATACGCAGCTAGCCATCTTCTTCTTTTGTTGCTGCTGGCCACTAGACAAGTATTTTATGAGTCTCATTTTAGCAAGATGAAAGAAGAATCATTAAAAAAAAAAAAAACGGAATTGGGGTGATTTTACATTTATAAAAATGTGGGACAGTGTTTACATTTTACGTGACTAGGAGAATTGAAAGGTTTCCTTTTAACAAGCGAACCGTTTATTCTTTGAGTTGTTAGTATGATTAGGGGCGTGTTCTTATTGACAATTGGTAAGGGTTAAATCTGTATCTATCTGAAGGCCTGTCTGTGAATCTTAACTTAGTTTGTAGTATTATCCATGTTGTAAGTAGATTGCAATTGATCCAACAGTCATGCTGTGAGCGACAAAGCATGCCTGAGAGTTTTCTCTCTCTCTCATAGAAGGTGTTGTATATTTGACACCTATAGTGGCTGTTTTAATAGATTGGGGAAGGAACTCTACAGGAGGGTACCAATTTAGGCATTATATTGGGGTAGAACACCAATATCTTATTTACATATCAAATCAGAGTAAATAGATTACGGTAGCTCTCATCATCATGGCTGAGGAGAATATTATCAACAAGCTAGAACAGAAAATTGAACACATTATTAATTGGGTGAATGACACAAATACTGATTTCAAAATTTAGTGTACTCTAAATATTGTGCCAAAAGTATTGTCACTAAAAAATAACATAGGGCAGAATATTGTTTTTTTAATTTAAAATATAGTTTTTATAGCCATCATTGTATATTATATTGTTTACCTTAATAAAAGTGAAGTAAATATTGTTTTCTAATTCATTTAATATATATATATTAGTACTTAACATCTGTCCAGAGTTTCAGTGGCTCCTATTTGGATTCAACCACCTTGGTTACAGCCTATAACAACGTTTCTTCCCTCAAAGGCAAAGGTTGCAAGGAAGAATGGCATGAGTGAGAGAAGTTAGCAAGAAACATCAAGTAAGAATTGGTCCTTTTACATATTCCCTTTACATTGGATGGAAGACTAGCTTACTGTTATGGAAAGGGGCAAGAAATAATTCAGGAACCATTGGTGCTGGGCAAGGTCATGGGTTTCAGGTTAGAGTTCATTAATCTTATCAACTGTGTCGAGAAAGACCTCAATGTGAGATTTCTATCTCAGACAAAAGGAGATAGTGGACAAAAAGGCGAAGTAGCTACTAATGAAAGGAGCAATTGTGGAAATGGTGGATGGTTCAGTAGGATTCGTAAGCAGTATTTTTTGTTAGAAAAGAAGTACAAGGGAATGTGTTAAATTATAAACCTCAGAGATCTAAGCGATGGAGTTGTTTATCATCACTTCAAAATGGAAAATAGAAGGGATTCATCTGTTTAGGAATGTGTTACAGAGAAACAATTGGATGACAAGGTTAGATTTAAAAGGATAGTTACTTGACGATACCAAGTAGGGGATCATGTTAGGATTAGCTGCAGGTTCAGATGTTACTTGTCTCCTGTTAAAGTGGTTGTCAGCCCCTTTCGCGTTTTACCAAGGTTTTGCATCGAGTAATGGCTTGAATGAGTTTCAGAGGTGTAAATTTAGTAATTTATCTGGATGATATTTTGATAATGGTCAAGACAAGTAATTAAAGATGCAGATACATTTGTTGGTGACTCTTGTGTGAAGCCTGTGCTTTTTGCTGGAGAAATCTTGTTTGATTCACAGTCAGGAAACCCAGTCATTGGGATTCATGTTTCAAACAAAATTAGTAGATTGTAAATTAACAGGCGAGAGGTTGAAGAAATGGAGGAAAAAGAAAAAGTTTGGAATGTTGTTGGAGCACGGCACAGTATCTTCAAGGATGTTGGCAAAACTAATTGGGTTACTTTCATCAACTATTCAATCAAGTTTCCCAGGGCCCTTTCACTTTCAGGCATTGCAGAGACTGAAAATGGAGAATCAGAGGAAAGAAATGCAGTATTCAGAGGAAATTACTTGGTCTCGGGGAGAGAGGTAAGGGTTACTTTGGTGGATAAGAAATATGGATGGGTGAAACGGCAGAGCTTTCTTATGGGAGGAAACAGATATTGTGATAGAATCAGATGTGGGTTTGTGGTGAATTGTATGCAAGTGGTTGATGGCCTGCTCAGGAGAGGAAATTGCATATCAATTGATTGGAAGCTGGCTCCTTGTTCTGGGTTTTTACATTCTTTTTGAATATTTGGAGGTTCCAAAGTATCGCTTTTGTTGCTGCTGTGAGTGGAGCAATCAAGGAAGTTGCAAAATCTCAGCCTCTGTGTCTTTATGTCTTTAATAATATCCAGATTTTCTGTTCACCAAGCAGATGAAAATCTACGTTTTCCAGTGCACTTTTATAACTTCCAAATTTTCTATGACAATATGAACAATGTACACAATTCTATGCACGTTATCACCTGCAAGAGCCTCTTGGTTAGTAAGAAGAGTGTTGATTCTTTTCTTTTCAATACTTTACCTAAATCATCAAAAAGTGGACTTACACATATATTTAGACCATATACCTCTACAGGGCTGAATATCTTATCTCCACTTTCTGCATGTGCAAAGAGGCTGTCTCTATGTTATCTTTTTCCAATAGATGACAAGATCTTAGAGGTATTTGTTGATTTGATTCAGATCTCCTTTCCATTTTGGCAAATTTTACAATGTACAAGGACCAGTTTTCATAATGTGTAGGAAAGGTATTAGGTGACATGAAGTGAGAGTTGATTAACCATAGATGAAAATGAATATACCCCTCAATAGTTATTACTGTCTCATAGCTGTGCTCTAAAAATATACTCTTTTCCTGAGACAAAACATCTCCGTAGTTGACAGGTACTGCTGGTGAGGCATGTAACATTCATTTCATTGTTCTAGGTACAATGGATAAAATAGAGCAATCAGGAAAATCTGGGTACATACATGTAAAAGCAAGGCAGTGATTCTCCAGGGTAAATCATCGTAAATGATTTTCTATGGTCTATGAAATAGGACGTTAGTTCAGTTCAATTTAGTTAAGAATGTAGACACAAAGTGGGTGACAGGGTTAAAATTTGCACAGACTCCAACAAAAGTGTACTGATGCTTTTGAGAAACCCCAAATGTGGAAGCACAAGTGGAGAGCAGCCACACCAATGCTCTGCAAATAAAGGGCAAAACCCAAAATATAGTCTGTTATCCTTAAATGCGTACTGAAGGATGAAAAAGTGTATTTAACCAAATTCTTCTTTTATTCTTGATTCTAATTCCTCTCTTAACATTCCTAGCAATTACATGTTTCGGCTGAACTCTTCACCAGGACATAATCAGGGCTCCAATTAGCTGAAATGCCATCCTCAGTAGCAAGTCAATAGTAAAGCATTTCTTCAGTAAACTCTCAGACTCAAATCAAATTTTCTGACTTCCATATCAAATGTACCCCTTTTCGTATGAAGTTTTTACCAGAGATGCCACCATTAACTGAAGCCTAATACATATACAGCAAGGTAGTAGTGGCATATAAATTGCACCTCCTGTTAAACAAACGTAAATGTGACAGGTATCATGTGCCTTACTACTCTTAAGACACGATAAACAATGGGCCAATAGGACCACTGCATACTAGAGTATACAGAAATACCCAATCACTCAAATAGCATTCCAAAAGTAATTGGAAGTCCAGATAGTAAGAATTTGTACATGATAAGTCCAATCAAGTGAGATGTTTTGAAGCATGGAAGATTCCATGCTCCAAATTGCATATGTTATTACAACAACAGCTGACATGTTTCGACATCATCTGTGACATTTTCCAGGCTAGAAGTTTATAAAAGTACAAATAGCAGTAACAGATTTCAGAAGGTTGATTCACAGTAATGTTTCCAAGTCTGAAGTTATAAAGAAAATTTGTAAAACTTGTCACGGAAACATCGTCTGTGACTGAGCCTGTATAATTTATGTTTCCAGGCATTACTGGATAGTGTACGTAAGGTGAACGATGGCCAAGCTAAGGACCATCTTCCAAGTACACATGGTCCCATATATTTTGCACACCACATGGCTTTGACTATTTGGAGGGACAGGGAGAGTCATATCAGGTTCTTAGAAAGAGGAAAACACTTTTTGTGATTGTTTTTGTACAGGAAGGTGTCCCTTGCTGCGCAAAAACAATCATCCCCACAACGCAGGCACACTTGCACCATGGTGCAAATGTGCCTGTGTTGGGGCGTGGCAGCAATTTGTGCACCAGCGCAGGGGAGAAAGGACAGAAATGCACCATACCTTTTAGATGCGGCTTATTTCTGCCCTTTCCTGGTGGCAAAAGGTGGAACAGCAAGGCACTTGTCCTGCCGCCCTGCACCACGGGCCTTGTAAATGAAGCCCTCAATGTTTACCTGTGCAGTCAGGCTAAACTAAAGAGGCAATGTGTAAAGTATTTGTGGACACACACAGTAACACAGTGAAAACATCTCAAAATGATTCCACACCAGTTTAGAACGGTAGCCAATATTTACCTGAGCCAAACATGACGAAAATGACAAAAATCCAACATACACAAGTCAAGTTATGAATTTTCAAAGATTAAATTAAAATGCAGTGTCTAGAAGTCAATAGCTCCAACTGGGGCTATATATTCTCACTGGACCATGGCAGATCCAAACGTTCGGTTTGACCATGTTGGGGTAATCTTTGTGTGAGGGCAGGACACAGCCCATTCAGATGTATGTGTGAACTGCTCCTCCCTGCCCAGGATGACCATCAGTATGCAGATGAATGCAGATGTATCTCCTGACATACCTGGGCCCTTCCTGTTTGTGGCTGTCTGGAGAGAATGCACAAATGTAGCTGTCACCTATACCCTGACATGTATTCAGGGACAGGCTAAGGCACAGAATGATTAAAGTAAGAAAATGCCATCTTTCCAAAAGTGGCATTTTCGGACCTGCAATTGAAAAAAAAAAGCTTTACCAAAAAATGTAATTTTAAGGTGTGGGTCCAGAGACACCAACCTCAAAATTTCCATCTTTTCCAAATTGGAAATTACACTTAGAAGATGTTCCAAGGTAACTTCAACATTAGCCTATGGGAGAGATAGTCTTTGCAATAGTGAAAAACAAATTTAAGAGTATTTCACTACCTCGATATGTTAAACTTAAAAGCACAGGTCCCTTTTTCTAAATACACTGCGTCCTGCCCTTGGGGCTAACCAGGGCCTTCCTTATGGGTGACTTACATGTAATAAAAAAGGATGATATCGGTCTGGCAAGTATGTACAATGGCCAGGTCGAAATGGCAGCTTAAACTGCACACACAGGTTCTGAAATGGCAGGCCCGAGACATGTTTGAAAGTGTGCTGTAGTGGATGGCACAACTAGTGCTGCAGGCACACTAGTAGCATTTGACTTACAGGCCCTGGCCACACATAGTGCTCTTTCCAGGGACTTACTGGTAAATCAAATATGCCAGTCATCGAAAAGCCAATGTTACTGTGTTTCAGACACAGAGCGCATTCACTTTAGCACCGGGCTAGGGATGGTAAAGTGTGCAGAGTCCTAAAGCTAGCAAAAACGAAGTTCAGCACACAATCAAAACAGGAGGTCAGAAAGCAAAAAGTCAGGGGAACCACACCAAAAGATGCCAGGTCTAACAGCGACAGAAACTCAACAGCAATAATCAACATTACTAACGAACAATATCCGGTGACCAACAGCACTAATTTTTTTTTTACCCAAATTAAAAAAACTAAAACAAAAGCAGCCATTACATCACGTGAAAGCATTGAAGTGTCAAGCATAAAAGTTTCAAACTATGCATGAATAAGAGCAAAGGACAATCTAACAAGGGAAGGATCACATCAATACTGAAATTTAGATTGCAAATACAAATTCCTTTATGCACTTTTATCACCATCAGCCCTTTAATTTGCCTCTGTGTTTTCACCTTAGTCCTCAGACAAAAGATTTGAAAATACACTTTTTATTTAGGTAGTCTATTTAGGTAAGGGAAAAATCTCACTTTGGCACAGGCAGGGCAAAAAAAGAGATACAAGCGTTGGTCATGCAGCTATACGAAGTTCTGCCTCTTGCTCTTATAACAAGGCAAGCCCTTTAGAAAATATGTAATAGACAATGAAGAATGAGGCCCTCATTATAAGAACAGTGGTAAAAACTGCCTACCGCTGCAGCGACAGCAGGCCTAAAGACCGTCGCCGCGGCTACCAGCCGTCCGCCATATTATGACCACAGCCGGATTTCCACCACAAGAATAGTCTGAAGACCCCCTGGATCCAGGTAAGTCAGGTCTCCGACAGGGGAGGGGGGCAGGGGGTATTGTGTGTGTCTGGGGGTGTGTGTGCATGTATGTGTGGGCATGTTTGCTGGTGTGTGTTTAGTGCTGAATGCGTGTGTGCATGTACGGACGTGTGAGTGTGTGTATGTTGTGAAATGTGAATGCGTGTCTGCGTGTATGTTTGGAAGTGTGTGCGGATGTGTCTGCGATTGGATGAATGCATGCGTGTATGTATGTGTGAATGAGTGTGTGTAGGCGTGTGTGTGTGTTTGTGGGAAAGGGGGGCATGGATGTAGGGCGGTGGTGGGTTTGGAGAGGTAGGGGGGTGTGGGTACCTGGATAGATGGAGGCAGACCCCTATCGGTGACAGGGAACGAAAATCATGGCGGTAGACGGGGTCATAATCCCATAGGCGGCACAATGGCGTCTGCCAGGCTGGAGATGGATATCTTCAGCCCGGCGGCTGTTACCGCCGTGGCGGTCGGAGAGGTACATTGGTGGGTTGGCTCCAGCCAAGCCACCAATGTCATAATGTGGCGGTAAGTACTGCCAGCCTGTTGGCGGTACTTACCGCGACATTAACGCCGACCACCGCGTCGTAATGACCCCCTGAATTTCCTATGTAAGAGACCAACCTGGCCAAAAAGATATCTCAGTCACACACTTACTCAGGTTCAAAGCGAAGGCTTAACGCCACATTATTGCCGACCACCGGCATCGTAATGACCCCCCGAATTTCCTATGTAAGCGACCAACCTGGCCAAAGAGATATCTCAGTCACACACTTACTCAGGTTCAAAGCGAAGGCACTCAACCCTCCCACCAGTTTAGTACAACATAAGGTTGATAATTTATTTTGCAACGGTCAGTTACTGAGATGGTAAGTACATCTCAAGATGTGTGACAACTATGAAACCACAATCCATGTGGCCAACTCAATCTCACAGCTTAAACCATTCCATCTGCAAGAAATTGAGAAAGTGCATCAGGCATCATCCTTTTAGCTGTATCTATTCAGTTCATAAGTCAAGAGCTAGATGTTCAGAAGTATCAAGAACCTGATGTATTCCCTTGCAACAAACCTACTCCCTTAACCATGATTCTGTTGAAAGCCACAATAATGACTGAAAAAATGCTGGAGACTAGTAATTACTATGATGAGAGCTCTAGTTAAGGTAGATGCTTGGTTTACATCTCAACCTAAATTAGACAGACAATTAACCATAAATAGTTATTAAAATGTAGTTGGTCATTCTATAGCTACCAATTACATTTCTGGGGCCTATGAACAAAAATGACTGTCTTAATTGTATATATATTATTAATGAGCTTATTTGTACTACATGTGTGGAGTGCTACCAATTTTCGGGGCTGTTGTCCATTATGATAATTTCGGATGTATATAAAAAACAGGTCATGTTTGATCCCACCATATTTAGTGAAAAAGACTGAATTTCAGCTACTGTCTTGGTCAAGGGACAGATTTAAGGAAAGTGGTGCTGCACACAGTGCAGCACCACTTTCCTTGAGCCCCCTTGCTGCCACCATGTGTGTGCCACATCTAAGATACGGCGCACCATGGCGCTGGGTAGGGGGCAATAGTGTCAACATTTTTGACGCTATTGATGTACTGTTCAGTGTTAGCGCCAAACTTTTGGTGCTAACCCTGAACAGTACATAGGGGCGCTAAGGCGGCTCTAAGGTGGCGTTAGGCCCTCTTAAATCTGGGCCATAGTGGCTCACACTCAGCACTGTTTTACTGTTTCAGCACTGTATTTAGAATGAGAGACGTAACCTTCTGAACTGCATTCCACATGCCCTAATAAACAAAATACAGCCTCTGAAGGATAGCTAGAAATGAATGTGGAATACTTCAGGCAGCAATCTTACTCCACAACCTGCTATAGTCAAACAATTCATAGGGTGTTCAGAAATCCACAAAGCAGTATCACAAATACACAGCAACTTCTAGCCGAGCACTAGTTCATAAAGCGAAGGACTGATCAACCGGAGAATGATCTTCCTGAATCCCCCCTACTCATTAGGTACAATATCCATTCCAGTCAACTAAGCTGTCAGTTGTTTTACCATAGATTTTAACTGCTGAAGGAAAATAAAATGATAGCTTGCACCCTCTACGCATCTGATATAATTTCATTGTTTGCTCAAATAAAGAAAAGACAGAATACTGAACCCACCATATTGGATTTAATCTAATAGCTATTGGTGGTGTAATATCTGAATATATACCCTAGACGGCATCATGGAAGAGATTATGGCCCTCATTACGACTTTGGTGGTCTTTTTACAAGACCGCCAAAGCTGTGGGCGCGAAAGACCCCCAGTGCTGGCGGTCGTAAGACTGCCGTATTACAACTGCCTTTAAATTTCTGCCCAAAATCAGGAAGAAATCTGACAGCAGTCATGCTGGCGGTCGGTGGGGAAGAAGCAGTTCCACTGCTGGCTCCACCACGCCAAAAGGATGCCGTAAGCCATATTAAGACCTGTAATACGGAGTGGTGGCATCCTGGTGGTGGGGCGCTGCCGGCAGTAGAAGCGCCGGGACCTGTCCCCTCCTGGATGACCTCCTAGGCGGACGAGGTAAGTGATCGTCCGGAAGTGGTGGGGTGTTGGAGAGTGTGCGTGTGTGAGTGTCGTGAATGCGGGGGGAGGTGGGTGCTTGTATGTTGGTGAATGCAGATGGATGGGGTTAGTGCGTATGTGCGGTGTGGAGGGGGAGTGACTGGGTCTATGTGGTGCAGAGGTGGGAAAGGGGAGCGTGAATGGATGCATGCGGGTGAGGAGGGTGTGAATGTGGGTATGCGCTGGAGGTGGGCGGTGGGGAAGAGTGAATGCATGCATATCAGCGGTGTTTCTGTATGAATGTCAACGTTTGTGGGGTGAGTGGTGGGGTGTTTGTGTGTATAAGTGTGTGACTGCATGCGTGCAGGTATGTGTAAGTGTGTGCAAGAGTATTCTGGCAACAGGAATGCTCATATCTGTCGCCAGGATGCAGAACTGCCAGCTTTTTCTGGCGGTGCAACCGCCAGACAAATGCTGGTGGTCTCCTCAGCTCTAATACCTTTAGCGGTATTACGGCATCTGCCATGCTGGAGGTGTTCACCTCTAGTCCAGCGGAGTTCACCTCCAGCCCAGCGGACCGCGGAAAAGCGGCGTGGCGAGCAGAGTATCGGTGGTTTGGCTTCAGCCAAACCGCCAAACTCGTAATTTGGTGGTCTTCATCGCCGACCAGTCGGCAGTAACACCACACCCGAGGCCCTAGCGGTCTTCGGATCGCCAGGGTCGTAATGAGGACCAATGTCCTTTTGCATTTCAGTTAACTTTACCAACAATGACTAGATAGCAAGCAAACCACAATATAAACACCTAAGGTAAGAAAATCAAGGGGCACTGCAGTCTAATGATAGACTTCAGTGTCTATCATTAGACACTTCTGTTAACCACGAATTCGATTCATTTAGAATCTCTTCTCCTGATCGATTAATATAGCAACAATTCTCCACATAATCAGGTTGAAAGGGATAGCTGAATCAAAGATCCAAAGCCTGTTGATGTTTCCATCCTTTAAAACATTTAATACAATGGATTTACCTGAAGACACAGCTTATTGGTGATACTTCCTAAAGCCTAATAATGCAAAATGATTTACATTATGAATAAACAGCCGAATATGTTTTTTTCAGAAACAGAAGATTAATCGGTCAACATTTGTTTTACAAATTTGCATTTCATCCATAGAACTGTACATTTTAGATTTGCACTGAGTATACCATATACTGTATTCAATATAACTAATAATATATTAGGGATTAATCAATGTGTCACAGATATTCAGGAAAGCTGTTTAACTGGGGATATCCTTGAACTCACATATTCAATCATAATTTCTGTAGTAGCATGAACAAACTCAAGCTAATAAGAATTTGACGATTCATACTGTGTACAATTAACATTCCACTGAATCTGGTGTTACCCATACTTCTTGGGCAACTGTTGTTATTTCCAAGCGTAATAGCAATAATTTGTTTATATTTCGGGACGACAGCTGTACATATCTTGGTCCCGACTCACAAAAAGTTTGCTGTTTGTAGGTGTGACTTACTTTCTTGGCACTCGTGGATTCCAGGAGTAGGCGAGTAGTACTCCACGTTTACTCCTGGAATTTAGGCATTAGTCACAAATACCACAAGAGTTAGAGGAAAATCATTTTTGGCCCTCTATGTCTCACTTTTCTGGCTGTTTGCGGGATCACATTTTTTTTTTTTAGCAGCCAGTGGAAATATTAATTAATCAATTAATTATTGAACTAATTCATCCCTTAGGACAGCCGAGGATGTAAGAGTGCAAGGAATGTAGGGGTACGATAACGAACAGGTATGGTAGATTGTGTCGGTGGAGCGAGAAGTGGGACAGTTAATAAATATTCAAACTCACAGTTTTCTTATTTGTTTTTTCCTATAGCAGGGGCATAGCTTGAATGGACGTCAGAGCACTTTACAAAGAGGCAAAACAAGTATACACTGAAAACAAATGGGCGTGTCCATTTTTACTTTCAAAATAATTAGATCAGAGATTGCAGTCAGTAGAGTTAAAGGAGAGGGGTAGGTAGGGTTTTTCCGGTGTGACAGGTGTAGGGTGGAACACTATGGAGTAACGAGACAGCAGAAAGTGTAGCTTGCAGCATTGTTAAAAAGTAAAACATTTACGAAGACTCAAAATTATGTGCTCTTTTAGTTTGCTATTTCTTAAGTACAGACATGTCTCAGATTTACACACCAATATGTGAGGATATAGCACATAGCATTTCATTTCCTTAGGAAACCGGATGAGTTCATTAGTGTCTTTTAATTAGCTGAAACTTCATGGTTTGAATAAGGTTGCCAAGAGCCGGGAGATAAGTGTTTTTTTAAATAGAATTTGATTGAGGCCCAGTTTTCAGAAAGACGCTTTACTGAAGGTCTCCACAATGAGGCAGCCAAGGAACAAGATTTGCCATGTCCCCACTGCCTACATATTATCTGAAGAGGGGGCCTATGGCCCGATTGCAAACATTTACGTTGGGCGCAGACATATGTAATTGCTTGGTCGTAGGTACAGTGCTTAGTTTAAACATAATTTCTCACCGAGGTAGTAATGTGTGACAAGAATATTTGTGCATATTTATTACATTGCATTATGTTGATGATGTGTTCTGCTAATTTTCTGCTGTTTTGTTTTGTACTACATTATTGTAGTGTGTTATTGGTGTATCCTACTGTGATTGTGGTGTTGCATACTGTTTTGACTACGTTGTGTTATGCCCTCTTTTTTGTTTTTGTTGTTTGGTTATTTTGCTCAGTGTTATGTTATTTGGATCTGTATGGCTCCGCAACTACACTACAGGTGCTACATTTGAGAACCAAAATCCTCACTTTAAAAAAAAGTTACAGTGATAAACAATCATTTACCTCTGGGTAAGGTAGTAAAAAACACTGCTCCAGCACTTCAACTCTTAAGGATACAAGCCACCTCAAAAATGTGGGAGAGACCATATATTAAATTAGAACTTCCAGTGCTCAATTTATGTGATAGCCCTCAGCACTCTCTTTTACATCACAAAGGGCATACTGTCCCACTAGATAAGGCAGTTAAATATGAGTATGCAATCATTACAGTTATCTTTCAGAATCAGTCAGATTCTTTCCTTCTGTGCTTCATTGCTTGAGTGTGTTAAGAAAGTTACATAGCACCCTGTTATGTGGATTTGAAGAGAACGCAAATCACCCGTGAGGGTATTCAGGCACTGAGTAGGGCAGGCCTGAGAGGACGAGGAGGAGATCATGACTGCTTTGTCTGGAGGAGCCATGTCTTCTGGCTCCTTCTTCGATAGTTCAGGAGAGAGGGGAAGGTTATGAGGCGTTGCATTGGGTTATTCTGGGTCTTGGCTGCAAGGAATGAGAAAGAGCGTTTTCCTCCTATGGCCTTCTTGATGCAAGGGAGGTGTGCTGTTGCCTGGGACACAGATCGAAGGTGTCTGGTGGGTTGGTAGAAGCTGAGGCAGTTGAGGTACTATGGACCGGTGTTGTGGGGTGCTTTGTAGGTGTCGGTGAGTAGCTTGAACTTACCTCTTTCCTGAACTGGGAGCCTGTGGAGATTGTTGAGGTGTGGAGAGATGTGGTTATTTTGTGGGAGGTTCAGGATGAGCTGTGGCATTCTGGGTGGTTGGGTATCGGTGTGGAACATGGGCTGGGATTCCTACGTAGAGGGTGTTTCCGTAGTCAAGTCGTCTTGTGATAAAAGCCTGGGTGACTGTTCTTCTGGTATTAAGTGGCATGCATTTGAAAATCTTGCATACCTTTTGCATGATGCAGTGGCGTAGCGTGGGGGGTGCAGGGGGGGCCGGCTGCACCGGGCGCAACATCTTGGAAAAGACTAAATCCACGGGTTAGGGGGCGCAAATTACTTGCGTTGCCCCGGGTTAGGGGGCGCAAATTACTTGCCTTGCCCCGAGTGCTGACAACCCACGCTACGCCACTGGCATGATGCGGAAGCGTGATGAGACTACGGCATTGATCTATCTGCTTATTGAGAGGTTGGTGCCCAGAATGATCCCAGGTTCTTGGAATGGTCCATGGGGCGGGTGGGGACTAAGTTCAGAGGGCCACCAAGAGTCGTCCCAGGTGAAGTAGATGTTGCCCAAGATAACGGCTTTGGTTTTGTCTGTGTTGAGCTGGAGGTAATTATTTTTGTTCCAAGCAATGGCGATGCTCATGCAGTTGGCAAAGTTTGCTTTGGTGGTGCTGGCGAGTCAGTAAAGGAAGGATGAGCTGTGTGTCATCAATGAAGTATACTATGTTGATTCTGTGGGCTATGACGATGTCCATGAGGGGCGTCATTTAGATGTTGGGCTGAACAACAATCATTGAGTGACTCCGCAGATGAATTTCTTGGGCTCTGAGGTTTAGGGGGAGGTCTAACTCACTGAGTTCTGTCAGTGAGCAAGGAGGATGTCCACTTGAGAGCCGCCTGCAAATACCCAAGTGCTGAAGCTTTCTAATGACTGAGTTGTGGGAGACCATATTGAAAGATGTGGAGAGGTCAAGGAGGATGAGTGCAGCCGTTTCTGTTTGGTCGAGGATGCTTCTGACATCATTGGTGGCCACAGTGGGGGCTGTTCCTGTGCTGTGGTTGGTGTGAAAGCCAGATTGCGAGCTGTCTAGGAGATGATGGTGTTCTAGGTGATGCGAGTTGGTCACTGATATAATGAATCTCAGTTACAAGGGAAAAGTAAAAGTATCAACAGATCCTTGTTGAAACATTTTTTTCCCAATAATCAGTAAAATGACTGACTATTGGAAGGTTTTTGCAGGTCTACTGCTGACCACCACAGATAATTACCTCCTGAACTGTGGTGCTCCTCATTCTTGTGGTGGTGAAGAGGAATATTTGTACTTTTTCAATGTGGCAGTTTTTATTTCCAATCTCTCAAGGAAGTGGCTATTTATCCAATAGTTCATAATTTCTCATTTACCCAGCATATTGCAAAATAATAAATAATCCCTGCAATTTAGCCAGGAGTTAGCCAATTATCTGAAAATTCACTGTTTATCTGGCCATAGGGTAAATATGGGAGATGATGTACTATTTGACTGGCGACCAGATAAATAGTCTGAAGGTGGTCTTTATTTAGCCAGATGAGAAGTGAAAAAGAACTACAGGCAGTGGTTGGGTGGTGGTCATATTGTAATGTGAATACAGCATGTGTGAAGCATTTGAAATTAGGAGTGTATACCAAACTCCAAAAGTATGCACAAAAGTAAATGCATGAACTATGGTAAGTTGTTCACAGATGAATAAACACAGTAAAATCAATTTTGAATAAAGACATTTATGTTAATAATAATAAAATAAGAAATATACAAATCAAGCTTCTGTTTCTAGAGCTTCAGGATATTGCACACAGATATTTTGTGCTGCAGTTTAGTAGTATGTGGTTGTCTGCAAATAAAAATGGGTATGAGGTTAAAGCATGCTACATAAATATTTTCTTCACTCGAGAGAATACATTAAAAAAAAATAGTCATCCTCCTTATGATGATTTTTGATGCTGGGCTTATTTTTGGCTTTTGATGGAAGGCAGTGAGGTAGTTTTGGACTTCTTTTTAAGTTGAATTCTTCTTACTTATTATTTCGGAAAAGGCTGCAAATCAGCAGTCAACCAGCAGCAGCAAACAATAAATGTAGGGAAACAGGAGATATCTGGGCCACAGAGGGAGAGACACTCACAGTAGGCAATTTGTGCTTTAGGACACTTGCAGGAGGTAAATTGTGTGAGACAGAGTAATGGGGCTTCTGTGGAAAAGGTGAAGTGAAAGTAGGAGACAGTTAAGCAATGCATCAGTGTAATTCACAGGAGGTGTGTCTATTCACTCAGCTGTCAGCTGAATAAACACACTTTTTCATAATATTCACCCAACAGAGTACGTTTCAGGCTAAGATGCTTATTGTTAGATGCCATGATATAAGTGGTTCCTTCAGCCACACTTACATTTTAGTCACCCCCCCAATGTATCATGGAAATGGTAGTTTTGTTTTTTATATGCTAAGCAGTGTTTTAAAGGGGCTAGTCCTGCCTCTACTGTACCCTTATTTATGTCCTTGACAGTGTAAAATCTGGAAGCCACAAAAAACAAAATAAAAGTCTGAGTGACAGGCTTGGCAGCAGTACCAGAATACAGTCATTGTGGAGGGGACTTGGAGAAGGAAAGCAAAAGACTGGTAGGAGGATGATGATCAGTAGGAAGATAAGGAGAAAGTAATTGACCACAAGGAGGGCTAGGGTGACCACGAAGATCAGGACAAGTAGAACCAGGATCATGGAGACCTTATCCATGAGGATCAGGGTTGCTACAACCAGAGGGGCACAAGGACCAAACAGAGAAGGAGGAAAGGGACAAGGAAAAACAAGACAGGGTACAGAACGTCAGCCACATTTACATTTTAGTCCAATGTATCTTGGGAATGGTAGTTTTTTTTTAACATGCTAAGCAAGGTTTTAAGTGGGCAAGGTCCTGCCCTCCATTGGACCCTCATTTATGTCCTTGAAAGTGTTGTATCAGCAAAATAAATCTGTAAGCCAAAAAATAAAACAAAATAGAAGTCTGAGTGACAGGTTTGGCAGCAGTAACTGAATACAGTCATTGTGGAGGGGACCGGGGAAGGAAGGCGTAGGAGAAGTAGGAGAATGATGATCAGTAGGACGATAAGGGCCAAGTAATGGACCACAATAAGGGCAAGAATGACCACAAAGATCATTACAAGAAGAACCAGGATCATGAAGACTTGGTCTACTAGGATTCCAGTTCTTTAAACCAGAGAGAGACAAGGACCAAACAGTCAAGGAGGAAATGGACAAGGAAAAACAGGATCAGGACCAGGCCGAGATGAATCACGGGGGCCAGGAGGTTGTGGAACAAGACGATCAGGACCCAGTGGACGAGGGCCTGAAGGAACAGACGTACCAGGGATAGAGGAACAGAAGGGCCTGGGCCAGCATGATGAGGAAGGCTAGGAGCGCCTGCACACACCAATAGGACCAAAGGGAAGTGGATGACTAGGGCCAGGGTAGCTGACCCAGGAGGACAGACCAGTACTAAGAGAACAATGAAAAGAAGGGCCAGCAACAGACAATAGGACCAGGACAACAGAGATCAGATCAAGGAGGACCAAGAGGTCAGAAACAAATAGACCAGGACTGGGAAGATTGGAAAGGACGAAGACAGGGGTGACCTAAAGGCCCTAGATCAGCAGGACCAGGAGGAATATAAATGACCAAAGGTCCAGGCACTCCAGGCCCAATGGGGCAAAGATCAGAATTCCGATGAGGTTCAGACTCAGGAGGACACTTCAATAGTGTGACAAAGACTAAATGAACCAAGGTGACCCACAACATGGGAACTAGGCGGCACAGTGCCCCATAATGAGGAAGACTAGACCCAGGGGGGCATTACTAAAGAGACCATGACAGCTAGAACACACAGACTAGAAGACCAAGAGGACTAGAAGGACTAGAATGGGGGAAGAAGATCAGAAGAATGAAGAGCTAAGGAAACCAAGGGTAATGGGACTGGCACCTGAAGAGCCAATGCAGCAGGACAAGATAAAGGAGTACCACAGATAAGACCAGGGCTACATTGGCCAGGGGGACAAGGAACAAAATGATTCAGTACAGACAAACCAGAGTGACTAGATAAACCAGGGGAGCAGGACCAGGATTTCTGAGGGACCAGAATTAGGGTGAGGAAGATGAAAAGTCCCAGGGCCGGGAGCCTGTGAAACAGGAAAAAGGATCCAGATGATCAAGGGCAGACATGCATGAGAATGAAGACCAGGCAGACCAGGACCAGGATGTACAGGCCCAAGAAGTTCTAGGGGAGGTCTACATGGCCCCCCTCGCACAATTGGCCCGTCAACACAACCTCAGCATCATCTCCTACGCCGACGACACCCAGCTCGTCCTCTCCCTGACCAAAGACCCGCTCACCGCCAAAACCAACCTCCACGAGGGACTGAAATCCATCGGCGAGTGGATGAACAACAGCCGCCTGAAGCTCAACTCCGACAAGACAGAAGTCCTCATCCTCGGACGCACCCCCTCGGCCTGGAACGACTCCTGTTGGCCCACAGCCCTCGCCCCCCACCCACCCCTCCCAGCCACGCAAGAAACCTCGGCTTCATCCTTGACTCCGCTCTCACCATGTCCAAACAGGTCAACGCCGTCTCCTCCTCCTGTTTCAACACCCTCCGCATGCTCCGCAGGATCTTCAAGTGGATTCCAACAGGAACCAGAAAGACGGTTACTCAAGCCCTCGTCAGTAGCAGACTTGACTACGGCAATGCACTCTACACAGGCATCCCAACGAAAGACATCAAACGACTCCAGCGCATCCAGAACGCATCCGCCCGCCTGATCCTCGACATACCCCGCCGATGTTACATCTCCCCCCACCTGGTGGACCTCCACTGGCTCCCCGTGGAAAAAAGGATCACCTTCAAACTCCTCACCCACGCTCACAAGGCGCTACACAACACCGGACCCACCTACCTCAACACCAGACTCAACTTCTACGCCCCCACACGTCAACTCCGCTCTGCCAACCTCGCCATCGTCCCCTGAATCCAGCGCAAGACCTTTGGCGGCAGATCCTTCTCCTTCCTCGCCGACAAGACCTGGAACTCTCTCCCCACCTCACTACGCCAGACCCAGGACCTCCTCACCTTCAGGAGACTCCTCAAGACTTGGCTCTTCGAACGCTAGCAGCACCCCCCCCCCCCCAGCGCCTCGAAACCCTGACGGGTACATAGTGCGCTTTATAAATTCTCTGATTGATTGATTGATTGATAAGACTAGCATGAGCCTGAGGTACTGGGCCATCAGAAGTAGGAAAGGCTAGGATAGTCTGTGGAGGGCCAGCACAAGAACCAGGAGGAAAATAAGCAGGGGGACTTGGGCCAGGAGAGTGAGGACCAGATTTAGGAAGATTATGAAGATCAAGACTTGGAAGACAATGGCCAGTAGAACCAGGAAACCAGGATAAGTAGTGCAGGAAGTAGGAAGACAAGATTGACCATGCCCATGGCTACCCAGAGGACCAGGCCAAGGAGGACTATGTGAACTAAAAGGATCATGACCAGGAGTGCCTGAAACATGGCCAAGACGTCCATGAAGCTTAGGACCTAGGGGGCCAGCACTTGGATTACCAAATGCGGTGGAACAATCATATCTGATAGCAGACGGGATGAGGAAGATCAGATGTAAGAAGGCCAACAAGAGTCAGATAGGAAAAGGTGTCAGGGCAATGGTGGCCCGGAGGACGGGGACCAAAATGAGTAGCCCCAGGAAGACCCCAACAAGAAGAAACTGGATCAAGAGTGTCAGGACCAGTGGGTGCAATACCAGTAAAACCCAAAGGACAAGGAACAGATCCAGGAAGATCAGGACATCCCAAAATCCAGAGGGCTAAGACTAAGAGGACCCAGACACAAGGGGCCAAATGGACTAAGGGGATTGGTAAGACCAGTAACTGTAGTACAATGCCAAGGAGCCTCAGGGTGAGGAGAACCAAGACAAGGTGACAAAGGCCAAGAGAACCAGAAAGGAATAGGGGCAGGATTGGCCAGGACTGAGAGAAGCTAGAAGAGCCAGGATGACCAGTACCAAAGAGTTCAAGAGGGTTGGGGAAATGGTCCAGGAGAACCCAGGCAAAATATAAGGGCCAGGACCAATAGAATCACAGTCAATGCGCACAGTATCACGAGAAGGACAAGGAATTTGAAATACAAATACAGGAGGACCATGGCCGAAAGGTGCAGGGAGGTGAGACAAGGGACCTAGGCAACAGGGCCAGAAGGATAGGTTCTACCAGAACAAGGAAACAAAAAACCAGAGGGACAAGGATCACGTTGACCAGGGTGAGGAGAAAAATAAGGATCATGCCAAGAGGCATCAGGACCAGGAGGACCACAGCCAGGGGGACCAACCCGCAGGGCTAGGAAAAGGATGACCAGGTGACTTAGGAACCGGATGGCCAGACCCAGTAGGATCATATCAAAGAGGTCCATGGCCAGTTGGTGTAGAATCACAATGGCAAGTAGCAGGAGGAACAGGAACAGATCCAGGAAGACTAGGAAGGTTAGGAGAATGAGTATTATGCCAATTAGGACCAGGAACTAGAGTAAGCAAGGAAGATGAGAGGCCCAGTAGCAAGGATTCCAAGAGGAGTCATGCTCACAGCTGGAAGAATTAGAAGAAGGATCAAGAACAAGAGGTCGGGGAAGAGACCTAGGAGTTCCAGGAGGAATGTGACCTTAGGACTAGGGCTCAGAGTACCAAGTGGAACAGAAAGACCAGGACCTGGCAGTAACCAGAGGGCCAAAAGAGCCAGAGACAGGAAGAGCTAGGAGACTGCACCTGGATGGCCAAGAGGATCGGTATCCAAATGACCAGGCTCAGAAGTACCCAAACAATGAAAATTAGGACCAAGAGAGCCCATACCAGTGGATGCAGTGCCAGAAGGATCTTGAGGACAAGTCACAGGGCCAGGAGGACTAGGATGATCTTAACAAGGAGGACAAGGGCTAAGAAGGAGAGGCCGAGGAGGACCAGAACATGAGAGGCCAGGTGGACCTAGGGACCAGTAAGATGAAAAGCAGGTGTACCATGAATTGGATGAACAGGGTGAGGAGTATCAGAAGGACCATGTCAAGCAGGGTAGGATCAAGAGAACCAGAAAGCAACATGAAGAGCTAGGAGAATGGGTCCTGGAAGGACCTGGAAGGGGGAAGGGGACCAGACTGGTGAGGATCAGTGGGAACAAGACAACCAGAGCCCCGAGTACCAGTGGGACCAACTAGGACCAAATGACTACTTCCCGCTCCAGGAGATCTAATGAGGAGGACCAGGAGCCGTGGATGCAGTACCAGATGAACCAAGATGATGGGGACCAGGGAGGGGAGAACCTAGATGACCCAAACCAGGAGGAAAAGGAGCACCAGACCAAGGAGAACCAGGTAAATGTGGCAAGATAGACAGAGGCTTAGCAAACCAGTAAGATCAAGATGGGGAGGTTCTGTAGTACCAGGATTTGGAGGCTCGAGAAGGACCAATACAAGTAATAGCCAGGAGGAGGACAAGGAACCTGAGGGTCAAAAAGAACTAGAACCAAGAGCACTAGATTCAGTACCAGGGTGAACAGACCTACTCAGACCAGGGCCAGAATGAGGACCAGGAGGACCAAAACAAACAAGGAAAAACCCGCCTTAAAACAGGATGAGTAGAAAGTTCCAACACCAGTAGACATAGAATGACAATGAGGGGAAGGAAGAAGACCAAGAGCAGGTGGCTATCTATGTGATTCTGAGCCACCTGTATTAAGATATCCTTTTTGTATACTGTTCTTGTTCATGCTTCTCATGCTTTCATTCCATAGAACCCCTACCTTTTTCAGCCCACCTTTGAAAGTATGTACTGAAGACTCAAAGCATGAAAAGTGAGTAAAAAGACAGGACTGTTACACTCTGACCTCTGAGCAATAGCAGACACTGTCTGATGCTGGCACATTTTTCTAAGTTTGGATCAAAGGGCAGAGAGACTGACATTTGGCAGAGGGGTTTAAAGGTGGATGGGTGAAAAGGAGTGTGGGATGTGAATGCTGGCAGAAAAGGTTTGAGAAAATTAGGGCTGAAGTTAGTGATAATGATTAATGGCTAACAAAGGGGTGTCAACGGGCTATGCCATTGTCCAAAGGGAAGGTCAGGATCATAAGAACGCTTCAATGAGAAGAAAAGGGAGTGAGGTGGGGCTCCGAACAGTTCATCTAACATGGCCTACAGAGGGACTTTAAGTAATAATGTGCTCTAATTGGCAGTTGCAATAGCACTGGGAACCAAGACTAGCAGCGATAGACCAAAGGAGTGGTCTGCAAATCTTTCAGGGTTGGATGGAGGGTGGTGAAGATGCGTATGTGGCAGAAGTGTTTGAAAGGTGAGCAAAAAGGCACTGAGTGCAAAGATTGGTAGAGTATAAGCAGGACCAGCACCAGGACTAGGGGGAACTGGCCCTTGCTATAGCATGGCATGTGATGGATAGCAGGTACAGCTTCCAAAGACAATGGAAGCAGGCTTTAGCCAGGCATTTGAGGGCCGGTCCACCCCATGTTAGTCTTTGGCTTTCTCAAGTGGCAGCTGGCACAGTATTTATCAAAAACTCAGTTTCAGTTCATTTTATCTAAACAAATTGCATGCACATTCAAATATATACAGTCTAATCTGAAAAACGTGCTGGAGTTCAGAAGGTGAATGTGTAATAAAAATGCCTTTTTAATCTTTTTATATTTGTTGCATGTTCAAAGACATAAGTTAAATTTCAGGTTATGTTTATGACAAATTGCTGCTTATTCTTTTAAAGTGGAGATGTTATTTACTTTTCTTTCTTTGACTGTAAAGTGAGAGGATTTTGTAAAGTGAACTATGTGACAATCTCGCTGACCTACAGGCCGCGCCACAGGAATTATGTGGGAAGGGAGGCCCAAATTTTACAGCAAGGTTGACTAAATTCTGCGGCAAGAAAATACAAGAAATTAGGCTTAATGCACTACATTTTGTAAGAGTATTACTTGATTATTTTGTCATTGTTACATATGTTAGCACTCTCTGGGCAAAGGTTTCACTTCATTAGTACCAGTTTCACAGTTATAATCAGGGACGGCTCCTCCGTTTGGGCAGAGGATCGTTGCACCCAACCCGCCAGCAGCAACCGCTGCAATTCCTTTCACAAACACTGTTTATTATCCTTTCCCTCTGAAAGGGGAGGGGCATTGGGGGTGATGAGCAGCGAGGAGTGCACTGTGAACTCCCATCAGAACGCATGTGTGTTTGGCCAGCCGTCTCGGGCAGGCCAAACACGCATGCGCACAGGGCTGGAGAGAACCTGCACAGGATCCCAGTCTGCCTGGGAGTGCCCTGGCTGGGCGCTCCCAGCCAATCATGCCACTGCTCTGAGCAGGGTAGCCTGTGCCTGCAGCAGGAATGGAAGAGGAGCAGGTAAGGGATTAAAAAAAATATATATTTGTTTTTTCCCACACCCATCCCCCCGCTCCCTCTGCGCCTCCTGCCCCACCCCACCCCGACAAAGCACCTCGTGCTGCTCCTGGTTATAATTAACTGAAAAGTGTCCAGTCAACCTTTGCGAAGGACCGTCAACTGTGGGGCAGCATGTGTTGCAGCATTTTAGTAACGTTTGATCCACTTGAGCTAGAAACATGTTTTTTTAAATCTGCAGATTATTCAGATGGTGATGGATTATGGATTATGTATGCAAATTCATATTTATGCCAAAAATTCCGACTGAGTTGAATAATTTCTGGGTCCTGCCTACAGGGGGTGCACAAGGAAAGACTGTAGAATGTCAATTTCTTACTAATACACCAAAAATTGTAAATACCTGTAAATGAACTGTACAAATATTTCAACAAATATCAGCAGTTATGAAAGCACAAATGAAGCACATTTTGTTTTGTAGTTCTGAAGTGTGATGGAAGCAAAAATCTTAATAGAATCAAGACAAATTGTGGTGAAGTACAAATGATATACATTGTATTGTATTGTATGGCAGCATATGTATACCACTTACTACCCCTATGTGTGGCACCAAAACACTTACGTATAGGGGCAGCAAGTAATTCCTTATGGGGAGCAGTGAGTTTAGAATGATGTTGTCTTTGATTTGTGATCCTATGGGGAAGTGTTTCCATGTTGTGCGTGATGACCACTGAGATCCGGTTACCATGTTATGGGATGTAGAGCATAGTACTGTGGTGGATGATGAAGGGTGAGATACACAGATGCACAGTTTATGGTTTTTCAGTGTGCTGGCAGCGTTGAAAAGCTCTGTAGGTCTCCTTATGGCATCCCTTGATTATGATCTGCATACTGGGTCATTTAGTCTGAAATTTTGTGTATAGTTGTGGGTCTGAGCTGGAAGGATTGGAGGGAGAGAAAAGTGGAGAGATCTGTTGGGATATGCATTCCTACTGTCATTCCCAATCATTATGAGATGTAAAATAGTGACTGTAGTATGTAGCTTTTTGGGACCTTCATTCGTGGACTGGATTAAAGTCCTTTGATTGCTCTCTTCAGTTATCGATGCATGTTACTTTCATGATGGCTGGTTCATTGGCTGTACAGTAATGGTGATGGGCAAACCTCATAGCAGATATATTTTAAATGAATTTAAGAGGTGTAAGTTACAGTAGGCTGCCACCACTGAGTGTTATGGTATTAGTATTAGTCTGGGTCAGAAATTTTATATATGAAATAACAGCACTATATAATACCCAGACAAACCATAGGTCAGCCCTCCTAACTAACTTGCCTATTGAAAGTAGTTTGCTGGTTGGCTGTCTCCTATCTGTGGATTGTAAGCTGAAGACTGAGCTTGAGGATGTGACTGTTTGTGGTTGTGTAGTTTTCTTAAAAGTAGCCATGATTTCAACTTTCTTCTGAGATGTAGATGCTTCAAGATGATTCAAATGCTGGCTGGCAGTGTGTACCAGATCTTGGAGGGATGTACTGAGAATTGCTTATTTAAAGGTGGTTTGACAGTAGGTGGTGCAAACCAAGCCAGGAATACACTGTCCTGTTTTATTTGAATTACTTGAACTTAGCCTGTAGGTATAGCGGTATTTTCCTTGGAGGCTCTGCTGACAATGCAAATGACTTTGAGCATTGGCCTTGACTGGAGTCATGTGCTCTCCATGTGGGTTGAGGCAGAGAAGACATCCTGCAGCAGCAGCATTTTGGAGTAGTTGTATTTTGTGTATTATGATGTGAGTCCACCAAGGTACAGTCAGGGCCAATGGAATTATTCAATTTTGTGGCAGTGGCATTTTTGACATTGTTATGAATTTGCCACATTTGCCACTTAATCCATCATCTGCTGCATAATCTGCAGATTTTAACAAAAAATGTTTCTAGCTCAAACTGATCAAAACTTACTAGAAACATGGTGAGATACTCACGTGCAGTTAAAGGCACTCCGGGAAGGTTAACTGGTCATCCTTCCGTTGCCTATATCTGTATTTGGCCCTTATATCGGTATGCATTTAAATCTTTACCCAGATACTCTCATTATTGGGATGGTGGTTGAATGGGGTATGAGCTTTGGTCAAGCAGTAACCACAGTCCTAGTCAGGATAAGTGTCAGGCGAACCCCAAATTAACCAGTGCTCACCCTCTGGTAGCTTGGCACAGAGCAGGCTGAATTTACCTAGAGGTGATGTGTAAAGTATTTGTGCAAACTTTCAAAAATTAAAACAGTTAAAACACCACACAAAATGATTCCACATCAGGTTAGAAAAATAGAGTAAGATTTACTAAATAAAGCAACACCAAAGTGATAAACATCCAATAAGTAGAACTTGAGTTATGAATTTTAAAAGCATAAACTGTAAAATAGCGCTTGGAAGCAAGATGCGCTCACTGGGGATATCTGGTTGTGTCAGACTGCAACAAAGTCAAATGTTCTGGGACACCACTGTCATAAGGACTCTTGTACTCCAATGAGACTGCTGGATTTGGGGCGGCAGCACCTCTGCGTTGTAGGAGACTGAGCCACTCCCACACAGTCGCCGGATGTTGTCCTAACCCTCCTGGCTCTCTAGCAGCACCTCACCAAAACCCAACCAGTAAAGGTGATTTGTGGCAGCCTTGCACATGAAACTCTGAAGAGCCCTCAGGGAGATCATGGTGAAACAAGCCTTACCCTTTTCTCTCCACATCCGACTCTCTTACACAAACAGGCAAGAAAAGAGATGCAGGACAGTTTTCAATACATTTATTGAAAGCACTGCAATCTGATAAAATGCATGAGCTGTAATGATTAGGATGTTGAGGAATAACAAAATCAGGATTGTGAAAATTAGAGAAATAAACATGAACAATCTCAACATATTGTCATGACATGAGTATACACTTCCTACCTAAAAGCATAATCTCTAGTCCCTGAGCAGGAGCAAAAGAGCAAGCCTAATCTGTCCATACAGTGTCCATAAGAAGCGCACCCCACCACATTACCTTGGTACAAGGTAAGGCCACCAGTCTCCAGATCAGGATCTGTGGAGACACAACGGCTGAGGTTGACCAAAAACAGGCATGTGGCATGGATGGAAATATTGGCTGGACCCCACTGTTGTGCCCTTTGGCTTACAAGATGTTTTTATAGGGGCACATTTATGTTCATGCACAGAAGTCTGATGCAGGTATGTACCTAAGCAAAGGACTGTTCACGCAGTCTTGTGGCTGGCAATACAAAATATTATTCTGTGTGCCTCGCACTCCATTCTTGTGAATCCTAGGAAAAGAACATGATGCAAAGTATGTCATCCATAGCACTGATAATGATGCTTTCACAGACTAGTGGCTGATTATGAAATGTACCAGTTCTGCTCCACGCAGCAGCGTTGATTTGTTGATTCGTAGATGCAACGAGGCAGAGGTGCGAGTTCCTGCTGTATCAATGCTGAGGATCCAGGCACCTGGACTGGCAATGTGCAGACCGATGTTGAGGATGCTTTGTGCAGTTGAGGTGATGCATTGGTTTTGATGAACACAGAGGCTGCGATGCAGAGTTTTGGAATCATAGTCAAGGCTGACATCGATGGGTCTTCGAGGACATTGCACCATCACAGTGGCAATTCTGGAGGAAGTTCGCCGGTCCCAAGATACGAGGTGCAGCAGCAATGTGAGTTTGGTTGCTTTGGTTCTGACCCACGCAGGAGAGGAGATGTGTCAGTTCTGTTCCTCGTAACAGCGGCAATTTATCTATTCTGCTCCTGCAGCAGAGGATGCATCGGTTCCACTGGTGCACCCTCCTTAGGCCCACTTCCAAGGGTCCAGGACTGAGGTGGCACCACTTGGCAGGGCAGACTCACAGATGATCGAGTCCAGGTGCAGAAGCAGGGTGGTTGGAAGTCTTTTATGTTCCCGAGACTTCAGATCAGGAGGCCAGCCAGCTAGCCCTTGGGGTCATTCTGAGTTCAAGTGATGAAGGTCCAGCCTTTCTCACCAAGGCTGGGAAACAGCAGGGATCAGAGCAGCACAGCAAGGGAGGAGTCCAGCAAAGCAGCAGTCCAGTGGATTGGTAGTCCTTCAGCAGTACAGCAGTTCTTCTTCCTGGCAGAGTCTTCACAGGTCCAGAAGAGTACTGAGTTGGTGGTGTCAAAGGTCCAGTACTTTTACCCAGTTGGGCCATTGAAGTCGGGGAGACTTCAAAAACAGGCCTTTGTTGGGCACAGAGGTCGTGTCCTTCCTGCCCTGGCTCCAGACTTACTGCAGAGGGTTTTGCAGCCCTTTGTGTGGGGACGGGACACAGCCTAGTCAGGTGTGAGTGAGACTGGGTCCAGCTCCTCCCTCCCAACCTCACATGATGGCCCATTCAGTCATACCCAAGCTCCCACTGTGTGGCTGCCTAGAGTGAATTCAAAATGCCCAGCTGTCACTCATCCCAGACAAGTGATGAGAGACAGGCAGCAGGCACCAAATGGCTAAAGTAAGAAAATGCTAAATTACTAAAAGTGGCATTTTCAGAATTGCAATCTAGAATCCAACTTCACCATAAGTTGTGATTTTAAATTGTGATTCCAGAGACGCCAAACTCAAAAAGTGTAACTCTTCCAGATTCAGATTGTGAATTACACTTATAAGATCTAATAAGGTAATCACAATGTTATTGTATGTAAGAGTAGTGAAAAAACGACTCCAGACGTTTTTCACTACCAGGACATGTAAAACTTAGAAGTACATGCTCTGCCTTTTAAATACATTGTACCCTGACATGCTGGTTGTCAAGGACTACCTTAGGAGTGACATATGTACAACAATGGGAAGGTTTGGGGCTGGCAGAAGGGTTCTTTTGCCAGGCAGACATGGCAGTATAAAACAGCACACCAGGCTTGAAAATAGTATTCCTGAGGTGTGGTTAAAGGGTTACTTAGGTGGGCAGCACAAACAGTGATAAGTCAATATTACAATGTTTAGCGGAGAGAGGACAAGCACGTTAGCACTGGTTAGCAGTGGGAAAGTCCTAATACCAGCAAAAACGAGTTCAGAAAAATGGGGGAGCTAGGCAAAACATTGGGGGCAAGAGCACCCTGAGGTTGTTCGGTCTAACAATTGCCATATGTAAAAATTACAAAATAATAAAGTAATACTATCAAAAAGTGTGTTGCTTAAAGCCACATAATCCGCCTTTCTTACTGCATAATTTAGTCAACCTGCTGCATAATTTGCTGCTCCCCTTATGCATAATTCCAGTGACCCTGGTTATAGGCTGTTGAAATAGTCAAGCTTGGAGATTATGAATGTGAGGATGGCTGCATTTTCTGTTGGTATCCAAGCTATGGGAGAATGCAACACAATGTTTTTGTAGTGTAGAAGACAATTTGTTTTACTTTATTAAAATCTGATATCAAATATAGGTCTGAATCCATGGCTACTGCTAGGTTTCTGACTCCTCTTTACATTGTTGTAGGGCCCTCATGTTTTATAGGCCATATTGCGGTAGGCTGGTATTTTTGCCATTTTATGTAGGTCATAATCTCTGGCTTTGTGGAATTTAGCTTTAAATGGTGATTCATCATCCATGTGTTTATTGCCCGAAGGCAGTCATCATTTGTTTACTTATAGAGATCTTCCAGACCATCTATTTTTAAAATGATTTGAGTGCCATCTACATAAGTGAAAACGGTGAGGTTGAATGATTTAATCAGGTTTGTTAAGGGATTTAGGTAGATGTTGACTAAGAGAGGGGATATGATGGACCCCTGTGGGATGCCACAGTGTTGTGTGTGAGGAGCTGATGTGAAAGGTGGTATGAACACCAGTTCACAGTCGCATCTGAGAACCCTAAATTCAATGGGCATTAGCTGAACTTCCTTCTCACGTTTTGCATATGGTATAACAAACAAGAATTTGCTATGTGAAAAGACTGCACAACTGTACAGGACATTGAGTCCTGATGTTTTTAAGCCACCAACTTCCAAGACCTTCCCTACTCCTGACAGTGGTTGTTACTTCATAAAACTACCAGCCGTTCAGAAACAATGTCCAATCAGAAAACTCCAGATTTCAATATGGCATAGTGCTCTAATTAGTCATTGTGCTGGGGCAGAGTCATCAGAAGTCAGGTATGACTTACATTGACTGACACTACTCCAGCATACATTGGCCTGTTGTGAAATATAGCCTGGTGAGATAATGTATCTGCTCTGGAGATCTTTTTTGTTTGTTTATAATGAGCCAGATAGTTTGTTTGGTTAATATGGCTGCTGCAGAGGGATGCAAATATTCAGCCAGTGAATCTAAATGACCCACTGGAGCCTGCCATGTCACAAAGGGCTGCTAAAAACAGACTATCTAGCTATCTTTCAAAACGGTTTAAAATTTAGATAACCCTGCCAGGGTAAACATACTGATTATTCATCTCCTTGAGCCAAATATTGTGAAAATCATAATAAGGTCTTTTGAGGCTGAAAGCATTTGTATTATCATTGAACTCCCAAGCAATCTCCACGGAACATTGACTAACATTTTCTGCATTTTATATAATGTAATTTAAGATCTGTGTAGTATGAATCTGCTTTTCAAAATGTATTGACTGCTTTAAAATTCCACTTTATCTTTATCTAAATTATGGCCATAACAAATACATTGTAAATATGAGGTCCTAAGTAATTAATGTACTACATGAATAGGCCCATATTTATGGATGGTTAAAGTCACATCTTGCGTCCTTTAATAAATATGGCACAAAGATGGCTCTAAGGAATGGTGTTAGGAAAAATGATGCAAAACTGCGTTAGCGCAGTTTTGTGTCATTTTTCATAAATATGGGTCATAGTACTTAATGAGTGTTTGGGGTAGCATTTTTGTAAGGAGAAGTGTGGCACACGTTGGGTGGTGGGAATTTTATGGATCCTCACAGATTCTTGCATTTTTTTTAACAGAAATTTGAGGAAAATCTGTTCTTTAGCCAATGTTGTGTGTTTGCAGGGCATTCTGGGTAATAAAACCTATTGGTATCTATGCAAGCCACACCACCCCAGACTACGCTAAGGGGCATATTTATACTCTGTTTGCGCCGAATGTGCGTCCAAATTTTGGACGCACAATCGGCGCAAACCCTGCCCCATATTTATACTTTGACGTCCGACCCCGCGGGCGTCAAAATTCCACCATGTGCGTCATTTTTTGGAAGGGGGAACCACCTTGCGTTAATTATATGCAAGGTAGGCGTTCCCTTCCAAAAAATGACTTTAAGGCCTGTGCCCCTTATTTATACTCTGGCGTCATTTTGACTCACAGGAGGGTGTGGGCCTTAAAAAACAGCGCACAGCCTGATGTGCGCCGTTTTTTAACGCCTGGGTCAGGGCAGGCGTTAAGGGACCTGTGGGCTCGGAAGGAGTCCAGAGGTGCCCTCCCCTGCCCGCAGGGACACCCCCTGCCACCTTTGCCCACCCCAGGAGGACACCCAAGGATGGAGGGACCCATCCCAGGGAAGTAAAGGTAAGTTCGGGTAAGTATTTTTTCCCGATCTTTTTTGTGGCATAGGGGGGCCTGATTTGGGCCCCCCTACATGCCACTATGCCCAATGACCATGCCCAGGGGACATAAGTCCCCTGGGCATGGCCATTGGGCAAGGGGGCATGACTCCTGTCTTTGCTAAGACAGGAGTCATGTCAATGGAGGTTGGGCGTAAAAAAAAATGGCGCAAATCCGGTTTGAGGCCTGAATTGTGCCTCAGACTGACTTGCACCATTTTTAGACGCACAACCCCCATTTTCCCAGACGCAGGCGCTGCCTGGTGTGAGTAATTTTTTTTGACGCACACCAGTCTGCAGCGCCGGCTAACGTCATTCCATTAATAAGGCGCCCGCATGGCGCGTTGGAATGGCGTTAGCCGGCGGTAAAATGTTTGACGCACAACTGCGTTGGCGCAGTTGTGCATCAAAAAGTATAAATATGGGCCTAAATGCCTTGTTTTCAGAAATGTCAGGGTCTCGCAGGTTTCCTTTAGTGCCGAAAGAGCCCTGTCCTATATACTGCAGCTACCCACATTGCCTGTAAGAGATAATTTGTATGGCAAAATCTTGATGTTTTGCTGTGTCTTAGGAAGCTTAGGGAGTCTTTCATTTCACAGGCGATAGCCCAGTCACAGAAGTGGGGTGCTGCTGTTATTGAGAGAAGTGTATAAATGCTGTGTGGCAGGGCATTTGTGGATCCCTGCAGATTCCGTTATCATTTTCTGCTTTCACTCTTGTTTTGCTGAGTTATGTCAATGCACCCAGAGTGCTGCGCAATACAGCAAAACAAAAAATCTAACTCTGGACTCATGGGAAGCACTTCCCTCACGTCCCGACTTTGATTTTGGAAAAGAAAATGTTTCTGGTGTTTTTACCAGAAGCATTTTCTTATACATTACTGTACCCAACGCCTTGAAGTCCACCATACTATACTTGTACCTTCAACTGCTGTTGACTCGCTCAGCTTTTCACCAGACCGTGCATATTCTGAAGTAGTTACTTGTCTAGTCCCCACAGTTTGGCTCACGTGGACTCCCTCTCTCTCAGTAACCGATCCTTCAGGAACAGGGACTGTTTGCTCAAGAGTACTTGGAACTTTGTGCATGAGGCTCACATGGATCCAGTTCGGGAGACCAGCACTCTTCACAGTTGTTGTTGTCACTAGAACAACCTGGTACAACCCTTTCCAATGTGGCTCCAAGCATGTTTTTCTTAAATGGTTTTTCACAAACACCCATGTTTACGGAGTCAGGTAGTGCCAAAGATTTTGTTGCGGTTGTGCAGTTGTTCTCCAACCTGGTGAGTCAAAGAACAAACCACATCAGCTAGTCCTTTGCAATAATCCAGTACCAAGTCATCCGTAATTGTCACAAGAGCATTTGCAGGCACTGCTAGCAATCTCATAGCACACCCCATGATGATCTATTGTGGTGACAAGTCTGTTGTTCTGTCAGGGGTACTGCTCACACTCATCAGGACAAGAGGCAATGCATCTGGCCATTTCAGTGTTTTAGATGCACATACCTTCGCCAGTCAAGACTTCAGTGTTCCATTTATCTGCTCTACCAGTCCTGAAGCTTCTGGTCTATAACTGCAATTCAATCTTTGCTCTACTTGCGATGCTGCACACAATAATTTAAGGATCTTACTATTGAAATGAGTTCCTTGGTCTGATTCCAGAGAAGTCGCAAAACTGAATTGAGGTATCAACTCCCTCAATAACAGCTTTGCAACTGTGAGGCTATCATTCCTTCTAGTTGGGTAAGCTTCTACCCAGTGGGAGAATATACACATCACCACCAAAATATACCTCAGCCCATTATACACTAGCAATTCAATCAAATCAAGCTGCATTCTGTTGAACGGTCCTCCTGATCAACCTATGTGACTCAGAGTAACAACTATGCGTTTCCCTACATTCATCTGCTGACACATTTATTCCTCTGTGATACAATGCTTCCACAACCAATCTAAATCTTGGGTAGTGTCATGTTTGCCTGAATGCTCTGATCATTGTATCTCTACAAATATGAGCCTACCCAGGGTAATACCTTGTCATTGGGGGCAATAAACTATTTGGCAACACTGCTTTACCATCACTTGACACCTAAATATTGTTCCTCTGGACACATCCTGTTCTAATCCAACTCTGCTTTTCTTCTGTCACTTCCTACTGCAATCTTTTAACTTCTTCCCAAGTATCAATAGCTGTCATAAATAAATTTTGACTCGTCTCATCATCATTTCCATTCCTCATTAAAGGAAGTGCAATGCAGTTCATAATACCTCACTTCTTCGTCTGTATAGGTATTGCCCAAGGATATATCATCGTTTGAGTTCTGGTGAGCTGCACATTTTACAACCGCAAAGGTAACTGTAATGCTTTCAGCGATTGATAAACTTTGTTACCATTTTGGATAGGTGATCCAGGAGAGGTCATGAAGCCTCTCTGGGACAACAACTATCCAAAGTCATGAACAACAGCAAACCCATATTAGCTACCAGTGAAAATGGTCATTTTGAGCTGTTTAGAAACACAGCATGCGCTGGTAAGAGTAATCAATTTGGCTACTTGGGCAGAAAAGACTCCTCAAAGCCAGGAGGCTTCTGTCAGACCTGAGATTGGGCAAACTGCATAACCAGCTCTCAGGGCACCAACAGATTCTCATAAACAGGATCCATCAACAATATGACATAGTTACTTTCATCCAAGGGGACATCTTGAATCTCGGGTGTTGGGCCTTCATTATGAACTTGACATCAATTGCTGCCGACCGCCATAGCGACGGTGAACAGAAGACCGCCACGGGCGGAAGACTGGACACCTCCGACTTATGCCAAAAAGTCAAACCTCCAAAAATCCTGCAACCTTCACCCACCACCAGGGCCTACGACGGCGGAAAGGCAGTATACCCCACCCCGCCACCGCCATGCAGACAAATCCTACGGCCACCAAATAATGAAGCACAAATCAGGGTGGCGGATAGTGGATGCCAAACGACCATTGGCGGTATGGACCGCCACAGCCAGCAATGGGACCACCAACAACAAATGTACACATTGGCAACTTTGAAACCCACACACCTGACACACATCCACAAAACTATAAAACACACACATACCCACCCCACAATCCTTTGCATCGCCAATAGCACAACTGAGATTGACAGCACAACACGCATACACAACATAACACAAGTCACACGCACACATACACCACCAACACACATACAAACCCTAAACACCTTTATAAGCCACACACATAACCACACAACATCACCCTCACCAATACACCCACAACACACACCATGGAACCGCCTAAGCACCCCAGCTTCACAGATAGGGAGCTAAAGACCATGGTGGACGAAATACTCAGGGTCAAGCCACAGCTATTCGGGGCACAGTTGCAGCAGACACCCGTGGCCAGGAAGATGGAGCTATGGCAGACAATTGTCAACAAGGTCAATGCAGTGGGAAACCATCCACGCACAAGGGATGACATCCGGAAGAGATGGAACGACCTGCGCGGCAAGGTTCAGTCAATGGCATCCAGGCACAGCATCACCGTACAAACGTCTGGTGGAGGTCCCCCACCTACAGCCCCTGATTACACCGACTGGGAGGAGAAGGTCCTAGGTATCCTGCACCCAGAGGGCCTCACTGGACTCACTGGAGGACTGGACTCGGGTAAGTCAACTACAATACCTTAACAGTCACCACACCTATAATGCATGCCTCACCCTACCCCTCTCACTACCACCAGGACTCCATCCCCAGCCAGTCCACAACACCCACATCCAACTACCCTGCATGCCCACAGTCCCACAAACAGACCTCCATCCTGCCCCCTGTGCACAGTCACCTTTCCCTGCATGGATTCCCAGTGGCACTACAGCACCCACAATGCACCTCTACCCCCCACATAAAATGCTATTTGGTTCCCTGGCACATGCCACTTCAGTCATCAGTTAACAGTGTCAGATGCCACATTACCAATTACATGAGTCAGACTGAAACTATGCAGTGAAGACATCAGCATCGGTGAACTGTACCTCATAGTCACTGGAAGTAAAGCGGATCAGCTGGATCCTGGAGTTGAGATCCTCCCCTAATTCTTCCTCACTATCCCTCTCATCCCCTCTCTGAGGTTTCAGGGCTGGTTGGGCAGCACCCACCTTTTCCAGAAGTGGGATAGCTTTCCTCACAGCCAAGTTGTGCAGCATGCAGCAGACCACCACTATCTTACACACCTTGTCAGGGACATAGCAGAGGGATCCCCCAGAGAGATGGAGGCAACAAAATCTAGCCTTCAGTAGACCTATAGTGCGCTCAATCACCCTCCTAGTACGTCCATGGGCCTCATTAGAATTCCTCGGTGCATCTGTCCTGGGATTCCTCACAGGTGTTAGGAGACATTACAAGTTGGGGTAGCCAGAATCACCTGCAAAAGTGGGTGAAACAGGACGTTAAGAAACTGACTTCATATGCATATTGGTTTGCTGTCAGCTATGTACAGATCAGTGTCATACACACTCACCTATGAGCCATCCTCTGTCCCCTTGTAGTTGTCCCATCAAGTGTGATACACTGCTGTTTCTCAGGACAAAGGAATCATGGACTGAGCCTGGGAACCTGGCATTGATTTGTGAAATGTGCTGGTCAGCAGTACACACCAACTGTATATTCATGGAGTATTAGTTCTTTCGATTCCTGTACACCTGTTCATTCACTCTTGGGAATATGAGAGCTATGTGGGTTCCATCAATGGCACCAATCACATGTGGGAAGTTGGCAAAGGCATAAAATCCAGATTTGATGGCAGGAAGTTCATCCCTTTGGGGAAACTGGACATATGTTTGCAGGTGTTGGACAAATGCATCCAGAAGTTTGACAGGATGAGGCTGAACATTGGATATGAAACCCCTGCACCCATGCCCACTGTCAACTGAAATGAGCCTGTAGCCAAAAAATGGAGTACAGATAGCACTTGCACAGTTGTAGCGATGGCATGCTGATTCCGATTAGCCGGTTTTAGTGCAGGATCCATTAAAGCACAGAGGTCATGGACAGTAGCTCTATTGAGTCTGTAGGCGACAATGATGTGACGTTACTAAATAGTTTCCAAATAAACCAGAGGCCTGTAAACAGATGGGGCCCTCCCTCGCCACATGGGTCTGTACCTATGGTGGAGGAAAGAACACATATTTAGTGTAAACATGCACCTGCATCACATGATGTCACTGTATCAATGTAAGTGCAACACGTAGGTAACACACACAGATGCAAAGTATGAAGTACACCGTCAGGCATATGTATGCGGAGTCAACTCTGTTATAATGGCATCCCAGTGTGGACACAATTCCAAAGATAGGTGCATATGAGGATCCTAAACTCATGTCAGCAAGCGACTAAGGTCGGAGATTTTGAGGGCCTGGATGAGGCCCCTGGCCAGGCTGTGCTGACGTGGTGGTAGCAAAATGGCAGCCTCCTGCCACTCAGGTATGAGGGAGTGGAAATGACTTCATTCCGCTGGCGTTATTCCTCATGGCGGAAGGCGGTGTTCATCTCTGTGCACCACATAATTGGAAGACATGGTTGACAATGGGGAACCTGGGCCAATCATGATCGCCGCAGGCGGTGACGGTGCACACTGCCGCGGTACCTACGCCATGTCGTCAGACCCTTGACACTTGACTCCTGATTCCCGTTCATGGTAGTACTCCACTGCGTGTGCTGCTGTGTCCTGACTCTGATCCCTGAGATGGGGTGGGTCACAGGGGAACGGGCCCCAGCTTTCAACACAGAGGAGCTGGAGAAGCTGGTGGACGGGGTCCTACCCCTGTATGCGAAGTTTTATGGGCGACCAGAGGAGCAGGTGAGATGGCATCTGTCATCCTTAGATGTGTGTGATTGTGGCGGATGCCTGTATGCATGTGGGTTTGATTTGTGACTGCCCAGCCATAGACTGTCTGGCATGCACTGTATGTGAGTTGAGGACATGGATTTCAACAAGGTCTGTTCCTTAGGGAACTACATGTTCTCTGTATTCGGTGCACACATACTGACATCTGTTTTTTTGCTCTGTGTGTCCCATGCAGGTCAGCGCCCATCAAAAGAAAGGTCTGTGGCAAGCCATCGCCGAGGAGGTGCGGACCCTGGGGGTCTACAATCGGCAGAGCACCCACTGCAAGAAGCGGTGGGAGGACCTGAGACGCTGCGCCAGGAAGACAGGACAGGAGAGGCCCAGCTGGGGAGGCCTCCCAATGAGGGAGAGGTGCCCGTCAGACGCTGACCCCCCTAATGGCCCGCATTCTGCCAGTGGCCTATCCGGATCTGGATGAGCGCTTGAAGGCAGCACAGCAGCCACATGGGGGTGAGTACCAACACTGTTGGTATGCTGCTTTGATGGATGTATGTTGTTGCTGTGGTATGTATGCTTTCTAGTGCCAGGCACTTGGACAGGTGTGTTCCTGCAGTCCTGCCCCCTCAAAGTCCTAGGATGGTGTGAGGGCGGTCCCAATAGGCCCATGGGGGGGTCCCCTTTCTGTCATCTGGTATCCTTTGTTGCCTCATTGATTAGTAAGTGCATTAACTGGGCATGGTCTCCCATGGGGGTACTATACACAGTTTCTCAGGTCCGTGTTTCCTGTGGGTAATGTTGTGTATTCTGGGGTAATGGCCACTAGTCAGGGGCACAGTCATGACGTATGTTGTAGGTGCTGCGTGTAGGTGTGTGATCTGGATTGGAGTGTTTGTGAGCCAGAGATGTACATATATTCAGGTTTTTACAAAGTTCTCCCATGTTTTGTCTCTCCCCCCCTATGCTATTGTGTCCTTTGTGTACATCAGCATCATCTGGCGAGGGAGCAGTGGCACAGGTGAGTAGGGATGCAGCAGCCCAAGGTTCCATGGAGGCAGAGTCAGCAGACACCAAGAGGACCAGTGGGTTGGAGGGCGAGGGTAGTACCACAGGGGAGGCAACTACCACTGGAGGTAGTGACTCTGATACCTCCTCCGATGGGAGCTCCGTGGTGGTGGCGGACCGTACTGGGCACACCCATTCTGTGCCATCTTCCGCCACCCCTCATGCGATCACCGCCCTCCCAGTTGCTCCCCACCCATTTGCTGGTGCCTACTCACCCAGGAGAGTGGGTTCTCCTTCGCCCCAGGCACCTCATCCCCTGCCCCAGTCAGCCCTGCTGCCCTCACGGAGGAGGCTATTGACCTTCTGAGAACCATCTCTGTAAGGCAGAAAACCATAGTGAATGCCATCCAGGGGCTAGCACCCCAGATGCAGCAATACAAAGCATACCTGGAGGGTATTCACGGTGCCATGTCTGGCCTACAGAGATCTTTTCAGGCTCTGGCCTCCTCTTTGACGGCAGTCAGTGTCCCTGGTCTTTCCGTCACCCCTCCCACCACCTCTACCCCTTCCAGCACACCACTCCCTTCACCCATCCCAAGCACACGTACAGACAGCCATGCACACACATCAACACACAAGAAGCACACAGACAAACACAAACACCATACTTCCCACCACAGGCATGCACACACCCAACACACAAAAGCACACACAACAACATCCACTTCCCCCAGTGTGTCGTCCTCCCCCACCACCCTGTCTGTCACCTCACTATGCACACCCACACACACTGCACCCTCAGTCACTGCTGCTGCCCCATTCATGCAGTCACCACAACATCTGACATCCAGACATGCACCCCAGACACCACACCTGCACTCACCACAACTACATTGACAGACACTTGCAGCACACTCACCAGACCTGCAGACACCCATACAACATCCATGTACACTGGCAGCCTGTCTTGTCCCACTGTGTCCACCCCTCCTCCTCCTAAAACACTCAAACATTTGCAGACATCCACACCACACACATTCACCACACATCAGCATACTTTACAGGCACCTGCATCCATGTCTGGCACATCTACACCTGGTACAAGCACTCCTCAACCTCCACTCCAGACCTGCCTCCAAATCCCCCCCAACTGTCCCTAAGAAGCTTTTCCTCTCCCGTATTGACCTGTTCGAACCCACTGGCCCTAAACGTGCCCATCTCCTTGCCCAGTCCACTCCTTCCACGTCCAAGTCCGCCCCAGTCCGCCCTTCCCAAAATGTCCACTCTGATCTACCTGAGCACCACGTCTTCTATTTCTAGGCCGGACCATATTGCTAACCTGCTGTTGCACACCTTGCATTCCACTTGTATTCACCATCATCGGTGGGCCTTTATGTGCAGCCTTCAATTGCATCACAGTCAACTTTTCCTTCAACTTTTTCTCCTTCAATTCAATTTCATTGCTGCATTACTTTGCATACCACAGGATCTCATCAATAGGTTTGTTCTGCTCACAAATCAAGTGCTGCTGAATCATTTCACTAATGTCTAGCTTCAATCCTTGCACCTTCCTAAACAGAAAATGACCCATCTACTCCTGCTGTATGTTCTCTGTACCAATATGCTGTTTAAAAAGTTGCAACAATCTCTCATAATAAGTATGAATAGCCTATTTCGTTTCCTATGATGTCCTGTCAATTTTCTGCCAGTCAATGTCTTTCGGGGACTCATTGGGCCAGATTTAAAGAAAAGTGGTGCAGCGCGGTGCTGCGCCAACATTGGCAGCACCTCGCTGCGTCATTTTAGAAACGCAGGTATGTGCCGTATTTAAGGGAATATGGCACATCCCTGCGTTTCCCCCTGCGCTGGCGCTAAATTTAGCTGCCAGCGCCAACGCAGGCATACTTGCACGATCGTGCAAGGATGTCTGTGTTGAGGGGTGTGATTGTTTATGTGCATTGTGCAGCACACACAGAAGTGCCAAAGAGTAATTTTCTAATGATTGTTTATGTGCAGGAAGGGATACCTTCCCGCACATAAACAATAATTTCTGTCATTTTGCTTTTCCATGCGTGCGGCAGAATGCAGAATGCATAGAAAAAGCAAAAAACGAGGAGGAATAAAAGTATTCCTCCTCGTTGTGCCCTGCTAACGCCACCCCTGGGGGTGGTGTTAGATTTTGGTGCTGCCTCAGGTTTATGATTTTATAAATCTGAGGCAGCGTCAACATGCAATGGGTGTTGCTGTGGCACAAAAGTGGCTTAATGCAACCTTGTAAATATGGCGATGTGCTTAGCGCCACAGGAGCGTCACTAAAAATGTTCGTGTGGCGCTAGGGGCCTATAAATACGGCCCTTTGTTCTTCATTAATTCAATTACCTTATAATACATTTTCATCACCTCTTCAGAGGGTGCACCTGTTACTGGATCTGTGGAGGTTCACGCTCAGGCCAATCAACACTTCTTTTGCATTCAGTTCACAAGCCAGCTGGAACCACAGTGTCAAACAACATATTCAGATCTTCCCACAGGCATTTCCAAAATTTCCCAAACATTTCTGTCTGCTTGTACCATTCCACTGGTTTCTCTCTCAATCTCAGGTAATCATTAGTGAATGGCAATATATCACTCCTGCTCCAGGGTAAATGCACATGACCTTCACCTGGTATTTCCCTCATAGGCATCAGCTTTACATTATCCTTGCCTTGATTTGCTCCTGCCTTAGCCACATTGGCCCTCATTACGACCCTGACGGTCGGTGATAAAGTGGGGGTGATACCACCAACAGGCTGGCGGGAACTACTGCCAAATTATGACCATGGCGCATGGTGGTGATATCTCTGATAGACAGCCAATGTACCACACCGACTGCCAGGGTGGAAACAACAGTCACCACAGCGGTAGCCGCCTACAGTCAGTCGGAAGACAAAGTACCGCCCACCATATTATGACATGCCAAACCGCCACTTTTTACGGGGTGGTACCAAAGCCATCAAAAGGCTGGCGGAAACAGAGCTTAGAAGTGAAAGGACTCACCATTGGAGACACAGAGAAGGACTACGCCACAATGGAAGCAGAACTGCAAGTCTTTCTGATGATCTTCTACATTATGCTCCACCACGAATACCAATGCCGGCGAAGATGATGACGGTAAGTACAGCGACCTAGCACACAAGGGAGGGTGGGAGGAAAAAGAGAGTGACACACACATGCACAACACACACCCCAGACTGACACACCATACACACAACCAGCTACACCAAAAAAAATGTTATCCCTGTAAATCGGCTGAATAATGCAAGGACTACAAGAATTTACTAAAGTGAATGTAAAAAGATCAACATCAAAATCAATAATACGATTTGGCAATGCAACAGATATGTACAAATGTACAAAAAAGGGACACTGCCCAGTCTTCAGTTCACAGGGGCCACATGGCCACAGGGTAAAGTCCAAGGCCCCACTCATTCCCTGCACCAATATGGAAAGAACACTGCAGGGGCATCAGTTGGCAAATAAGCAGGCACCTTGGGGGGCGGACACCTCAGTCAGATGCGGAAACAAGCCCAATAATACGATTTGGCAATGCAACAGATATGTACAAATGTACAAAAAAGGGACACTTCCCAGTCTTCAGTTCACAGGGGCCACATGGCCACAGGGTAAAGTCCAGGGCCCCACTCATTCCCTGCACCAATACGGAAAGAACACTGCAGGGGCATCAGTTGGCAAATAAGCAGGCACCTTGGGGGGGACACCTCAGTCAGATGCGGAAACAAGCCCACTGGTTCTGGAGGGGGCAACATGCCCTGTGCTTTGTCCTGGGGAGTGCAAGGCCACAGTCTCTGAAGTGGGTGACTTGCCCACTGGTTCTGGAGGGAGCAACATGCCCTGTGCTTTGTCCTGGGGAGTGCAAGGCCACAGTCTCTCAGGTGAGTGACTTGCCCAGTGATTCAGGAGGGGGCAACATGCCCTGTGCTTGGTCCTGGGGAGTGCAAGGCCGCAGTCTCTCATGTGGGTGACTTGCCCACTGGTTCTGGAGGGGGCAACATGCCCTGTGCTTGGTCCTGGGGAGTGCAAGGCCACAGTCTCTCGAGTGGGAGAATTGCCCACTGGTTCTGGAGGGGGCAACATGCCCTGTGCTTGGTCCTGGGGAGTACAAGGCCACAATCTCTTGAGTGGGTGTCTTGCCCACTGGTTCTGGTGGGGACAGCCCACACAGCAGCATGGAGGTTGGATCATATGGCATCCGCCAGCGGTGACAGCAGCACTGCGGTGGTGCTGGTTGTGGGAGGATCCTGCTCAGCCCCTGCACCCTCCGATGGCTGCACTGTGGTGGTTGTGGGAGGCTCTTGCTCAGCCCCTGCACCCTCTGATGGCTGCACTATGGAGGTGGTGGTTGTAGGAGGCTCATGCTCCTGGTGGTTGTTGGAAGTGTTTGTCTGCTGGATTTGGGTGCAGGTGCATGGGTTGGATGCTGTTGTGACGTGGATGGCTGTTGGACGTCTGAGTGCTTGCGTTTGTGTACTTTAGGAGGTGGGGGACAGACACAGTGGGAGAGAACACAGGGTACATGTGCATGGATGTTGTGGAGGTGTCTGCCAGTGAGGTGTGTGTTCTGCTTGGTGTGGTGATGATGCAGGTAGTGGATGATGATGTAGTGCATACAGGTGTGAGTGTGGACGGAACTGGGTGGGAGGTGGAGGAGGAGGGGGAAACTGTGGAAATAGTGGATTTTGTTGTATCTGCAACTGAACGGTGTTTGTGTGAGTGCCTCTGGGAGGAAGTGTGGTGCTTGTGTTTGCCTGTGACACTCATGGGTGTTGTCCTGTGTGCATGCTCATGTGGCTGTGTGCTTGGGATGGGTTGGGGTTGAGGAGACTGGGACTGGGAAGTGGAAGTTGGAGGGTGGATGGTTGAAACAGGGACAATAATTGCCAGCAGAGAGGAGGCCAGAGCCTGGATCGATCTCTGTTGGGCCGCTAATCCACTCTGAATGCCCTCCAGGAATGCATTAGATTGCTGCATCTGGGCTTCCAGCCCCTGGATGGCATTCACAATGGTTGATTACCCTACAGAGATGGATCTCAGGAGGTCAATATCCTCCTCACTCAGGGCAGCTGGGCTCACTGGGGCTGGGCCTGAGGTGCCTAGAGCGAAGGAGATGCCCACCCTCCTGGGTGAGCGGGCATTGGCAACTCGCTGAGGGGCTGCTGGGAGGGTGGTGCTGGGGTGGCAGCTGTACCTGTAGCTGGTGTGGTCACAGAGGTGTCCGCCACCACCAGCGAGCTCCCATCGGAGGAAGTTTCTGAGTCTGTATTGTTCCCTCCAGTCTCTGCCGTGCTGCTCCCCTAGCCCTGCATCCCACTGGTGCCCTCAGTGTCGGTGGTTTTGCCTCCAGAGTCCTGTGGGGCTCCGCTTCCTCTGTCGCCGGTGCCTCTGCTCCTCAGCCAGATGATGCCAATGCACATAAGGACAGGATGACAAAACAAGAAAGGGGGGAGAGAGACAAAGGATACACTGGGTCAATGACTACCTCAACACCACCTTTGGCGTACACAGCACCCTAACACACAGGGAACAGGCTTACGCACTATGCATTGCACTACCAGTGATATTGCTAGCCACCATGGCATGAGGAGGAGCACACACACCAACTGCAGCACACCTGGGACCCACGCAGCCCTGACCAGTAGTGGATGCTTACAAGCTAGGAAGGCAGTATTTCCCCTTCAGACCCTTAGCCACCAGAGGACCTACGCTGCTATGTTTGGGCTGGCCTAGGGGCACCCACTGACACACACACACCACCCGGTTACCACCCCTCCAGCCATTTCCTTCAATGATGGCCACTGCACTTGCCCCCTTGTGGCTGTTGTGATGCCCTCCCTCAGTCACCGGTGCCTCTGTTCCTCAGCCAGATGATGCCAATGCACATAAGGACAGGATGACAAAACAAGAAAGGGGGGAGAGAGACAAAGGATACACTGGGAAAGGATACACTGGGTCAATGACTGCCTGTAGGAAAGTACCATCTTGCCTGGCATGTTACCCCCATATTTCACTGTATATATGTTGTTTTAGTCTATGTGTCACTGGGACCCTGCCAGGCAGGGCCCCAGTGCTCATAAGTATGTGCCCTGTATGTGTTCCCTGTGTGATGACTAACTGTCTCACTGAGGCTCTGCTAACCAGAACCTCAGTGGTTATGCTCTCTCTGCTTTCCAAATTGTCACTAACAGGCTAGTGACCAATTTCACCAATTCACATTGGCATACTGGGACACCCATATAATTCCCTAGTATATGGTACTGAGGTACCCAGGGTATAGGGGTTCCAGGAGATCCCTATGGGCTGCAGCATTTATTTTGCCACCCATAGGGAGGTCTGACAATTCTTACACAGGCCTGCCAGTGCAGCCTGAGTGAAATAACGTCCACGTTATTTCACAGCCATTTACCACTGCACTTAAGTAACTTATAAGTCACCTATATGCCTAACCTTCACCTGGTGAAGGTTGGGTGCAAAGTTACTTAGTGTGAGGGCACCCTGGCACTAGCCAAGGTGCCCCAACATCGTTCAGGGCGAATTCCCCGGACTTTGTGAGTGCGGGGACACCATTACACGCGTGCACTGTACATAGGTCACTACCTATGTACAGCGTCACAATGGTAACTCCGAACATGGCCATGTAATATGTCTAAGATCATGGAATTGTCACCCCAATGCCATCCTGGCATTGGGGGGACAATTCCATGATCCCCCGGGTCTCTAGCACAGAACCCGGGTACTGCCAAACTGCCTTTCCGGGGTTTTCGCTGCAGCTGCTGCTGCTGCCAACCCCTCAGACAGGTTTCTGCCCTCCTGGGGTCCAGGCAGGCCTGGCCCAGGAAGGCACATCAAAGGACTTCCTCTGAGAGAGGGTGTTACACCCTCTCCCTTTGGAAATAGGTGTGAAGGCTGGGGAGGAGTAGCCTCCCCCAGCCTCTGGAGATGCTTTGATGGGCACAGATGGTGCCCATCTCTGCATAAGCCAGTCTACACCGGTTCAGGGATCCCCCAGCCCTGCTCTGGCGCGAAACTGGACAAAGGAAAGGGGAGTGACCACTCCCCTGACCTGCACCTCCCAGGGGAGGTGCCCAGAGCTCCTCCAGTGTGCCCCAGACCTCTGCCATCTTGGATTCAGAGGTGTGCTGGCACACTGGACTGCTCTGAATGGCCAGGGCCAGCAGGTGACGTCAGAGACTCCTTCTAATAGGCTCTTACTTCTGTTAGTAGCCAATCCTCCTTCCTAAGTAGCCAAACCTCCTTTTCTGGCTATTTAGGGTCTCTGCTTTGGGGAATTATTTAGATAACAAATGCAAGAGCTCACCAGAGTTCCTCTGCATCTCCCTCTTCACCTTCTGCCAAAGGATCGACCGCTGACTGCTCAGGATGCCTGCAAAACTGCAATGAAGTAGCCAGACGACTACTAGCAACCTTGTATCGCTTCATCCTGCCGGCTTTCTCGACTGTTTCCAGGTGGTGCATGCTCTGGGGGTAGCCTGCCTCCTTCTTGTACCAGGAGCTCTGAAGAAATCTCCAGTGGGTCGACAGAATCTTCCCCCTGCAACCGCAGGCAACAAAAGACTGCATCACCGGTCCTCTGGGTCCCCTCTCAGCATGACGAGCGTGGTCCCTGGACTCAGCAACTCTGTCCAAGTGACTCCCACAGTCCAGTGACTCTTCAGTCCAAGTTTGGTGGAGGTAAGTCCTTGCCTCCCCACTCTAAACTGCATTGCTGGGTACTACGTGATTTGCAGCTGCTCCGGCTCCTGTGCACTCTTCCAGGATTTCCTTTGTGCACAGCCAAGCCCGGGTCCCCGACACTCTAACTTGCAGTGCATAACCTTCTGAGTTGTCCTCCGGCGTCGTGGGACTCCCTTTTGTGACTTTGCATGGACTCCGGTTCACTCTTCTTCCAAGTGCCTGTTCAGGTACTTCTGTGGGTGCTGCCTGCTTGTTTGAGGGCTCCCTGACTTGCTGGGCGCCCCCTCTGTCTCCTCATCCAAGTGGCGACATCCTGGTCCTTCCTGGACCACAGCAGCATCCAAAAACCCTAACCGCAACCCTTACAGCTAGCAAGGCTTGTTTGTTGTCTTTCTGCGTGGGAACACCTCTGCAAGCTTCTTCACGACGTGGGACATCCATCCTCCAAAGGGGAAGTTCCTAGTCCTCTTCGTTCTTGCAGAACACCAAGCTTCTTCCACCCGGTGGCAGCTTCCTTGCACCCTCAGCTGGCATTTCCTGGGCTCCTGCCCACTCTCGACACTGCCGTGACTTTTGGACTTGGTCCCCTTGTCTTACAGGTACTCAGGTCCAGAAATCCACGGTTGTTGCATTGCTGGTGTTGGTTTTCCTTGCAGAAACCCCCTATCATGACTTCTGTGCTCTCTGGGGGTTGTAGGTGCACTTTACACCTATCTTAAAGGGTCTTGGGGTGGGCTATTTTTCTAACCCTCACTGTTTTCTTACAGTCCCAGCAACCCTCTACAAGCTCACATAGGTTTGGGGTCCATTCGTGGTTCGCATTCCACTTTTGGAGTATATGGTTTGTGTTGCCCCTATACCTATGTGCTCCTATTGCAATCTACTGTAACTTTACATTGCTTGCATTACTTCATTTTGCTATTATCTGCATCATTTTGGTTTGTGTACATATATCTTGTGTATATTTCTCATCCTCATACTGAGGGTACTCACTGAGATACTTTTGGCGTATTGTCATAAAAATAAAGTACCTTTATTTTTAGTATATCTGTGTATTGTGTTTTCCTATGATATTGTGCATATGACACCAGTGGTATAGTAGGAGCTTTACATGTCTCCTAGTTCAGCCTAAGCTGCTTTGCCATAGCTACCTTCTATCAGCCTTAGCTGCTAGAAACACCTCTTCTACACTAATAAGGGATAACTGGACCTGGCACAAGGTGTAAGTACCTCTGGTTCCCACTACAAGCCAGGCCAGCTTCCTACACTGCCTCAACACCACCTTTGGCGTACACAGCACCCTAACACACAGGGAACAGGCCTACGCACTATGCATTGCACTACCAGTGATATTGCTAGCCACCATGGCATGAGGAGGAGCACACACCACCAACTGCAGCACATCTGGGACCCACGCAGCCCTGACCAGTAGTGGATGCTTACAAGCTAGGTAGGCAGTATTTCCCCTTGAGACCCTTAGCCACCAGAGGACCTACGCTGCTATGTTTGGGCTGGCCTAGGGGCACCCACTGAAACACACACACCACCAGGATACCACCCCTCCAGCCATTTCCTTCAATGATGGCCACTGCACTTACCCCCTTGTGGCTGTTGTGATGCCCTCAAGCGCACATCCAGCTCTGGATAGGCCACCGCCCGTTTGAGGGCCATCAGGGGGGTCAGGGTTCAATGGGCACACCTTCCTCGTTGGGAGGCCATCCCCAGATGGGCCTCCGTGGTCTTCCGTGCCCAGCGTCTTAAGTCCTCCCACCGTTTCCAATAGTGGGTGCTTCGCCTGCCATAGACCCCCAGGGTCCACACCTCCTTGGCGATGGCACACCATATACCCTTCTTTTGATGGGCGTTGACCTGCAGAGGCAATACAAACAGGAGAACACAATTGGACAAACAGTCCAGCCTGTAGCAGGAATGGCCCACCATACCCATTTCCATCACTTTTGGCACACACATAGCCCAGCACTCAACATGTACCCAGCCAAGAGGACATCCCTCCCCCTTACACAGTGCCTTCACACACACCTCCGTACATTCATGCCACATGCATCATGCACACAGTGTACTCACCTGTTGGTCTGGAGGCCCATACAGCAGTCCGTATTGGGGTAGGACCCCCATCCACCAGTCGCTCCAACTCCCCTGAAGTGAAGGCTGGGGCCCTTTCCCCGGTCACAGGGGCCATGGTAGTTCCACACACAGGTCACAGCAGCAAATGCAGTGTAGGTCGGTTAGGAAAAAAAGTGAGGAATCAGATAGAAAATGCCGGTCACGTCCGCGGCGGTGTATACCATCATCGCCGGCGTAGATCACCATTGGCCACTGCACCCCATATGGCCCAATTTTAACCAATGATGAATTGCACGGCAGTTCCGGACCGCCTCCTGCCATGGCGCACAACGTCAGCGCCATTACCTCACTTCAACCTGTCCCTCCACACAGGACAGGGGGATGCCATTTCATGGGGGGGGGGGCAGGCCTATGGAGTAATCCTGCATCACAGGAGAAATAGGCACATGCTGGACAAATCACACTGACCCATTACATGTTTACAGATTGTAGACTACTATTGTGGTTCCATTGTTCAGTTTGTGACAGCCTCCTCACTCTTTTGTCCCTTAGAGTCCTACTGTTGCGGATGAATAGGAGATGGAGACATACCCCCGTTTACAGACCCCTGGTGGATTTGGCTACACTGGAGGACAGGCACATAATACTCACCTATAGACCAGACAGGGCCACAATCACAGAGCTGTGTGCCCAATGGGAGCCTGGCCTGATATCTGCTATCCATCATCTCACTGGGATCCCCCATCTTGTGCAAGTGCTATCAGTTCTCTATTTCCTGGAAACTGGTTCTTTCCAAGTGACAGTGGGCTTGGCAGCAGGAATGTCACAGCCAGTGTTCTCAATAGTGCTGACAAGAGTGTTGTCTGCCCTGATAAAAGACATGTGCAGCTGCATTGCATTCCCCCAGTTTGAGGATTTGGCCACTGTGAAAGCTGAGTTTTATGCAATGGGATATATCCCCAATATAATTGGGGTGATTGACGGAACACATATTGCATTTGTCCCCCCCGCCAGAATGAACAGGTGTTCAGGAATCGTAAGAGTTTCCACTCTATGAATGTGAAGATGGTGTGCTTGGCAGACCAGTATATCTCCCACATCAATGCTAAGTATCCTGGGTCGGTGCATGATGCCTTTGTCCTGAGGAATAGCAGCATCCCAAATGTGATGGCCCAACTACAGAGGCACAGGGTGTGGCTAATAGGTGAGCCATGGTTCCCACCCAGTATATGTTGGTGTATGGCTATGGTGTTGGCCATATAGGATAGTGTGTGGCTCAAGGTTGTGCCTCAATATTTGCAGGTGACTCTGGTTAGCGAAACCTATCATGGCTGCTGACCCCTGTGAGGAATGCCAGGACAAGAGCAGAAGAACATTATAATGAGGCGCATGGCCGAACCAGAAGGATCATAGAAAGAACCTTTGGCCTCCTGAAGGCCAGGTTCCGGTGCCTTCATCGAACAGGTGGATCCCTGTGCTACTCACCCAAGAAGGTCTGCCGGATAGTGGTGGCATGCTGCATGTTGCACAATCTAGCCCTCAGATGGCATGTCCCTTTTCTGCAAGAGGAGGAGGAGACTGGAGATGCCCCTGTGGCAGCAGTGGACCCTGTGGACAGTGAGGGTGAAGAGGCAGAGGATGAGGACAACAGAACAGCTGTAATCTGTCAGTACTTCCAATGACACACAGGTGAGACAGTGCAACTTTACATTTCAATGACTTTGGTTGTATTCTATGTGTCATTGGCATGCTGGTATTTTCCACTTCTATGCCCACTTACTTTTCCCTCTGGCTATTCATTTTGAACACGTTGGTGATTTGACAAATACCCCTGGTGTGATCACAACAGCCAACTACAGGTCATTAATTCTATGCTCATTCTATGTACAGTTCATTTGAAATGGTTGTACCTGTTTCAATCAATCCATATTTGAAATACATGACATACTCAAAATTGTTTTTTATCAAAGGGCTAATATATAGAGTGGAAAGTGCAATGGGATGGGGTGATGATGGAGGAAAGTCCAGGGTATTGTTCCAGTCTGTTCATAGCACAGGTGCATTGTCCAAGGGGACATAGTAAGGAGAGCAATGGCAGTTCAAGGTGAACAGGGTGACTGAGTGGGACACAAAGGGGATAATCAGAAGAGTCTCATTTCCTGGTGGGGGTCTTGGCAAGTTCTCTGGCTTCTGTCTAGATCGCAGGGAACGTTTGCAGTGTTGTTCACCTTCTGCAGGGGGAGGGATGCTGGTGGCTTGTGAGTCCTGTGGCGGGGCCTTCTGGCCACTTGCGGCAGCAGAAGTGGAAGGCTGTTCAGATGACTAGCTAGAGGCAGGGGCCCGCTGTTGTGACACTGCCTCCCTCATAATGTTGGCCATGTCTGCCAGCACCCCTGCTATGGAGATCAGGGTGTTGTTGATGGCCTGCAAGTCCTCCCTGATCCCCTGGTACTGTCCCTCCTGCAGCCACCTGTTCTCCTGCACATTGTCTGGGATCTGGCCCATCGTGTCCTGGGAATGTTGATAGGCTCCCAGGATCTCTGAGAGTGCCTCCTGGAGAGTCGGTTCCCTGGTCCTGTCCTCCCTCTGGCGCACAGCATTCCTCCCAGTGTCCCTGGTGGCCAATGCCTCTGTCCCCTGAACCGTGTGCCCACTGCCACTGACCCCAGGTCCCTGGTTGTCTTGTGTGCGAGGTGTGGCCTGGGGTCCCTGTACAGGTGGGCTCACTTCTGACTGACATGTCCTCTGGACAGAGGTAGAGGTTTGGGTATGCTGGGTGGTGCTGTGGTGTTGGATACTGATGGGGGAGGCTCTGTGGTGGTCTGTGACTGTGCTTGGGTAACCGGCTGTCCAGTGGTCCCTGATGGGCCCGGTAGATCGTCCAGATCGTGAGAACCAGAGTTATTGTAATCACTGTGGGCCTGTTATGGTGGGGGACTGAATAGTGCTGGTACCTCCTCTCCGGTGACATTGACTGGGGTACCTGTGGGGATATAAATGATGTGTTATGGTTAATGTGTATGACATATTGTAAATCCCTGGCTTCCCCTCTATGGTTGGTGTTGCCCTGCCAGCTTTTACTTGTGTATGTTGGTGTATGGTGGGATTGTTAGTTGTCTATGCTGTGCATGCTTTAGTGATGAGTGTCCATGCAGGGCTGTGAGGGGTGTCCATGCATTGGTACAGCATGCAGGATTTGGCATTGGGATTAGTGAGATGTGATGGTGGAGTGTGTGGGATGGAGTGGAGTGATGGGAGTGAGGGTGAGGGTATGTGATGGCATGCAGGTATGGGGGTGATAATAGTAGAGAGTTGACTTACCAGAGTCAAGTCCTCCTACGACTCCAGACAGGCCCTCAGGATGCTGTATTTCCAAGACTTGCCCCTCCCATGCTCTGAGTTGTGGGGGAGGAGGTGGGGGTCCACCGCCAGTCCTCTGTATAGCGAGCTGGTGTCTTGCTGCAATGGAACGTACCTTCCCCGTAGGTCATTCCACCTCTTCCTGATGTCGTCCCTTGTTCTTGGGTGCTGTCCCATGGCATTGACCCTGTCCATGATTCTCCGCCATAGCGCCATCTTCCCTGCTATTGATATCTGCTGCACCTGTGCTCCAAAGAGCTGTGGCTCTACCCTGACGATTTCCTCCACCATGACCCTTAACTTCTCCTCCGTGAAACAGGAGAGCCTTTGTGGTGCCATGGGTGTTATGTGATGTGTGTTGGTGAGGGTGTGTTGGGTAATGTGTTGGGGTGTGTGAAGTGGGGTGCATGAGGGATGTATGGGTGTATGTGGTGTGTGTATGTAGTTGTGTCAGTGGTCTTGGTATCAGTCTTGTGACAATGATTTGTTTTCGTAAAGGGTTGTGGGTAATGTGGGTATGTGTTTTATAGTGGTGTGGGTGTGTGGGTGTGGTGTGTGTATGAGTGTCAGCTGTGTGTTATTCGTCTTGGCCAATGTGGTGTTGTTATGTATGTAGGTGTCCATTGTGAGCACGGCGGTATGTACCGCCAATGGTTTACTGCCGTTGAATGTCCGCTGTGTTGATTTGTGGGTCATAATGTGGTGGGCGTTGTTCTGTTGGCATAACGGTGTGGGTTTTGGGACAGCAAGTTTATCACTGACCTTTGTTCTGCCGGATTTGTGTCTGTGACTGAATTCTGTCAGATTGGTGTGTGTGTGTGTCATAATTTGGTGAATGGATATCTGGCGCTGCGGCGGTAAGGTTCCAACCGTCAGCGTGGCTGTAAGTGGGATTTACCTCCAGGGTCAAAAAGAGGGCCATTCTGTTTTGCTTTCTTCTGAACTCTTTTCTTTGGTTACATGCTTTCTCATTTATCTAATGCTGCCCATGTTTGAACGGGCAATTAATTCCTTAATTCCTGTGCATTCTCATTCCAGTTGATCTCATGCTAATAATGACTTTGGTGTTGAACTCTAATCTGTAATTTCTATTTAGGGGTTTAGATTTTTCTAAGTCCACTTCATATTTTTCAGCTAATTCTGCTATCTTTTCATAAGCCTGTCCTACATATTGGGTAAAATCCTTACTGCTGAATCGCTATTCATCTTCTGTGTACGTTTCTAATTGATCCGCCTCTAGCGTTCCCAAATTAATTTGTTTAATTCAAAGTTTAATCTGGGCAGATTCACTGTCCTGCATCTATCTGGTGTCTCTTCTAATCTAATGTTGCCATTTGTTGCACCTTGCGGGCTCAGATTGTTTAACCAATCCGTTAATTGTTGTGCTGAAAGAAGACCTTGCAAACTAATATTATTTCTCTGAGGCACATTTTACGGGGTACTGCAACATATACCTGTGATCTGATCAGGTGTAGGCATGTAAGGAAGTGGGGTTCTCTATGGAAACTTTGTATCAAGAACTAGTCCTGCCTGATTTAACATCTGATTAGGTTCTGCAATTCGTTTAGGAGGCAATGGAGATCCAAAAGAAGCTGATCTCTCCATCTCTGAATTGTTGGAATGTACTGATCCCTGCATACCTATTGGATATCCCACCAGATGCAGATGGCGTCTCAGGAACTGATGAAACATTAATTAAGTGGGTATTACTTCCAGGATTACCTGAAGCACACAAGGGAACAACTGGACCTATAGTCCCCGGAACTGATAGTGCATCAGGAACCCACCAAATTTGTCTGACTCTGTGGAATTGTCATTCCTGCTCTTTGACCTGTTAAAACAGCACTGAAAGTCAGTTCTGTTTGATTCGGGGTAACATTTGACATTGTCTGCACTGGTGTAAACATAGGCATAGGCTGATTCAGATTAAAATTCTGCACAGGTGTAGTCATATTAGGTGTATGTACTGTCTGATTCACATTAAGACTTGGCATTACCTGATTCATAACTGAGCTTGGTACTGCTGGATTTACAACTGGAGTTGAAATGGACTGTGCTGTATTAGCAGTCCGAACTTGTGGATAAACTATAGGCACCTGTGCCACTGAATTAGCAGGTCTACTTGGAACTGTATGATTCAGGATCTTTGCAACTGGAGCAGTTGACACATTCATGACTACATTCTGTACTGCTTCACTACTCGCTTCTGTCGCAACTGAATGATACGATGGCGGATGATTCATCAAAAGCTGATTATAAACTCATCTTCAAAATCACTCTCATTTGTGACTGTCTTTACCTTCATCTTCTGCTGTCTGCTCTGCCTTTGCTGTCTGTTTCATTAGAGTCTTAGGTTTTGTACTCCCATCACCTTCCTCTGTAATAGCTGGAAACATTCTCTCTTCATCTAATATATTTGCTCTCCACATTTTCTGTTCCAAATCCCAACTAGCTTCAGCTAATGTCTTAATTGCTTCATGCATTCTATTCTCCAATTTTAGCGCTGTTCTCTGTCTTGCAATAAGTTCCCAAATACTAAGGGCTTCAAATTATGCTGGTCTTGGGGATGGCTTTGACTCATACATTACTCTTCTCAAATTGTCTAATACTCTCAAATTAATGCCCCGATTTATACTTTTTGACACTAAACTGGTAACACGGTTTAGCATCAAAAAGTATATCACCGTCCAGTGCCATCCCAAGACACCGGCTGGGCGTCATGTTTATGGGATGACGGTAGCCAGCGGTAAGGCCCGGCTAGTGTCATAAAAAAGGATGCTAGCCGGGTGGGGGAGGCATAGGGAGAACAGGGGATTAGCGTCAAAGGATTATGCTAGTATGGGCAGAGGCGTAAATAATTGCTCCAACAAGACTAGCGTCATTTTCTGACGTTAAAACCCAATGGACATGACTCCTGTCTAAGTTAAGACAGGAGTCATGCCCACCACCCCAATGGCCATGCCCAGGGGACATATGTCCCCTGGGCATGGCCATTGGGCCCAGTGCCATGTAGGGGGGCCTAAGTTAGGCCTCTCATGGCACTACAGAAATAAACCATTTTTACTTACCTCTTCTCATTTCTACTTACCTGGGATGGGGTCCACCATCCTCCGCTGTCCCTCTGGTGTGGGTGGGGGTGTACCTGGGGCTAGGGAAGGGCACCTGCGGGCTCCTTCCATGGTGTCTGACCATGGAAAAAGGCCCACAGGTCCCCTAACGCCTGGCCTGACCGAGGCGTTAAATAATGGTGCTAAGCAAGCTTAGTGCCATTATTTAGGCCCGCCTTTCTCCTATGCACTGCTTTTGCACAGGAAGATAATTAAGGCACCTGGGCCTTAGAGTCTTCTTTTGCTCTGGAACGCCTACCTTGCATCTCATTGACGCAAGGTAGTTTTCCGCAGGCAAATAACTTTAACTACAATATTTTGACGCTAGACGGGTCTAGCGTTAAAATATAAATATGGAGTTAGGTTTGCGCTGAAATAGCACAAAAAAAAATGACGCTATTTCAGGGAAGAGTATAAATATGCCCCTAAATGTTCTATATTGAGGAAAAGCGAATGCACCCTCTTTCTCAGTCATTTTACACCAATGTTCGAGCTATACGCATGCCAAAACTTATTTTAATGATGCCACATGATAAGTTGGGGTTCATTTGGGTGGGGCTTCTGCACCCTCTCTAACTAAAAAAAACACATCTCCGATTAGTGCACTTCTTAATGTTTTGAAAAATTTCATTTTCGTACAATTTCAAATAACCACAATGATTTTCAATCAAATCAGGAAGTAATTGTAACCCCACAATTCTTTTCACAAGATGGTCTCAACCAATAGCAACTCAATACTGTCCTCCAATACCAGCGCTGCTTCATACTAACCAACCTATACTAGCCTTGCACAAAATGACATCACATTCACTTTTCTCCCCATCTGCAATCGCTTTGCAATTGTCTCTCACACAATAGCTCACTCACCCCTAATGTAAAATATTGCAAGCAAAAAAACAACCTAACTGCCCACAACAAGTAAAAATGTAAACACTTTGAAAGCTATATGGGCTACACTTCCGACTGTAACTTTCACAACGAGTGACACTTGACCAGCATTTCTCACTCCTGGTTGAAATAGATCCTCCATGTGCATTCAGGATTCTCTAAATACCAACCAACAACTCACACTCACTGAAGGAAATACTATTGGCACCATCAACGGCATCTCATGACAAGAACCTCACTGCAGTCAATAAATTAACCAAGTGACTTCTACACTTACGTGATCCTGGGATCTTAAGCCATGATGGACCCATCAACAATAACAACTGCATGAATTTTTCAGCACAAAGAGTCACAATCACTACGAGTATGACCCCGCAAAACACTTCACCACATCACACTTCACCGCAATCTCCAAGTCAAAAGCACTGCAAGGGTGAAACCTTATTTATATTCACGGACCATGGGACAAATTACGGGGTGGAAAATTTCTGGACTGGGCATTAACATGGGATCAGCCCTGACTCCCTAACACTAAACCAAAATATGGTTCCATCTCTTATGGGATGAAACCATCCTCTGCTACCAGATCTGTGGATACATTTGCCTTCCATTACAGGAATCAAATGCTCACCGAGGTTGATGGACCATTGGACCTAGTAAGTAGTGTGGTGAACCATCAACAAAATTTCAACAACACCACAAACAACTTAGACACCTTGACCAATGTGGCCATGGAAGAAAAACTCCAATCAGAATTAAAGTTAAAAGATTTGTTACAGACACAAGGTCAAAGTCATGTAGACAATGCACAAAACCAAGTTATAAAGATAAATAATCAACAATGATTGCTCTAGTCATCGGAATACAGTCAGGTGAACTAATATTAATAAAACTAGGCATTCAAAAAGAATAATGCATAACATCAATGAAGAGATCTGAGACACTGAGATTATTCACTGCTCAGAATTTACAATCATTAATCAATTCAAATTTAGCAGAGTCAATAATTTTTGGCTGGGCAAAGGCCAACCCTACAACTAACCAAATCAGCGAAATATATGTGTGAGGAGGAACACATGCAGGGAAAATATAACAAGCATTTGCAATGCAAGGGGCCTAGCATTTGCTTGAGTTAGAGCTATTGGTGTTGTAAATTCATAACTGGACTTTTTTGCCACATAAATTGGTCAACACTGCTGCATAATTTGACCCTTTCTGCCACATAATTCCAGTGGCCCAGCACATAAGTAAAACACTTCCATTTACCTTCTTCCTGTATCAGCAGTAAAAAATTAAAATATTGCCATTATTTTTTATAATTGTTATCTTATTATTTTGTGGGCCCCCCAACCTACTGTGGGGACCCAGAGATGACCTTGACAGAAATAGCAGTGAGTTATGGGCAAAAGTGTTTTGTAAAAGGAATGTCCCGCAAAGCATTATGAGGCAAGTTTCTGAGTGCAACAAATATTTTAGTATCTTGATGGTAATGCTTGGAAAACCCTCAGAGAGCACCACAAAAAAATGGCATTTAGAAGAAACATGGTTATGTAACCATATAGTCAGCTCCTAGAGAGCATAACCACTTGAAAACTGAATGTAATGCAGTGTAACCATATAGGTAGCTTCTAGAGGGCATACTGCAGTACACGTTTTCAGGCCTACTAGAATAATATTACAAACAAGGCCCTTAAAACACAAACTGCTCCTATCTTAAAACAAAAGTTCCAACCATGAGAGAGCTTAAAAACACATTGAATGGTGGGAGAGGTTACTATTTTGGGATCCACCCCAACCTAGTGTGGGGACCCAGAGATGACCTAGATAGAAAGAGTGTGTTGTGCTGAACATTGTCCTTGGACCACCATATTGTGAGTTATGGGCAAAAATGTTTCAGAAAAGGAATGCCCCGCAAAGCATTATGGGGCAATTTTCCGAGTGCAGCGAATATTGTAGTATCTGGACTGTAATGCTCTGAACAGCCCCTAGAGAACACCATAATAAAAGTAGCATTTGTAAGAAACATGGTCATGTAACCGTATAGTCAGCCCTCAGAGGGCCTAATGACATGAAAACATAATGGAGTAATGCAGTGTAAGCATATATTTAGCCCGCTGACAGCAAGTGCAGTCTCACCAAGGGGCATATTTATACTCTGTTTGCGCTGGATTTTTGTTATTTTTTTTACGGAAATCCGGCGCAAACTTAACTCCATATTTATACTTTGGCGCTAGACCCGTCTAGCACCAAATTTATGGAGTTTGAGTCATTTTGTTACAGTGGAAACCTACCTTGCGTTAATGAGATGCAAGGTAGGCGTTCCAGGGCAAAAAATGACTCGAAGGCCTTTGCGCCTTATTTATACTCCCGTGCACAAATGACGCACAGGAGGGGGAGGGCCTTAAAAAATTACTCTAAACCATGGAATCAGTCCACAGGTGCCCTTCCCTACCCCCAGGGACAACCCTGCCACCCTCGCCCACCCCTGGAGGACACCCATGGATGGGGGGACCCATCTACGGTAAATAGAGGTAAGTATTTTTTATTTATTTTTTAAAGTGGCGTAGGGGGGCCTGGGCATGGCCATTGGGCAGGGGGGCATGACTCCTGTCTTTGCTAAGACAGGAGTCATTTCCATGGGGGTTGTGCGTCAAAAAAAGACGCTAGTCCGGTTAGAGTCAACATTTTTTACTCTAACCTGACTTGCACCATTCTTTGACGCACAACCCCCATTCCTCCCCACGCCTCCGCTGCCCGGTTAGAGTCATTTATTTTGATGCTAACCAGGCCACAGCACCGGCTAATGTAATTCCATAAATAAGGTGCCCAGCTGGCGCATTGGAATGGTATTAGCCGGCGGTAAACTTTTTCACGCAAATCTGCGCTAACGCTGATTTGCGTCAAAAAGTATAACTATGGCCCTTAGTGTTGCTGACAGGTCCATGGTTGTGGAGACCAGGGCCCATATTTATACTCCCTTTGCGCCGGATTAGCTTCATTTTGTTTACGCTAATATGGCGCAAATTTAACACCATATTTATATTTTGACGCTAGACCCGTCTAATGTCAAAATATCAGAGTGTGCATCATTTTCTGGATGCGTGAAACCGCCTTGCGTCAATGAGATGCAAGGTAGGCGTTCCCGTCCAAAAAATGACTCAAACACCCATGCTCCATATTTATCCAACCGGGCAAAAATGGCGCACGGCTAGGAGGCGGAGCCGGAAAGTGACGAAAATCCCGATTAGCGTCAACTTTTAACACCTAGGTCAGGGCAGGTGTTAAAATGGAGCAAACACACCACTAGTTAAGGAAAACTCACACAATCAACATCATTGCTCAAGAAGGACGACATGGAGGTGCCACTCATGAAGCATGCCAGAAGACGCAGAGCACAGGACCAACAGCAGCAGCTACCACCACACCAACATGGACCCCAAAGGCAATGCAGAAGGCAGGAGAGGCCATTCAGGACCAGGACAACCCTTCTGGGCCTCAGGGAACATAATATCATCCACAGGTACAGACTCAACTGGCAAGCCATACAGCAGCTGCTGCGCCACATTGAGCCACAGTTGGCAGCCAGCTTGCAGGCACCCCACATCATTCCACCGGAGACCAAGCTGCTAGCTGTCCTGCACATGTTGGCAAGTGGCTCATTTCAAACTACTGGTGCCCTGGTTGCTTGGATATCACAGCCCTCATTTTCCCCCTTCCTTCACAAGGTACTTGATGCCATCATCTCCCTCACACCCCGCCATATCAGCTTCCCCAACACACAGCAGAAGCAGCAGGAGACCAAACACAGGTTTTATCAAATTGGCTTCCCGCACGTGCTTGGTGCCATTGACTGCACACATGTCCGGATTGTGCCACCTGCTGCAACCGAGCACCTATTCCGCAACAGGAAACACAAACACTCCATCAATGTGCAAGCCATTGTGGGTCACCAGGGCTTGTTCACCAATATCATGGCAAAGTATCCTGGGAGTTTACATGATTCCTTCATCTTCCGTCACAGCACCATCAATCGGCACTTCCAGGATGGACGATATTGCAATGGCCTTTTTGTTGGTAAGTACAGAAACCTAGTAATTTACACACAGCACAGCAACCCTGTAGGACCCACAAGACATACACCACTACATTGACACGTGGCCAGGAAGACACTGAGTTGTGACACTGGTAGTCATGTTTGATATAGAGGCAAAGGAGAGGGACCTAATCTGAGGGTACTGTGATAACTACAGACCCTGGTAGCTTGTTGCACTTTGAAAGTAATTGAGCATCAACACTCAATTTATTACTTTCATCTTTTGATTTTAATCTTGGTCTTCCTCCCAGTATTTTGATTAAAGGAGTGTAACATTTTGGGATGAATAACCAATTTTAGTCTCACATCTTTTTCTCTCCGAGCGTATGCTGGTGCCTGAATAGAGGCATATCTGTCTGACTAGTTACCATCAGAACAGTACGGCTGAGTGCTCCCCTTTTTAGGCGTTGCAGCGCCGGCCTGGCGAGGAGCAATTCCCAATGATGATGCCAGCCATCCATTGTGATGCGTGAGGGTCCTTGCTCCTGACACCTCAGGGTGCCCTAGGTTATTTGAGCACTTTTGGAACAGTGTACCCGTTGTATATTAGTCATGTTTGATATCCTGATCTCATGGGATACACACCTATTGACAAATGACGGCTGCACATAAAAATAGATGCAACTCTAGAGCAACTCTAGAGCCACAAGGGACCAATTTAAAACCACACAGTGACAATGACATGGCCTTAACTGGCAGTACAACTTGGAAGATTAACCATTCAATATCACATAAGGCTACAGTCAATCCTACATACTTCCAAGCAATACGCCCTGTGCAAGGGGTGTGTAATGGGTGTTGCTGCAGGTCAAACACCATGAGACACATAGCATGATGACACTGACTCAAATTAAGGTGACATGGAATTATTGAGGCAGTACCAACATCTCACATCACTCCTGGGGTGACATTGCCAGCTAGCAATAAGGAAGTGGACTGTGCTATGAAAACATGTTGATGTGACACTAATGCAAAGTGCACACTGCTACACATCCTGGATGAGACAATTTCCCTTTACATAATAGATGTACAGGGAGATTGACCTTCCTACACTAAAACCTTCACCCCCGAAACCAAGTTAGCCAGCTCACCTAGAGCAAGTTCAGTACTGTAGGTGCACGGTTGCACGTGAGCCAACTGGGTGAGGGAACAAAAATAGGTTTGCATAGAACTTGTCACACAAGGGATAATTGTGCATTGTCAATACTGAACACTTCAGTGCTGCAAACGTATGGAGAGGTGTTGTGCATTGTCACCTAGCCAAATCAAAGGGCCTTACTGTTGTATTTCACCTGCAATTACATATGTCTAATTGAATGGGATGTCCAGGCAATATAGTGCAACCATGTTACCACCACAGTGGAATCTATTGTGTGTGTGGAAGTAGCATGTCACCTCCAGTGACTGCACAGAGACACATCTTTCTCACTACATACCACATGGGAGATACACACTGAACTGCAAGTTTCTAAATATACCACAGATATCAGGTCAATCAGCCAAACACCAGTTTTGCTAGTCAAACAACCCAATGCAGAAAGAACATCACAGAAGCCTAGGATCCCACACAATACCACAAACACATATGAGTCACAGACAACACAAGATAACAACTGCCATGCAAAGTGACAATCATGGTGCAACCAACAACAAAGTACTTACCCCCATTTTCTCTTTCAGTTGATCAGGGTTACGGGATCCAGCCATGGATCATGACCCCATTTGCCAATCCAAGCACAGCAGCAGAGCGTGCCTATAATGAGACACATCATTGGACACGCACCATAGTTGAGCGGACTTTTGGCATCCTGAAGTCCAGATTCAGGTGCCTAGACATCACCGGAGGCAGATCATTTAGACCTGTGCGATCCTGCACCACATTTGTGTGAGGAGGAACATTCCCCTATATGAACCTGAGAAACAAATGCCTGAAGAGGAGGAGGAGGAGGATGCTGTCCGGGAAAATGAGGGGGAACATCCTAACATAGCTGCATGAATGCGTCGCAGACAACAGATCGTACAAAACTTTTTCTAACTATAGTCACTATCACCACTTTGTTATCATATGGAATTAAACACCTCCCTTCATCACTCAAATATGCTCTGGGTAATTATTTATGCATCACATGATCTCTACGAATCATAATCAGAGTATTGCCTCATGGAGCATTGCAGAAAGACAAATTTGCATATTCCAGATGCCACATCACTTTTGATGGGTATGAATGTACAGCAAACATCACACACAGTTTTTATGAAATACATCCTGTCTATTTCACATTTGAAGGGCAATATCATAGGACCACAGCTATGAGACACATCCATGTTGACAACATGGTCGATTGCAGCATATGACACACAACTAAGACACCATCAACCATAAGGTAAAAAAGTGCATCATACATGAGGCAGTGGATGTGCAAATGCATTGGTAACAGGAATGTATGACCAGACCCTTGACAGCAGTAAGTGTGACATCAGCTATCTCTGCAAGGAGCATGTGTGACAAGAAGTGCATCAAACCTTAAAATGGATAGCACAAGTGCCCCAGGTGTGACAGGCATTGCTCACAAGACATGCCCTGTGCAGACCATCCCAGGTAATAAGTCCTGCCACTGCCATGTTTTAAGCCTCTGCCCAACCTTCTCTAGGGGGCTCTGTAAATGGACTATCTGTACCCTGAGAATCATCATCTACACTCGCCCAGACTCACATTCTGACTCCTGTGTGCTTCCTTCTTCAGTATGGCATGCCATAGTTCTAGTTCATCAGTCTGCATGGACTTCAGGTCCCATAAACCACTGCCTGGTAGTTGGTAAGACCTGTAATCTGATGTCCATTGCTTCCCATGTGAAAGGTCCGGTTGACCCTTTGAACTGGATTCTCAACTCCAGGACTTGTGAGAGACTGAAGCTGCACACACCTGTGAGCATTCTCATGCAGCCCAGCCATTTGACACTGCCCTGCCCTTGCTGCTGCCTGGAACTGCTTAGAATCTTCCATTTCCTGAATCTCCTTGTTGTGCATTGGAGTACAAATCATTTGTGTACCAGTGCCCTTGGGGGATTGTGTAACAATGAAGAGTACACCAGAAACTGATCTTTGTTCCCACAGTGTTGTTCCTGCTTGTCACAGTCAGACTTTGCTCACTGTTTATTTGCCTTGTTCATGTTTATTCCTGACAGAGCCTGCATCCTGTTAGCCAGACTGGTTCCAGAATTTGCGTTAACCAGAGACGTTCCCTATGCCTACATTTGCCTCTTAGTTGGTTTCCATGCCCTCTGTTTCCTCTTGGGGTATTGTGTCTCGTAGGTCTACGATCAGTCCTCAAATGTATAGTAAAGTTTAATTTGTTTACTTATCGTATTTTGTTCTGGGACATGTTTTCAAATGGGCAAATCCAGCCCCCATCCCTTGTCTGGTTTTACATGTATTCATTAGTGCCAAACAGGGACAGTGTGCTATGGCTGTATGAATGTTATGTTATGTTATGTTATGTTATGTTATTGCTACTTATATAGCGCCAGCTACCCGGAGGCCTCGTAGCGCTGATCAGTTTGAAAAGTTTAGAACATACTGGAGGAATCTCAAACTTCACTGGAGAGGGGGAACTTAGAAGAATTTAGAATAGCCAGGTTTTAATGGCTTTCCTAAAATCAGTCTACTAATTCATCATGCGAATATTCGTGGGTAGAGAGTTCCAAAGTCTGGCTCTCTGGTACTTCAGGGATCTTCCTCCCCATGATGTTCTCTTTACTTTGGGTACCACTACCAGGGCTTTAGAGGCCGATCTCAAAACTCTTGTGGGTGTGTATAGTGAAATTAATTATTTTAGATAATGAGGATCCTTTTTATATAAAGCTCTGTGGAAGAAGCAAAGAGCCTTAAACTTTGTCCTTTTTGCCACTGGAAGCCAGTGCAGTTCAATCAGAGCTTTTTTAGCTGATGTGGTCCTAGGCAGATTAAAGAGCAAACGTGCTGCAGCATTTTGTACCACCTGTAGTTTGTTAACCACATAACCTGGAGATCCCAAAAAGAGGCTGTTTCCATAAACTAATCTGGATAAAATCAGGGCTTGTACGGCCAATCTTTTGGCCAATGGCGGAAGCAGACAAATAATCTTCCTTAGTAGCTTAAGAATCCCAAAACAGGTGGCTGACGTTCTCTTGGCTTGATGTTCCATGATGAGTTTGGGATCCAACCAAACTCCCAAGGCTTTAATCTGAGCTTTGGTGGGGGGGGGGGGAGGGGGGGGGGAGGGGGGGGGTCAGTAATCAAAATGTATTACTGGTCCTATATTTTTAGCAGGGTTGGCCAGTTTCCCTAAAAACATAATTTCTGTCTTTTCTTCATTGAGTTGCAGCCTGCTTTCTGTCATCCAGGCAGCAATCGCTTGGAGACAGGCAGGCAAGGCAAAGTTGTCCGCCTCCTTATTGGGGGAGAAGGAAACCACCAGCTGTGTGTCATCCGCATATGACACCAGGGATACCCCAAAGGGTTCTATGACTTCTGCTAAGGGGGACATGTAAATGTTGAACAGAGTGGGACTCAAAGATGAGCCCTGCGGAACTCCGCATAAAAGTTTCAACTGGGCTGAGAAAAAAGAGCGATCCAAGACTTGAAAGGTTCTATTTTGTAAGAACGAGCTTAACCATTTAAGCGCCCTTCCTTTATTCCCACTATTTTCCATTCTTTGAATGAGTAGATCATGATTGACCGTATCAAATCCCGCGCTCAAATCTAGCATTATTATTACAGTTGCCTGACTTTGGTCCATTCGTTTTCTCTCTTCTTCCGTAACCGCAATCATGGCAGATTCAGTGCTGTGGCCCGGTCTAAAGCCCATTTGAGTTATATGCAAAATCGTATGTTCCTCCAAAAACCCCGATAGTTGTATATTTACATGCTTATCAATAAGTTTTGCCATCATGGGAAGGAGCGAGATAGGCCTGTCGTTTTTAAAGACCGCTCCATTTAGATTAGGCTTCTTTAGAAGAGGCTTGACCACTGCATGTTTCCAGGAGTCCGGCACCATCCCACTTTGTAGTGAGCTGTTTAACAGCTCGGTAATTACCGGATTTAGTGCTACTCTACCCTGCATAATAATATGGGGAGGTGCGGGATCAAGTGGAGAGCCTGATTTTAATTTGTTGAGGAGCCCCAAAGCTACTTCCTCAGAGATGGGAAGAAAACTCTGTAAAACATTGTCACCTTCCTTCTTCTCCATCGCATGCCCTGCGACTCCCCCTACTTCCCCTGAGAAGTTTTCATAGATGTCCTCAATCTTCTTTAAGAAGAAGGAGGCAAAATTGTTACTATGTTCTTCTGAAGCTTCCATTGCTTCCGGGCATGCAGGAATATACAATAGCTCCTTGAGCACACCAAAAATTTATTTTGGAGATCCTGCCGCCTTTTCAAGTTTATCTCCATAAAAGGTCGCTTGGGCTAATCTGATCTCCTTCTGGTACACTCTAATTGAACCTCTGTACTCTTCTCTGTCCTCCTCCTTTAGTGATTTCCTCCATTTCCTTTCAATCTTCCTACAGTTCCTCTTTAATGTCATTAAGTGGTTATTGAACCAGGGAGCTTTTCCTCCCTTCTTTTGCCCAAAGAGGGGTGTATAGGGCAGCACTCTGTCCAGACTATCAGAGATCCACTCATTAAAAGAGGTAGGGTCTATCTGCTGGTCCCTCATAAAATATTTTTTATTTCTATTCAGTGAATTGACCCATTCTATTGTCTTTAGTTTGTTCCACTTCCTAATCTTACTGTTGGAGTGAGGGTGGTGTCCAAACCTATTAGTTATATTAGCCTTTAAGGTGATTAAAAAATGATCGGACCATGCAACAGGGGTAGGGGGTAGGGGGTAGTGCGACCAACGATGAAAGATTACTAAACACCAGGTCTAAAGTATGCCCTTTCTCCTGTGTGGGGCCGCTGATCAATTGGTGTAATCCCAGCGCTTCCAGATCATTCACTAACCGCTTAGTTGCCATCAGTTCTAAATTATCAACTTGGATATTAAAATCTCCTAATACAGTAAAATTCGGCCTATTGCAAATGAGACTTGCCATCCGCTCTGGTAATAGGTTCAGGAATTCATCATACGTCCCCGGGGGGCGGTAAAGTAGTACTCCTGTAAATGTAAACATAGGATTGAAGGTAATGGAAAAAAACATTCCCTCACACCCCAAGGAGACTATAGTTAAAAAGAAAATCTTGTTTAAAAATAATTGCTATTCCCCCTTCTTTACCTTTATTTCTATCGGTTCTTGTTATCACATACCCTTTGGGTAAAGCAAGAGCTAAATCCGGCCCTGAACCCTCCTGGAGCCACGTTTCTGTCAAAAAGAGGGCATCTGGTGCCCTCTCGCTCAGCAAGAGATTTATGTCTAGTTTGTGTGCTGGCAGAGAGCGGCAATTTATTAGCTGAATCCTCACATTATATTTGGAGGGTTCTGCCTGATCTGAGTCAGGACCCATAGGCTTTTCCAGAGTCCAATCACATCTAGGGCAGGACCATGTCTCCCTCGCATCGCTGGGACAAATGTAGCAGCCCTCTCCCACTCTTTTCCTAAGGTCCTTTAGTGCACCTGACGAATAGGTAAAGGTATCAGGACTTACCATCCTTAATAGATACAGGGGGGGAGGCCCCTAGCCCCGTCCTGGCGCGGATGGGCGCAGACGGGTTTGCCTTTGGCGCGCAATCGGCGCCCGCTGCGCGCGCCCGCTGCGCGGACACCGGGACCGGTTTTATTAAAGCTGGGAGGCAGTCAACTAGACCGCCAACCCCCCAAGATGGCGGACCTCCGTGGGCCTCTACAGTGTAGTAAAAATGGCTGCCCCTTAAAAACCGAACTTCATTACAGATTCAATACAATTTTAAAAAGATGTTTAAAAACTTTGCAGTAAAATGTACTAATCGGCTGACCTTAAAAAACCAATGGTCAGGCTAGGAAAATGCAGTCTGACCAAAAGTGCAGTGCTCCTTCTCCTAAATAAATCGTAATTTCCTCTTGTTCACATCAACTTTTCCACCTATTTCAATTTTTCCCCACACCTTAGTTCCCTCTTCCTCCCACTCTCCACTACCAGTTTACATGAATTCAGCCACTTAAAAAACCTTCAAAATCCGATCTCCAGCTCGGATGCCGGGAGCGGTTTTCGGACCTCCGTCGGCCTCTAAAGTGTAGTAAAAATGGCTGCCCCTTAAAAACCGAACTTCATTACAGATTCAATACAATTTTAAAAAGATGTTTAAAAACTTTGCAGTAAAATGTGCTAATCGGCTGACCTTAAAAAACCAATGGTCAGGCTAGGAAAATGCAGTCTGACCAAAAGTGCAGTGCTCCTTCTCCTAAATAAATCGTAATTTCCTCTTGTTCACATCAACTTTTCCACCTATTTCAATTTCTCCCCACACCTTAGTTCCCTCTTTCTCTCACTCTCCACTACCAGTTTACATGAATTCAGCCACTTAAAAAACCTTCAAAATCCGATCTCCAGCTCGGACGCCGGGACCGGTTTTATTAAAGCTGGGAGGCGGTCAACTAGACCGCCAACCCCCCAAGATGGCGGACCTCCATGGGCCTCTACAGTGTAGTAAAAATGGCTGCCCCTTAAAAACCGAACTTCATTACAGATTCAATACAATTTTTAAAAGATGTTTAAAAACTTTGCAGTAAAATGTGCTATTCGGCTGACCTTAAAAAACCAATGGTCAGGCTAGGAAAATGCAGTCTGACCAAAAGTGCAGTGCTCCTTCTCCTAAATAAATCGTAATTTCCTCTTGTTCACATCAACTTTTCCACCTATTTCAATTTTTCCCCACACCTTAGTTGCCTCTTCCTCCCACTCTCAGTACCAGTTTACATGAATTCAGCCACTTAAAAAACCTTCAAAATCCGATGGATTTGGTACTGTGCCTCCAGCCCAACAAACAAGGGCTGCTAATGTGTATGTAAGGACAAAACATGTTTGTGCCCTGACGGTCCAGACACAGATTCACTTCTGCCGCCACCTTTTGATGGGGCTTGCATGGTGACTAGCTGTGAGATTAATCAGCACAGAAGCACTGATGTTCCCTGTTGCAGTGGGAATTGTAGAGCCCACCCTGTGTACAAATGTAGTGATGAAACCTGCCTGTTTTTCTATAACTGATCCCTAACATATTTGAGCACACCAAGGTTTCTCTGTCGTCAACCTTTTGAAATTTTGGCTGTGCCATAGCTGCCCTATCCCTTTGTATGCTGTTAGGTGATCTTTGGCTTTCGGTCAAATCTGCTTTGAAGGATACTCTGTTAATTCAAGAGTTGGCTCCACAGACTCATGACTAGACCTGCAGGTGACTGTTACACCATGTAGGGCAATACTGACACAGGGCACACATAGCCATACACTTGAACTGGACACCTTTGTGCAATGAACCACTGGAAATATGTGAACACACGCAGCATGGTCTGCTGGTCCACCATAGCCACAGGAGAAACATAGGTCATTTACATGAGTCAAACTGTGGTGTACATAACAATTTTATGATTGGATTTGAAACTCTGTGTCACAAACACTGTACCTACCTAGCATGTTCAAATGCCTGACTCATGGGTAGTATACACACAAGTGACCATGAAGTGGTAGCCAACATTTCATGACATGTGAGGGGTAACATATCTGACATAGCCCTCATCAGCCATCCTCGATCTTTCCTATGTATAGTTAGTCATGGGAAATGTATTGTCCCCAATGTCAAGCAAGAATACACAGCATAAGAGGCAACAGATATTACAAACACATATCATGACTGATGCACCTCATCGAATGGCATCTGATGGTTATACCCATTTGTAACACAGTCATACATGCACATTATGCCAAATGTTTTGCATGCCTTTCCCACAGAGGCACACAAACATTTTTTTATTGATTATTTTGTTGTGATGTTGGGAAGGCCACTGCTGGGGCGAATGGGTGACGAGGAGGTAGGGGCATTTTTTTCGGCTGGGGTGCCACTTCCTCCCCCTGATGTTGGAGGCTGGGGGCCGTGTGATACAGGGGTATCACACAGAGCCAAGAAGGCTGAGGTGGGCAAAGGTGCTGTTCCACCTGAAGCGCATATTCAACAGCCAGAGCAAGGACCACCTACTGAAGCATCGCTGGGTTGACCTGGTGGCCCGAGAGCAGGACCTGCTGGGCCACCTGGGTGTGGTGATTGGTGGCCCTGTTGGTGAGTACCAAATTGCCTAATGTGTACTGTACAATGTTCTGGAGTGACAGTAGCAGATGTTGTGACATGCTGCATGCAATGTTTGTGGAACTGTGGTATGCAAGATGAACAAACTGTGGCCCTGATTTATGGTTTTTTTGCACTGCATTTCCGTAATTTGTTGACATACAATTGAAATTGAAATACAATTGTATGTTGTAAGTTTGCACCGCTTTTGCATCAAAAAGCAGCGCAAATGCTGCGCTAAAAAGTATAAAAATGGGTCCATGTCCGAACAGTATTCAGGGCCATACGTACCAAGCTCTTCATAACTTTCACTATTATCTTAGGCCCATATTTCTACTTTGTTGGCACTGCATTTGCGTAATTTCTGGACGCAAAAGTAGCGCACACTTGCTACATTCAAATATATTTTACTAATTTGCACAACTGCAGCGTCAACAAATGAAGCAAATGCAACACAAAATAAATTATACATCTGGCCCTAAGTTCACTGTTTCTGTGTGTTTACGTCTGGACAAATAATCATTCACATGGCCAAACCCAAATGGGCCATTATGCTACAAGATTGCATTGGCACAAAACAGGTTCATCTCGTGGCTTTTCGGAGTAGGCGTTGAAATCCTATCTTTGAGTGGCAGGTCCCAACAACATTTTTTGCTTGGGCGCAATTTGCTGGGACTGAGCTAGTGCAGTTACCATCTGTGTCACTTTGGTGCCAACCCATTTTCTAAAGTGAAAGGGTCAGCATGGGATACCTGCTCTTTGTGAATGCATGGTCATAAACTATTTTTGAGCATGATGTTGTGCAAGGGACCACTGACTGCTTCCATGATATTATTTAAGTGAAGAAATAGGTTGTTATTTTACTTTTGGTACACCCCTGCTGAAATATTGCAGCATTTCTACAAATGTTAACTTCTCAGTATGAAGGCAGTCACAGACATGGTGGTCTGCTAAGATCAGCAGGCCAGCACTCCTGTGAGTGCCACCATTCCCAAGGTGCTTTCAAATAGAGACCTACCTCATCATGATTGCAGAAGTAGGACATTTGCTACCCCATTTGTAATTAGCGGACAGTGTCAGTTCGGTTGTACTACCACTGATCACCCAACTTGGCAATTCTAAGTTGCTGATTCTGGCAATGTGTGATTTACAATTCCTGATATAGGTACACAGGGCCCAGAGTAACACATTTCAGGTACAATGACTACACCTGTGCCCGTGCATTCTGTCAACGATGATCAACTAAGACACTGTCAGCATATATCATTTTGCTGTTTTAAATCAGAAAAGTGGCCAATCCGTGTTTAGCGTAACATTGTCATCAAGTAACACACAGGATCCCTGCCATCATTTTGTCATAAGGGGCATATTCGGCTTAGGGTACACTGCCAATGTGGCATATGTCACCTACATACAACACTGGCACACCTATTATGGACCACTAAAAGCACAATAATTCCAGAAAGCAAATCAACCCACATGACATCACACAGTTATCCATTGCCCCTTGATGCACAAGCCACAATACCTGAGTCACTGGTATTGCAGTGCACCAGGTATGTGGCATTACATGTGTCTCTCAATTACAAAAGATGAAATGGAGTACCCTCCTGGGATGTATTCAGCACAAAATTGAGTAATCATGTTTGGCACCACATGATTGCTAGGGCCAGTGTATGTGTGCATATGTGTGTCTACCACTCACTGGAGTGACAGTGTCATTGAATGTTTGCAGTGGTATGTCTGTTGGGGTGTCTGCATGCCTGATGTGCAGCTCTGTCATATAAAATGTCACACACCATGATTTGTTGTTCCAACTTTTGTACAGTGAGCAGACATTGAGCACATATCACCCTTCCATGTTTTACAGGTGGACCAGCCCCCTACACAATAGGTGAAGTGGCTCGATTTGAGGACCCAGACGTATCCAGTAATTGTTAATTTGTTTGTCCTGTGTTGTGTTTGCAGCTGTTGTGCGATTGACTCCTGTGTGTTGGACTCATTGCAAGATATGATGAGCTGGGACATGATCTGATATGTGACTTGACTGGAGGTTGACATAGTGTGCCATGGAAGAGTTAGACATTCACTGGCAGAGAGTCATATATTGGAGTCGAGTGCTGAGCAATAGGCATGGGCAGGTGATTTCTTGCAACATGTATGCCAAAAATTGATTTGGAGATGGCCAGTGTCATAATTTAGTCCGCAAGTCATACCCTAATTCACACAGAACAGTGATGCATCAGTTTTACACATAAACTTGCACATCCCTATTAAGTAATGAACAGGTGCATTCCTTTGTGACAAACCTCCTGTGCCTCTTTGGCCAAGCAGAGCACTTGGGGCCATATTTATACTTTTTGACGCAAGACTGCGCTAACGCAGTTTTGCGTCAAAAAAATTAGCGCCGGCTAACGCCATTCTGAAGCGCCATGCGGGTGCCGTATTTAATCAATGACGTTAGCCGGCGTTAGCCGCCGGCGCAGCCTGGTGTGCGTGGAAAAAAATGACGTACACCAGGCAGCGCCGGCGTAGGGGGATATGGGGCTTGGGCGTCAAAAAATGGGGCAAGTCAGGTTGAGGCAAATTTTTCGCCTCAACCCGATTTGCGCCATTTTTTTCCACTCCCAACCCCCATAGAAATGACTCCTGTCTTAGCAAAGACAGGAGTCATGCCCCCTTGCCCAATGGTCATGCCCAGGGGACTTTTGTCCCCTGGGCATGGTCATTGGGCATAGTGGCATGTAGGGGGGCACAAATCAGGCCCCCCTAGGCCACAAAAAAAAAAAAAAACACTTACCTCTACTTACCTTAATGTCCCTGGGATGGGTCCCTCCAGCCTTGGGTGTCCTCCTGGGGTGGGCAAGGGAGACCGGGGGTGTCCCTGGGGGCATGGGAGGGCACCTCTGGGCTCCTTCAGAGCCCACAGGTCCCTTAACGCCTGCCTTTTGCAGGCGCAAAAAAACGGCGCAAAAGCGGCCGTATGTCATTTTTTTTGACCCGCCCACTCCCGGGCGTGAATTTTGCCCGGGAGTATAAATACGACGCACATGCCTCAGAGTAAATTGTTTTAGACGTGAACGCCTACCTTGCATCTCATTAACGCAAAGTAGGTGTCCACGCTAAAAAATGCCCCTTGATCTCTATCTCTGTAGTTGAGAAACTTCATAACAATGGGTCTAGGAGGAGCACTTGGATCAGTCTGGGAGGTAAGGACCTGTGTGCCCTCTCAACAACAAAGGATTGGGGAAAATGTTCAGCACCAAATACCTTCAAAAGCAGCCTTTCAATGTATTCCTCAGTGCGACGTGGTTTCCAGAATTCCTAAGATGCGCACATTGTTTCTCCATGATCTAGTTTCTAAATCTTCATGTTTAAACTGGACTCTGTGCAGTTCTTGTTTCATCTCGTTGAAAAGTTTTAAATGTTGCAGATTTGTGTCTTTGACATCAGATATGTTCTGTTCTGCATCATTTGGGCGTGTCTGGTGCGTGTCCATTCTGTCTTTCATGTCATCCATGCACTTGGTCAGGGAGACCAGCTTACCATTAATGGTGGCCAGGCTAGTTTTCATTTCCAAAATAATGGATTTCAGGTCTTCTGCCAGGGTGGAAGCCCCATATTCTCTGCCCTCATCTTCAGAGGACTGGGGGGTGGAGTCTCCGTTGCGCGCAGTTGTCTTGTCGGATCGAACTGCTGCTTAACGTCTGTTTTGCCCATCGCACCGCAGGAATGTCACAAACGAGTGACAGATTAGGGTTGCTGTATGGTAGCAGTTCAGTCCAACCAGGCACCATGTCTGTCAGTCTATTTATCTTTGTCCGAGAGCTGTGGAATTCTGCACTCCGTATTTGGTAATGTTTGACACTATTTGTCTGGGGAGGATGATTCTGCGAGGAGCTACAATTCTCAAATGCCCCACCCTAGTCAGCAGGAGTACAGGTGACAGTGGCAGAGTCTAGGCACACTCAATTCAAGGTAATATGTTACTCACAGGGTGCTATGCAGTGGTTCACCAGGATGTTCTGCCCCCCTGGGCCTCTCCGCTGTCCGGACTCCGGAGGGGGTGACACCTGCACAGCAACAGCTAGTAGAAAGGCTCAGGACCGGTAGGCCTCGGTGCGAGATGGCGACAGTGTGCTCGCCCAGCTATCCCCGGCCCAACCGGGGGTGCTGATCAGCCTGCGGAGCTATTTCATTCTCAGTGACCACAGCGCCCGCTGCTGCCTCAGACTATCGCAGCTGGTGCTGCATCAAAGCGGTATGTTCCAGGACCCCTCAACCACCCTCCTCCGGGCCTGCACGCACACAGCCGCATCGGGACTCCTGTCCCCTGCTGCAGCGGAATTCCCACCCCCCACTGCATCAGATTTATGTGCAGGTGTGCATCTTCAGCCCTCAGCTGGTCAAAATGTGTGGCAGGCGCTGGGTGGCTTGCAGAATCGCGCTCCGACTGCCGGAGCTCTCTTAGAACACTGCCATCTTTCTGCAGTGCTAAGCCACACACCCTTGATCACTAGCTTTTAGTGCATAATTATGGCACTGCTGTTCCTTCTTTTTATTCATATTTTGTCCCACCTGTTGAAGCAACCATCACAGTCCATGACTTTGCAAAATACACATGCATTGAACCTACATCAGATTGTACACAATCCCACACACATCGCAGGACACATACTAGATGTCATTTTTGCTAAGCCTGAGCTAGTTACCGTTAATAGCATCACACCAATCACTTGGTCAGACCACCATTTGATAACTTTCCGACATAAAACTCCACAAATCAACACCCCCCAACAACTACAAACTTACATGCATCTATCGGCCATGGAGCAAACTCAATTTGGATGACTTAGAAACACAACTAACAGTCAACACAGAGCTAGATACAATTAATTCTTTGCCAAAACTTTATCAGTCGCTACAGGAAGATTTTGATACCCTAATACCACTCAGAAAAACTAAACACAACACAAGAAAACCAACACCTTGGAGAAACACAGAACTTAAAAAGATAAAGCAACAAATCAGAAAGTTGCAGCGGACCTGGCTTAAAACAAACAACAGTCAAGACAAACTGCAGCTACACAAACTTAACAGAATATATAAGTCATCAATCAAAAAAGCTAAAAAAAGGTGCTACTCAGACAGAATTCAAAATGCTAAATCTACAACCAAGGAATTTTATAAAATTCTCAATGAATTTTGAAAACCTACATGCACGGAAGGAAGTCATCCCACTACTCAAGACTTTACAAACAAATTGGCAACTCACTACAGAACCAAGGCAGACACATTGGACTCCTATTTAAAACAGAAGAAAACCATCAGCACCAAACCCTTTCCTAAAATATCCTCTAAGAAGAAACCAACCCAGCCTCTACAGTCCTTCCAACAAATATCCCAAGGTGAATTGATCGATTTGGTCAAAGCAAGCAGGCCTTCTGGTTGCCCTTCAGACCCTTGTCCACCACAAATCTTCAAGAACATTCTTCTATCTACTTCTACTGCCACACCTGTAAGAAGAATCATCAACAACTCTTTAACTACAGGAACTTTTCCTGTAGACCTGAAAAAGGCATACATACGACCGTTAATAAAGAAAACAAACCTAGACCCGCAAGACCCCAACAACTACAGACCAATCACAAATGGACCTTTCCTGGGCAAATTGATAGAAAGAGCAGCATTCGCCCAGATGTTAAAATTAATTGAAGACAATTCTATACTTTCAGACTTCCAAACTGGATTCCGCCCAGGAAGAGGCACTGAATCGGCACTCATAGCAATCTGGGATGATCTTAAAAATACAGTCGACCGCAATGGAGTTGCTGCACTACTTCTTTTGGACCTCTCGGCTGCCTTTGATACGGTTGACCATGACACCCTAATTCAAAGACTCCACGAAGCCGGCATACAAGGGACTGCTCTTGACTGGATTACTTCTTATCTTCAAAAAAGATCTAATATCATCTTGCTCACCCCCTTCTCGTCCAAACGCTACCTCACAAAAGCAGGGGTCCCCCAAGGATCAATCATCTCACCTTTGCTTTTCAACATCTACATGATATCATTACCAGAACTGATGAATGATTTTCATCTCACATGCTACAACTATGCAGATGACACACAAATATTAGTTAAATTAGAATACCCCAAAAACATTGAAAACTCAGAAATCTTCAGTTGCCTCAGAGCCATTGATCAGTGGATGACCTGGAGCCATCTCAAACTAAATACCTCCAAAACAGAAATACTTATATGTGGTGACTGGAAAAGTTATGACTCTCTGTGCATCTGGCCTGACGATCTCGGACCACCTCCTGAACTATCCAAGGAAGTTAAAAACCTTGGAATCACCATGGATTCCATGTTAACTATGAATGCCCAAGTGGACAAATTAGCACGAACAAGCTTCATCACCTTGAAGACTCTACGACGCATCTTCCCCCACCTCGGATTTCCACACAAGGTGCAAGCTACTATCTCGCTTGTGCTATCCAAACTGGATTATGCCAATGGCCTCTACCATGGATCATTTCTATCTATTATGAAAAAACTACAACGTATCCAGAACTCCGCAGCCAGGCTACTATTACATGTAAAGCCACAAGCCCACATCTCCCCTGCCTTGAGAGCACTACACTGGTTACCCGTCTCCAGAAGATGCACTTTCAAGGTGCTTTGTATCACCCACAAAGCTACACATGGAACAGGACCGCTTTTTATCAGAAACAAAATAACCAAATACATCCAACAAAGAAACCTCCGCTCAAGATTGAACACCTTAGAACACCACTATACAAGAAAAATACTATAGGTGGTACATCCTTCTCAGTTCAAGCAGCCAAACTATGGAATTCATTACCCCCAACTATAAGAGCCACAGATAACATTCTTGTCTTCAGAAAACTACTCAAGAGTTGGCTCTTTCCTTCATAACCACCATATTCATACAACTACGGACTGCATATGCTTATGTTGATAAATATTTTTTCTGATTATGTGTTTATTTCAAGTTATGTATAGTTCTTTAGAAAATATGTATTGCTACCATGTCATAACAATAAAATACACACACACTCTTTAAACCTGTTTGACTAAGTATATTTACCCATGGCTCTAATTATGTATTGTATGTACATATATGTGTGCATATGTGTATTCATGTGTGTATGTGTGTGTGTGTGTATATATATATATGTTGTTTCTGTGCTTGGCATGTTTGTGGGTCATTGCATGGCTCCTGGGTGGGTTGTTATACTAGATATCTATGAATCCCTGCTATCATCTTATCACACTTATCTACCCACCATCATATGTCATGTCTCTATCAATCTATCCTCCATCCCCACTCTGACTCATCCCAAATCCATTCTACTACTTTCATCTTCTAAATAACTCTACCTAAGCTCTTCCTTCCGCTTCCACATCTAACTCACAAAACCTCACTCTACTACCATGACCTCCCAAACAACCCTACTAAATTTGCCCTCATTTATCTCACCCTGCTACTATGATCTCCCTAACCCTTCCACAGAATCTTCCCTCCTCCATCCCCCTTCACTCCTCCCAAGCCCCTGGGATGAATAAATGAGGAATGTACTCCCAATTAACACTTCTGGATTTCTTTCCTCCTCCACCCCTCCATTACGCCTGTCAATCTAACTAACAAACTCTCATATCCACATCTCAAATTAACTCATAATAATACTAAAAATGTACTCATATTTCCCAATACTAATCCATCACTAATTCTTGTTGGGTTCCGGAGTAGTGTGCTACTCACCAAAAAGCGCTTCAACGCCTCATCAGGGGTAGTAAGCGCTATGTAAATACTATTACAATACAATACAATGTAGGACTGTATGGGTGACTGTCCCGCAGCATCTAGCTCCACATGTTGTACTCCATTTATGTGGCACTTGAGTGAAATATCATAGGCGTGCATGCAGGTCAAGGCTAGATGGGTGCTTGCATCAATGTGGTTGATTTAGGAAATGTGTCAGTGAGATCTGATGTTGATGGTTGTCCACAAATAGAAACATGAATGTAGATGTGGTTGTCCAACGGTTGACTCAATCCTAGTTGGCAGGCCTCCTTACCTGTTGTGGACTGACTAAATCCATGTACAGCTGGACAAAGCTTCATGGTTTTCCTTGATGGTTGAAAATATGTATTGCATGTCCATCCCCCCCTGAGACACAGGGTAAGGGGTAGAAAATATGTGCAGCTAGGTGTGATGGTCACAGTGTAGATGACAGACATGTAATTCAAGCATTCATGTGTGTCAAACTACAATGCCCCCTTTTGATTACCAACTGCATACCGTCCTGCCAGTTACACATACAAATCACAGGTCTTGTGTGCCTTAAATTTGATCCAGAAGACAGGGATTAGTCAGCTTGGCACATGTTGAGTAGTTGCAGCATTTGTTATGTGACTAATAGCACTACAAATATGCACAGATCATTTAATTAAGTGCATACCTTGTTGTGCATTGCTGTGCTGCTAGACAGTTGATGGGAAGGCTGCGTTGGCATGTCATTCCTCAGAGACATTCTATCATCTGTACTGTGATTTAGACTGCATGTGCTATTTTTGAGGAAGTGTTAGATTATCATCTGTACATGTATCACACAATGATGTCACCAATGTTTGCCTGTCTCTATTTTTACAGCTGCCAACATGAATGCCCAGGAAATCCGTGAATTTCAGAGGCGGGCAGTGCGGTACAGATGCATCCTCGATGTGGAGGCTGGGTTCCGTGTGATGGCTAGGCGGTATCGTCATGAGAGAGCCACAGGGGCATGGAGGACATTTAGCCAAGGGGGGCCAGCATTGGCCACAACTGACACCACCACAACAACTCAAAGCACAGTGGACACTGGGATGAAAGCCACTCCAGCTGGTCCCTCGACCTCGTCAGCCCAAGGCCCACAAGCAGCACCTTCTGCACCTCCACCTCCAACCACGGCACCAGCACCTGCTACAACAAGTGCTACCCAGACCACCTCAGCTGCAGTAATGGACATGGCAGATTTCAGAACCCTACAACGTGACATGCAACGTATGTTGCGCCGCATGGACACTTTGAAGCAGGAGGTGACCCGCAATAGCAGTAGACTGTGAAGGATTAGGAAAATCCTGAGGGGGGCCAATCTGTGAATTTATTGATCCTCACCCCTAATTCTGTCTCCTCCCTCCTCTTTCCTGGCACTTTATTTAGTGTGTTTAGGGGGCTTAGTGTTAGGTTAGAGTAGGCTGTTAGTTTAGTTAGGATAAGTGGGTTGGGGGTTGGAGGGAGTTATATTATTACATGTTTGTGGTTGGGTGGGTGGGGGATGATGTTGGGGTTTATGTGTATTATAAAAAAAATACATAAAAAGATATATTTGTTTAGGAGTTAGCATGTGTTTAGGTTAGTATTTGTTGTCCTACACGTGTCCCATCATATAAGGGGGGTGGGGGCTTGATGTTTTGTTTAGTTACATGTTTTAAGTAAGTTTAGCTTAGGGTAGTTAGGGCCAGTTGTGGGTAATGTATAGTTAGGATAGGTTAGGTTAGTTTCGGTGTTTCCCATAGTTTAAGTTTCCTTTCATACAGATATAATAAAGTTTGGTGTACTCCTTTACAGTATGTGTCATATGCTTGGGGATCAGGGTCTTTGCATGAGTGTACAGTGTCAAATTTGTGTTTGCCTGTGTGTTCCATCCTGCATCCACATCCCATTCTTGACATGGTTATTCCCACTTCCAAATGAGCTGTCACATTGGCAGCTACAACAAAGCTATTTCTCTATGCATCTGCCATCCATTGCACCCACCACTCAAGGTAACTATGTTTCCCAATGTGTTGTATAGGTTGGTGTGATTTTCAAACTGTCATCGTTTGAGTCCTGTGTTGGAATCTTGGGCACTGTGGAACGTCTGCCTGCAGCCTGATGTTTATGTGAACTCTGAGAAACTGAGTAGTGTAATAATCTTATGAAGTTCAGTATACATAACTCACACCTATAATTTCTTACATTGTACTTCTATGTGACGTTATTGTCCACACACTCGTACACATCCATTCCTGCTGTATGGTGTGAGTGTGGGATTAAAGAGTCATGTCACATACATAATGATTGTCTTGTAGGGAATGTGGGCCACATTGAGTTTCATCTTGTAGATTCTTTGGACCTGACATATACATTTCTACACAGCATTATACTGTTTGTGATGCTTTAACTTCAGAAATAAGCCAAAGGCAGCACAAATGATGATACAATCCAGACCCTTGTGCATATTTTTCAGCCCAGATTCTTTCTACACTATTTTATTGACAATCTGTGGCCATTGACATGTTACATGCATCACAAATCTCCTACACAGTTGATGTGTCACATTACACAGAGACAAAGTGGTTGTGTAAGTGCTATTTATTTTAAAGTGCTGTAGTGGAATATCTACATAGTCCAGGATTGTAAGTCCATTAGTGTGACACCTTCTGTTGTGACGCAACACAAGTGCAATGGTGAGGGACATGTCATTGGGCATGCTGTGAAGGAGTGTCATTCAGTGCAGAGGAACATGGATTGCCAATTAGGTAGTGAGAGACAATTGCAGTGCATTGTGGTAAGGTAAACATTGTGGTGGATAACAGTGCATGTTACCAACTGTTGCAAGACTGGCATGTTAACAAGCACAGGACATAGGAAATCAGTGCCCATGTGGCATAGACTGGTGCTACCGGGTACTCCTACGGCTGAAGGTGATCTGTTCCACGTCTTCATCCTCTGATGTGTGTGTCGTCTCCTCTGCCCTTGGTGGTGGTGGGTTTGAGGGGGCAACACACACTTCAGTGTTTGAAGAAGTGGACTCAGAATTCCCTGTAGCTGCCAACTGTGAGGCTATTAAGGGCATTACTGCAGCAAGGAGGAGCTGCTGGTTATTGAGTATAGCAGCTACATCGCTGTGGTAGGCAGCCAGGCCGGCCCTGAGGGGTCATGATTGCAGTCGTGCACACAGTGAAATGTTTGGGATGCCAGGTGTTGTGGCAACTCCCTAACTGCTGTGGTGAAATCCCTCACTCACTGTTGTAGTCCTTGCAGTAGGGATTGTTGGACTTGCATAGCTGCTGACTGTTTTGCGGATGACATCATGCACATGCGCATTCCCTCAAGGCTGGCTGCCATATTTTGCATCCCCACCCGCACCCCCTTGGCCAGCTCCCGCTGTACTCCCACTACTGTCCTCTCAAAGGTGGTACCAGTAGCATCAGAGTCCTCAGCTGGGATTGAGCTGGCAGGTCGTACGATTGGGGTGGTGGGTGGGTCCTCTCTGGTGGCTGCTACATCTGTGCTCCTCCTTGCGAGTGAGGGTGGGGTCTGGAGGGTTCCAAGGACATCTTGGAGGGTATGCTGGCTAATGGTTGTCAGCTCGTCATCCATGTCATCAGGGAAGTTCAGGACAGGCATATCCACAGGAGAGCCATCGTCCTCTGCAATGAGATATTGTACAATTAGTGTGTCTGCGTTGTGGCGGTTGTAATGTGACGTCACTGACTTCCTATTAGTGGAACATTGTAATCTTGGTTCCTCTTCATTGTTCCTGTCATTAATATTAGCATTCTTACAGGCCTATGCCCCACCTGCATGTCACATGTAGGGTGGGCAGTTTGGGGAATTGTCTGCGTCACATCCTCTATGTGTAGGTTCTGTCCAAATTGTGTGTTG